>NW_028277174.1:22853750-23177291 GCF_051122295.1 Plectrocnemia conspersa
ATTTTGCCTGATAATCCGAGAATCTGGTTTATATATAAGTACATAATTTTATCTTTTTCTAGGGTTGTCGTTCTTTTAATATTTTGATTTCATTAAAATTCATAGTATGTCATTAAATGATTTTCGATTTTTTGTCAAAATTCAAGGGAGGGTAAATGCCCCTACCTACCCCCTCAAATGACGTCCATTGATATTTGAAATTACATAATATACATTATTTTTTATAACAAATAAAAACACGTAGAGGACGCTCATTTCTCTCTGTATTTGATATTTAGATAAAATTAAATACTAAAATATATTTAAAGATTTAAAATAATATTTATTGTTATAATAATTGAATAATTAGAAATTAGAAAGTTTTTAATAAGTTGTGGGTAAATTGGTGAAAAAGTAGGGAAAAATCGAGATGTATATTTTGACAGCGCGTTCTGTGTTGCCATAGCACGGGCGACGTGGCCGTGACAGCGGAGGCCCGGGTGCGGCTTCGCCATGGCCACGTACGAAGAGTTCATCCAGCAGAACGAAGAGAGGGATGGCGTTCGCTTCACTTGGAACGTGTGGCCGACGTGCAGGACCGAAGGCGCCCGTCTCGTGGTGCCCTTGGCCTGCGTGCTCCAGCCGCTAAGACCCAGGCCGGACTTGCCGCCTCTGCAGTATGATCCGGTCGCATGCGCCAGGCCCAATTGTAGAGCTCTGCTCAATCCTTACTGCCAGGTGGACTACAGGGCCAAATTATGGGTGTGCAACTTTTGCTTCCAGAGGAATCCGGTGAGTTTGAGACCCGTCACTCTCATTTCTAATCGAAATTGCACTAACTGACGTCGATTTTATTTCGTAGTTCCCGCCGCAGTACAGCGCCATTTCGGAACAACACCAGCCGGCCGAGTTGATTCCGAGCTTCTCGACGATCGAATACACCATTACGAGAGCTCAAGTCATGCCGCCGATTTTCTTGATGTTGGTAGACACGTGTCTCGACGAAGAGGAGCTCGGAGCTCTCAAAGATTCGCTGCAGATGTCGTTGAGTCTGATGCCTTCCAACGCATTCGTCGGACTGATAACATTCGGAAGAATGGTCCAAGTGCACGAATTAGGTAATGAATTGCTGCTAATTTTATTTTTAATAATGAGTTATTGATATCATTTTTATATTTAAAGGCATGGAAGGTATCTCCAAGAGTTACGTATTCAAAGGAACTAAGGATCTAACCGCTAAGCAAATACAGGAACAGTTAGGCATCGGTCGCGTGAATCAAGCTCAAGCGCAGCAGCCTCAAGGTAGAGGTCCTCAGATGGCTCCGCCTCAACAGCAGCCGGCGCATCGCTTTTTACAACCCGTGCGACAATGCGATATGGCGTTGACTGACATGATCGGAGAGCTAGGAAGAGATCCATGGCCGGTGGGCGTCGGAAAGAGGCCGCTACGCTGCAGCGGAGTGGCTCTCAGCATCGCCGTCGGTCTTTTAGAAGTGACTTATCCGAACACTGGAGCTAGAATCATGATGTTCTTGGGCGGACCGTGCTCTCAAGGACCCGGTCAAGTTGTCAATGATGAATTAAAACAGCCCATCAGGTCTCACCATGACATTCATAAGGACAATGCCAAGTATATGAAAAAGGGGGTAAAACACTATGACGCACTAGCTTTGAGAGCAGCTACTAACGGTCACGCAATTGATATTTATTCTTGCGCTCTTGATCAAACAGGTCTTTTAGAAATGAAGCAATGTTGCAATTCGACTGGGTAAATAATTTGAAAATATTAGATTGTCCAGTGAGTGCATGCAGTATTAGCGATTTCAAATTTTTTTAATATATCAATTATATATAAAGGTGATTCAACTTCAGTTTCCGAATTTTATATAAAAAAAAATTTTAAGGATATTTTCTATATATATGTTTTTATGCCTTCGTTCATCCTCCAAGGCAGCTTGGAAGAATGAGAGAGAATGCTAATTTATAGCCAATCGCGTTATAGTTTAGCTCTGCTCTGATCCATCACTGATGAAAACTTAACTTCCTAGTATTTTTTCTATTATGAAATTCTTAGGTGTTCCGAAATGCAGATTTCACTAATGTTTTGTTTGGGCAAACCTTTGTTTTTACACACACTTTTAATGTAATTGAACTATTTCTGCAATCAAGTCATGTATATAAATATAAAAAAATGCACGAATATACTGGACGAGCTAATAATTTAGTAATAATATCTTTCTTTATAATATGAATATGTGTAATTTCAGAGGACACATGGTTATGGGAGATTCGTTTAATTCTTCCCTGTTCAAGCAAACGTTCCAACGCGTTTTCGTGAAAGATGAGAAGGGCGATTATAAAATGGCATTCAACGGTGTCTTGGAAGTTAAATGCTCACGTGAATTAAAAGGTGATATATATAACTTTTTATTGTCTATGATCGCATTGTTAAATAACGTTTTATATTTTTAGTATCTGGAGGTATCGGATCTTGTGTTTCATTAAACGTAAAGAGCCCTTGTGTGTCGGATCAAGAGATGGGCATGGGAAACACTTGTCAGTGGAAGATTTGCGCTTTCAATCCCAACTCCACGATAGCCTTATTCTTCGAAGTTGTAAATCAACAATCGGCTCCAGTTCCTCAAGGCGGAAGAGGATGTGTGCAATTCATAACACAATATCAACATTCCAGTGGTCAAAAACGCATCCGCGTCACCACAGTCGCTCGAAAGTAATACTAGAAAAATATATTTAATGAGTTCTATAAATTGATGATATAAAATAATCGCAGCTGGGGAGATGCCACGATCAATTTGCATCACATCAGTGCCGGATTCGATCAAGAAGCTGCGGCCGTAGTGATGGCGCGTTTGGTTGTTTATCGCGCCGAACAAGAGGACGGTCCGGACGTATTGCGTTGGGTCGATAGAATGCTCATCCGTTTGGTAAATGATTCATAATTACTTTTATTTTTAAATGAAAAACTATTTTAAAAATTTATCCAACAGTGTCAGAAGTTTGGAGAATACGCAAAAGACGATCCGAACAGCTTCCGCTTGGCCGAAAACTTTAGTCTTTATCCTCAGTTCATGTATCACTTGCGTAGATCGCAGTTTTTGCAAGTGTTTAATAACTCGCCTGATGAGACTAGTTATTATAGGTGATTATTCGATTATATGTGTTGAAGCATTAAATGACATTACAAATATTATTCATTTTTTATAGGCACATGTTGATGAGAGAAGATCTGACGCAATCGCTCATCATGATTCAACCAATCTTGTATTCGTACAGCTTCAACGGGCAGCCCGAACCGGTGCTTTTAGACACCAGTTCGATTCAACCCGATCGCATACTTTTGATGGATACGTTCTTCCAAATTTTGATATTCCACGGAGAGGTAAAGTATTTTATTCGATGCAACTGGTTGATCATGTTATGATTTTTTTTATTTTACTTATAGACAATAGCACAATGGCGCGCGTTGAGATATCAAGATATGCCCGAATATGAAAGTTTCAAGCAGTTGTTGCAAGCGCCGGTTGATGACGCACAAGACATTCTACAAACGCGCTTCCCTATGCCAAGATATATTGATACTGAACAAGGAGGCTCTCAGGTATATTTTAATCTAATAAAAATGTAATACACTGTTTATTAATTTATTTATATTTTTAGGCTCGCTTCCTATTATCAAAAGTCAACCCTTCGCAGACACACAATAACATGTATTCTTATGGAGGGGTAAGCGTCGAAACATAAATATTATCAATTGTTTTTCAGCATTAGCATGAGTTTTTTTATATTAATAATCATTTTATGCATAAGAAATATGCATGGAGATTTTATTTAAATGTCTTCTCACAAATCTTTGCTTTTCATTAAGAAAATCGTGTTATAAGATTTCAAAAAAAGCAAAGACTTCTGAGATTTTGAAGTGTTTTTTTTAAATTTTATTTTGAGCATTAATATTTATTATTTTTTTATGTTGCCGTTTCCACCAGTCGATGCCGGTTCCAACTTCGGTAGTTATTTTTTATGTTTGATTTTTAATTGGGGAATCGGATCAAAGCATTATTTTGAATTTTTGAGTCACAGATCGATCCTAAACCTTTGTACCTCTCCTTTTTCCTCATTACGTTACCTCAATTTCAAGAATTTATTTTGAATTTATTAGACTTTGTAATAGTAATATTTCAGCATAATTATTTGATTAAACTGGGTTAATGTAATGTACATAAATTATTAATTCTTATTGAGTACTCTACGCTTAACACAATTTTGATATTTATGTGGCTTACGTTTATTTGGTTAGTATTTTAAAATAAAGATCAATATTTATTTTAAACTAGAATTTGCACAATGCGCTCATTATATTGCACTATACCTTTATTTTTGTATTAGTGTGGCTCACAACTAGATTATTTTTTTTAGTGAAGAAGGCGTTAAAGAAAATAAGATATGAGTCACGATTAGATATAAACATAAGAATCTATGTCGGACATGTTTTCGTTTGAAAATAATGGCTATTCAAAAAATTAATATAAAATCTACTTAATTATTGCAGCCATTGCTGGATAGAATTTTTTAATGCACCCATAGCGATTAATAACCAAGTTTAAAATAATATTGACAAATTAATTCATATAAAATACTGACCATTTAAATAAAAGTCTGTTTATATTAACAATAATATAAGTTTTTTTTAATTTCGCTTTCATTAACAATTCGTTATTTTTAAGTATACGTAGAGTTTTGATTGATTTTATAGAATATAATTAGTTTATTACTAATGTTTAATAAAATAAATACGATTATTTATCCTATCATTGTATATTATGATTTTATGTATTATTTTCAATATTTTAGGACGGCGGTGCTCCTGTATTAACCGACGACGTATCTTTGCAAGTATTTATGGAGCATCTTAAAAAGTTGGCCGTTTCGTCGACAGCTTAAATTTGTGTATTATACTTATATAGATAAATATCTAAATCCAAAATGTATCCATTGTATTGATTTTGGTTTGTTTGATGTGAAAAAATTGAAATTATATTAAAAAAATGATATATATATATAATAAATTCAACACAAAATTTATTGAAAAATATGTTTTTTTTTATACATTCCCTATCCTTAATTGTACATTAAAATGCGATTTCTGCAAAGCTCTACATATTATATTTATACAATATAAGTTAGCTAATGCTTAGTGAATATAAAAAATAATAAGCAACAATTCGTGCAATAAAAAATTGGAATGAATTAATGTTATAAATAATATGTCCTAAAACTGCAAATAATGTAACAATAATCAATAAAATAAACAATCAATCTAATTGTGCACTTTTCAAAATTAAATAAAAAATATTCATAAAAACAAATTAACTAATACCATTTATATATTATTGTGTTCCATTCGATAATTATATTTTTGGTAACATTTTCTCTTAATATTTTAAGTAGTATGACCGTCAATAATTTACTATTTAATTCAAGAATCTGATGGACATTTTTTGTTCGACGTCTGTCCTTTCCAAGGCGTGACAGAATTCTTCGAAAGAAATCGTTTGATCATTGTTCGTGTCGGCTTCGAGTATTGTACGTTCGGCGATGCTAGTGAGTTGTTCTTCACTAAAAGATAAATTATTTAAATAAGTATGGAATTATATTTGCATTTCATTTAAAAGCATACCTAATGTTTGCTCCGACCATCATATGCAAGATAGCTAAGAGTTCGTCCCGAGATATCATATCGTCGTTATCAAGATCGTACATCTTAAAAGCAACTACAAAAAAATTCGATAACAATAAATAAGAGATAAGTATTATATTAATAATTAGATATATGAATCGTACATTTCAATTTTTCCTCCCGACTGTTCAGCTTGTTGTCCTTCTTCATCTTGATCGGTCTGAAGTGAGCCAGCACTTGCATGAATTGCAAAAAGTTGACTCTGTCATCGTGGCTTCCGGCGAAGAACGCATGCACGATCCTGTCACCCAGAGGATTGATAGCCAATTCCGGAATCCTCAAAAAGTCTTCTCTGGACAAAGTTCCACAATCTCCGCGGTCCAACGAAGTGAACCGAGAATACAGCCTCTCTATTTGATTGGGTGTAACTGAATAAGAATACATGGTTAATATTTAACCAAAAGGTCACATTGAAAGTGTAATCAACTAGTTTATGGCACAGTTATTGTGATGTTAGCATCAAAGTATTGACCTTGTTTTAAATAGCAATTATATATATATAAATTTCAACTCAATTGAAGAGAATTACATATTTTAGATTATGGCATATTAAAATAATGATTACATCCTGTCTCTTCCTGAATTTGAGCAATTTCTTCTTCGCGCAATAGCAATGACGACTTGTTACCCATCTTGATAGAACTACTGTCACGAGTATTAGTGTTGCTAGTGTACAAATATATATTCCCAAAAATTAAATCATTTTAAAAATATATAAGATAAATAAATATAGTTTTAAAAAAATTTGAAAATAACATCAATATTGTCCATATTATTGACTCAATTAGTAAAGTTATTCAATGTAATTTATAATTAAGGTATCATCTTTTCTGATTAGTTAAAATTTGTTACAGTGTTAATGTTTGTTACATTACCAAAAATAATAAATGTGTTAATAATATAATATACCCCAAAACTAAATATTAGTTTCAGTAGAGATTTAAGAACAAGATGAATATATTAATGTATAAGAATGGGTGATAGAAATATTTCTCAAACCGAAGTCCGTGTTCCCTTAGGAGACCGTACTCACTCACTTAGTTGAGATTTATAAGATCGTAATAAATCAGGAAGATATATTCGTGAATTAGTTGCATAATCATTATCCTCTTGTGATTTGTGAATATTTTTTTGATAACTAAAATTGTGTTTTTGTGTTTTGCAAATATATTTTCAATTTAAAATTTCTTATTTTTTTTATTGTTTTTTAGCACAATATATGGCATACAACGTATGGCTACCGAATACGAGATATCAGAGTATGAAATTGATAATGAATTTGATGATTCAGTATCATACACTACAAACAGTTCATCTTTGAGCAGCACATCAAATTAATATTATACCAGGACACACATTGGTCCAAAATGGAAAAAACGCCACCGTTATCGACTCCACCCCATAGGTTTGTGTTTTACGGAGAACCAGGAATAAAATTCAAAGTAACATTTTGCAGTTTTTGATGTTGCATAGAAATAAATAGATATGCCGATTTAAAAACAGCCTCATCCAACTTTCTACTTCACATTCTCCAAAAACGCCGGCATGGAAACTCGTTTCTAATCCATAGTTAATCGGATCAATTCTACATACCACTTTCTTTAGGAAAACTGTGACGAGACGAAGATTTGAGAAAGTTAGATAATTTCTTCATTTTTAAAATAATAATACGTATGATCCCGACAATCATCCAAACCCCAAACTTAACATCACATTTATTATTACACATACCTATATAATATTAAAATTAAATAAATTTAGCTAAAGCTTTCTTTAACAGGATTCAAAATAAGCGGCATCATTTTCTAATTATTATTCATTTTTAAATCTGTATCTTTACACAGAATAATTAAAAAAATAAAATATGAAAAAACATTTTTTTACTTTATATGTAAATTAATAACTAATAATTTAAAATCATTTGAAATCTTAAAAAAAACTGAGGATAAAGCCCTCTAGATCAATGTTTATTTATATGCTAGGTACATTTGAGTTTAGAATTCTGAAAATATCAAGATATTATATACTCGCTCTCCACTTTATGAAATTATTCTGTTTACTTATTATAGGTATATGTAAATGTTGCCTATGAGTCGAAAATATTATGACCTCTAGATTTTCTTGGACAATAATCCATTTTATTTTCAAAATAATATTTCGTCAGCGTGCACAGATAAGTGACTGTTTGTTTAAATATGATTAAATTTGTACCATACCTATAACCGTAGCAATTGCCAAAAGATGAAAAAATAAAAAGTGCAAAATAATTTTAATCTTTGAAAATAATCACCCTTTTACATTTAAATAATAAATTAACTTTCATCGTCTTCTTTCAATCGGATAGTTCGCAATAAATTTTTGAATCGCTTTCCACTTGAATCTTGTTTTCTTTTCAATTGTACTTCAATAGCGTCAATTTCTGAAGTAATTCCTTGACTGCAAAATGCATTTAAAACAAATTAAATTAAACATAACAAGAATAAATAGAACAATGTTACCTCTTCTCCCAATATATTTCTTCATTTTTTGTACTAAGTGAATATTGATGTTTCAAATACCATATATGATTTTCTTCTAAATCTTTTATACGCTAAAATGATTCATTTGGTTTAAACATATCTAACTAAAACACATAATAAACAAAATAAAAATAAAATACTTCTTCATATCGATTTTGCAGTCTACATTGTCTTTGTAGTTCAATTTTTTTGAATTCTTCTACACACATATTCTTAATTTGTTTAGTTGGGGTCGAAGCTCCTTCTCGAGCTACAAGTGGAGCTACTGGAAGCAGTCCATCTTTACGCATTTCTCTTGCTTTAAGATCTCGTCGTAGCTTCTCCTGATTAGGTGTATAAAAGTTATTAAAATATATTAGTGATTTACCATAATTTATGAGATTGTTAACCTTCTTTTCAAATGAAGTCTTCGCTTCTTCGTTTCTTTCAGTATTGAATAAAGGAACAATTAAAGTCGGTTGATTGGTGCGTATCTGTAAGAATGAATTCAATCTATGCTCTAATTTTTGAGCATACATTTTAGATGTCTGCATATCAGTGTTCAGTTTGCATAATGTTTCATACATCTGTAACTGACTACCGTGTTCTAAGTTTATGTTTTTCTAAAAAAAAATATATTTAATAACAATCATTGATTTTTATCTTATTTCAACTAGTATTAACATACCGGTATATTAAATTCAGTGATATTGTCCGGGTCGAATAGCATACCTCCTGTCTCTTCGATGTTAGGAATTTTTAATTTTCTCATGGGATTAATTATATTGTTATTGTCATTGTGATATACTATTTTAATGCATCCTTCTTGAATCATGTAGATTTTTTCTGCAATGTCTTCAATGGTTGGTAAATTATTATTACGTAAGAACTTTTCATAAACAGACTAAAAATATTTAAGTTTGTAATGTATGTATATATATATATATAGTTTAGTTTTAAATCAGATTAGTATTAAATTACTATTAATATTTTTTCAGATTCATCCTCTTGTGTTGTTACTTCTTTATAGTAAAATATTCTTTTATGAAGACTGAAAATAAAACAGAGTTTCAAACCAATTTATTTTGGTTTGAACCTAGCTATTTGGTTTGAGCCTAAGCTATTAAAATATAAATATTTATAATATTTACCGATCATTCCTGTTTATGAAAATTTCAGTTATGGATGTAGGAGTCATCAAAATTTTCAAAAGTTTTTCTGGATGTGATTCAGTAAAGAATTCCATTTCGCGGTTGATAAAAATTCCACCATTTTCATTGGTAATATCGTATTTATTTGCTGTAATAAATAATTATTGTATGTATTTTCTTTCAAAATTTTATATTTTCGTGAATAGGTGTCGCTCTTCTATCGCACTCGCAAGTTTTGAACTTGAACACTTCGAAAGAACAAATACAAACCTTTCAAGTGATCGTTTCTACCTCGAATGTAACTTTCGTTTACATATTGTGAAGAGTGGTGATAAAAAATCTCTGATAAATAATCAGATCGGTTCTCGTACCATTCATACCTGAAAAATATGAATAAAGGGTGCTATTTAACAGCGAATTATTTTGAGAGATATGTGCATTTCTATTATTATTTTGTTCCATACAACGAATTGTTTGTGCATTTATGTAAGGTTATTTGCTCGCACCTAATCTGTCTAACAGTAGTGCACCAAAAAATTGTTTTATGGAACACTCATTTTATATATTGTCTTCATTACACATTATTTATATACATTATTTTTTTAAACAATATACTTGCTTAAAAATTTTTTTAGAAAAATTATTAATAATATTTTTAATATAAATTTAAAAGAAAAACATTGCTTTAAAAATAATCTAAATACGAAAGTTGAAAAACGCACATAATTATCGAGTAGTATAATCATTTTTATTATTTTTATTACATCGGATTAATTGTAAATCGTTATGATATAGGTGATTATTAACATTGATATTTTTTCGAAAAGAAATATTCTGAATAGCTAATATTCCTTAGAGTTCTTCAGATACGAAACAGTGATACACTTTAAAAAATTCTGGTCCATATAGACTCGACCCTCAACTTTTCGATTGGTAAAGATGATACCATTGATCGCAGATGCTTTGACCTATAATTACATATTGAGCTTTCATCTACCCTTTGTGTTTATTACATAAATACACAGCGCCGGGTGATATTCACCTTTTATTTTAAATTAGAAAATGCTTATCGTTTTTTAATGTGTATTGAAAAATGATATAATTAGCGGATTAATGTACATTGCCTATTTAAGCTTTAGACAACACAATTTCAATTTATATTGACTAAATTAAAATCCTTACCAATCAAGTGGGCGCGTACAATCATAATTTTGGAAATATGAAACCTTTTTCACTAAGCCATCGTTTCTAGAATAAGAGGCGTATTTTTCCAAAATACACTTTTTATAGCGAACTATTTTCTTCTCGTTTGGATAACGTTGTTCAATATCTGATTTATAAAAAAACATTTTTTAAAATAGTGTTGACTATCAACATTTATGTATGTATCTACAAACCAGTAGGGGCTATATCAAACTTTTCAACCCAACTAGCAGGCATATCGAGATACTTCGCTACCGTTTCCGAATCATTTTGAAGAAGCCTGTTCGCCTCCTCATTTCCGACCGATTCTTGGCATAACAAACGCTCCCAGCAGCTCCTATCATCCAAATTGAACTCGATCGGCATGGCGTCTACGTTCAGGTTGACCTTTAATCATAGCTCGAGTGAAATCTCTCCCAATTACTGCCAAGATTGTAAATAAAAACAAGTACACACGTAATAGTTGCGATGATCGTAGACGCTCTCGACAGACAGATACTCCGGTTCGTTCAGTTCATATCTAGTCCCCGTGGCCGGTTCTATGTAAAATGGAACCTTCGTCTTCGAATGGAAATCGTGGACCTTAGAGCGAATTAACACCCACGAGTGAATCCTCCACCCGCGCAGTTCATCATTTGGCGGCCTTTCGATCTCCTTAAATGTCATCGAATTTTAAGATTCCACACGTTCAATTCAAGTTTCAAGTCTATTAAAATACCTCCACGATTTTAGCGCTAGCCTCAGCTTTAGAAATTTCTTGGTCGAAGAGTTTCTGCAAGCGCTGTCGTTCGCGTCGAAGCAAATGTTGACTTTCAAAGTTCGCAATGGGAGCAGTTGTGTAGCTGTTGGCTTTTTCATCGCACGCGACTCCGTCCGCGGGCTTCGATGGCAAAACAACATTTTTAAGCGTACACGAGAACAAAACAAAGCATAAAACGAAAGCTTACTTCTTCGTCGATCGACGAAATCGGTTCGGGATATGGTGTCATGTCGGTGATGGCCAAGCATCTTTCTTTGGTAGCTCGACCGACGACTACGAACGCTTCAAAACCTGCCGACTTCATCAAAGATACGAGAAGAATAGATAGTTCGAAGGAGTTGCCTCTTCGTCGTCGTAACACAGTACCAGGTGATACAATTCTGTATGGCTGTCAATATGAAATATAGATACTTTTAAATAAACCAACTTTATCTAAAATACAGTGAACAGTAAGAATAAAACACCCAGCATATGACTCTCAGATGATACCAAATTTTAGTCAGTAACGAAGAGCAGATAACTGTACTCTTCCAAAATGTGGAGATAAAAAGCAATGGTCGAAAGACGTCGATCGAGGACGTATAATTTTTTTATCTCTTAGGTTTATTTACTAAATAATTTATTGGATTTTTAAATTAAAAATAGACTATAACAGTTTATGAATGAAATATTCGAAAATTTCGCGTTGCACAGCCAAAGTAGTAGTATGGTTTTGCTAAATTGACATTTTAGTTTTAATGTTTGTATAAAAATCACGTTGCGAAAATAAATAATCCTCATTATTTACTACGAATATTAAGTGTCTAACTAGATAGTTAATATATAATAACAAATAGTCTGTTTCCGCCCCCGAATCATCGCATTGGCAAGATGACCGAAAGTCTATCCGTACCTATCCTAGGTCTAAGAGGATATATAAAACCGATCACGACGTACTACCCTCACTTCAAAATATCTAGTCAGAACTTTTTTCAGATTAGCATTTCCTACCACGTTGTTTCCGACAAAGAACAATCGAGAGTTCAGACGAACTTATACCGAGTCGATCGAAAATCGATCATTTTCCACTTAACTTTCCACTTAAGTGTGGAAAATTGCACCAATTGTAGGTGAATTCCAAAATTGTTAAAATATAAATATTGTATCTATAAAAATTAACGCTCGTTGAACATAAATAAAGGCTGGCACAATTGTATATAAAATTTTGGCAGGTTGAATATTTTATTTACTTAGGAGTACATTTTGAGAGTTTGGAGGATGTGAAGAAGAAATACAAATATTTATTGGTTTAGATTATACACAAATAATATAATAAACACAACACATTAAGTTATGTTTATTTTTATCTAAAAATGCATATGTTTGTAAAAATATTTTGATGATTTAATAAAATTTAAAAATATTTTAGTGTAGTTTAAATTAAATTTATATTATTAAAATTTAAGTATTTTTCAGAAATAATAAATTGCTTAATTTATATGTATTTTTTACAGATTTGTCTCAACCAAGACACAGCGAAAGTAAAATATTTATTTATTTAACTATTTATAATAAAGCTTAACAACAAAACATATAGAAACATAACTAAAAATGTTGTAAAAAATCAGTTAAGACTAAAATTTATTTTAATTATCACATAAAAAAAAAACAAATTATAAAAAAACCTTAGAGGATTAGAAAAAATGGTCTTAATTTAAGAATAATGTCTGCATTATTATAGATGAAAGACACATAAAAAGATTTTATCTTATATGTACTAGATGTAAAAAATGTGTTAATTTTTTCTTTTATTATTAAAACTGGTCTTTTCACATACCCAACAATTAATTTTACTAATTAATCATTTAATATTTTTTAATGTCTTAAGCATGTTCACCCATTGGCGTCCAAAGTTTATATGTTATAATACGAAACGCTTAGATCTCTTCAGTCATTTTTTCAAGTTGTCCACATTGAGGAGCTTGTTGCCTCGATGTTGACGTGCTGTTAGATTCGTAATCCGTTTTTTTTGTATGGACAGATGAACTTCTCGCATTAAGCAAAAATATGTTAATGGCGTTATAAATAAAATATTTTTACACTTTTGTGTAACCCCAATACCATATTTATATAAAAAAATATTATACAAATTAAATCCATTCTATAAGTCAATTACTTCTTTTTAAATTAAAAACAAGTTTAAATGGTTAAGTGGAAAATAAAGTATTACATTGCAAAAAATAATATTTGAAAATATTTATAGTTATTGCCTTTTATTTAAGAACCTAATATTTTTGTACAAAAATGATTTACCTATGAAAATATTGAGTGACACTTAAGTGGATAATAATAAAATGATTAAAATTTCCAGATTGTTCGGATGAGTTTCGGAATTAGGACAGTTTAGTAAGCAACAATTTTGCATTTCTTTCTGTAACAAAAATTATATTATGCTTAATTATCATTTACCCCCCCCCTCCTCTTCCGCGATAGATTCATTTTTAAGATATAGTTGATTTTTTTAACAAAATATTAAAAAAAAAATTTTAATTGCATATATTGATAATGTATTTATTTGGTTTAAATTTGAGTTTCGTGCTTAACATTATATTTATGATATTTTAAAGTAGAAGAAATTAAACTTTAATTTGTTATATAAATTGTTCATGGTATTTTAAAAAAAACTATATTTTTTGTTAATGTAGTAACAGAGAAAGTCTGGCCGTAATAAGCAGCTAGATTTATCTGTATAAAATGCTATTTTAAATATTTTAGATGTAAACTCAGCTGTTTTTGTGACAAAAATTTAGAAGCTCTGCTCTAATTATAGCACATAAAAGACTAGGGACATAAATTTCTGAAAGAATTTCAGAATATTTTTCGAACATGTATTGAAAGGAAATTTTATTAGGAATTGAATTTAGGGAAATGAAAACAGCTTTTTGTCGGAGGATTATTTTTTAATATTTCATTAAGATGCATAGTATTTCATTAAATCACATGCATTTTCTGACCGAATTCAAGAGGGTCTCTGCTTATAATTCACGTCAAAAGCAATAAAATCGTACCGTCGCAGTGGAAACGCTCATATTTAGACTTTTATAATAATGCTACGACTTACAATAAGTGAATAAGGCATATCTAAACCGAATTTTGACCAATAGAATAATGCAAAAAACAATTATTCCTTCTCAGAAATCAAAAATTCATCTCAAAAGCAATAAAACCGTGACGGCGCCGACACGGTTTTATTGCTTTTGTCGTGAATTTTTGACTTCTGAGAAGTGAGAACTGTTTTTGCGCCCTCCTATTGTCCAAAATTTAATTTGAATATACTTTGACCTACACTTGTACATCAGAAATTCGTAGTAATATCGGTAAAGATCATATTTCTAAAACATAGTGTAAACAAACAAACTATGGAGTAACATGCGAGATGCGACGTTTGACGGTTTGGTTAATTCGTATAGGTTAGGCTTGGGTTTGAACAGCAAATGTACATTTCCCAACTGTCAAATTGCGTTTAATTTTAGAGCAGAATATAAGTTTACTAGTGCCTATCAGATAAATTGTATTTTCACTGGTAGAAATTATTATCTACTGGTGAAAATTATTTGGACTTCACTAGTGAAAATATAACTACACTGAAAAATATATATTTACTGTAACATTTATATATTGGATGTAAATATATAATTATAAGTATATATTACCACATAGAAAAGTTGAAATCATATAATTTTACTAGCACCTGCCAGGTAAGTTATATTCTCACTAGTAAAAATATATATTTAATGGTGAAAATATATTTCGTTATATGTACTGTCACTGAAATGACATATCTTTTTAGATTTTCTTTGAGGGTTAACCCGAGAATTTCTGGTTTAGAATCAGGGACATCATTTCAACATTTTCTAAGGTGCAAAAGATGGCCAGTCAGTGGTCTTCTTTTTTAATATTTTGCTTTCATTTAGATTCATAGTGTTTCATTATACATATATCATGCATTTTTCTGGACAAATTCTTGGGGGGGGGGGTAATGCCCCTCCCCCTCCACAAATGTCGTCCCTGATGCAATCTAGTTTATAATTATAATTTCTAAGTGAAAAATAAAAATATTAAATATGAACGGATAATGATAATAAAGCGGATATCGCCCTGCAAAATACAACGCTGCGTTTACTGCAACGATTACTTAATTTACGAGTATACCGATTGCTTAAGTATGAATTGTATACTATATATATTTGGGTTTATCTTATCTTGCTGTAAGAACTGAAACATTTAAGTGTTAGTTTCTTTAAAATCTTTCTCAGCAATACGTTGAAAAAGAGGGTCGCTTTAAGAAGATTATTAGACATTCTTTGTCTGCAGATATCGACATGTTCTAGGTTCTAGTAGAATGGAGACGGACACGAAAGAAAGACCACGAGGCTCAGATTTAAGTTGATGTGCTGATACTAGATCTTTTTGAAAATATATACCCCTATCGATTATTCGGTTCGAAATTGGCAACCTAGTTCTCGTCGGTAGGTGGGTAGCTGCTAGAATCTACTATGTGTGGATAGAGAAGGGGCGCCGTTAGCTCAGAATTTGGGAGGTGTTCTGGATTTTAGCTATTTATCAATGGCGGGTCAGCAGCAATGGCAAGCAGGTCTGCCTCGGCGAGATCGATCGTCCGCTCGACCCTATCTCCTCGCCCACCGTATCCCTCTTGGGACCAACCCTTGGTCGCGTTCTTTGATCGCGTCCGGCGATTTTCACGAGGGTGACGTCACGCCCGCCCCGCAATATATCTATTCCATGGCTGACACACAAACTTGGTTTTAATTATTTCAAACGCGCTCAATCAGATTCGCGGAAGAGCAGTTATTTTGGGATGGCATGATATATTTGCGACGCGTGTGTATAGATAGTTAGCTACGAAGTTGCTCGATCGAATGAATATTTTACTGCTACGGAAAACCGATCGAGCGATTTGAGGGGGCAATCAAAGTTCGTCCGGTTTTGAGAGTAAACAATAAAAACGCTCCTTTATACGCTCGCGGCGACCGAGTTCGAAAATAGCATAGAACAGACTGTCGTGAATTAATTTCGATTTAACGTTACGTTAACGGGCAACTTTATAAATGTCAAACTTTAGCCGACCGATTTAAAAATATCCAAGAATATACTTTTATTATTTTTGCTTATGAAATGTATAATACAGCTATTACCAGAAACGTTTTTAAGAACAATTTATCAATAAGATAAACTGACAACGATCAACTGGAGAAGCTTTCTGTGGTTAATGATAATAACGGCTAAAGAAGTATACAAAAAATAAAATACAAAGAAATTATTCAAAAAATCTTACTTTAAGTTTTACTTTAATATGCATATTTATCGCATAAACTTTTATTTTTCTGAAATAAAATTGATCGCGCAACGCAAAAAGTTGGCGATGTTTTATTGATAAAAACCTGTATTTTCTTTAAAAAATATATAGATGAAGATTTACTTATAAACTGCATTATTTTTTTTAAGAAAAATATCGATGGTTATTATCTTAAGAAGATGTAGAAAAATATGTGAGCGCGTAGCGCAATTTTTTTTATTATAATATTGCAATTTTATTTTTAAAAACTTTCAATCCAATTCGGTAAACTTTACAATATATTAATATAGTATGATAGTAGTAATAATAATAATAATGATAATAAACAATTTTCTCGGTGGCAGCCCTGACCAGCAGCGGCAGCAGCGGGAGAAGCTGTAGTATGGTGACGGCAGGGGGGGCGCGAAAAGGCGGCGGGTGAATAATTATCGGAGGGCCGCGCGGCCGGACACGCACCAACACACACAGCGAAGCACGGACCCACACACACATACACACATACACGTACAGAAGCGCGACGCTAGTGGCGCCACTTACGCGCGGCGACGACGCGACTTAGCTCTGGCAAAACTTGGCTCTCCTTTCTTATCCGCGAATTCGTCGCCGAGAACAATGGCTCGCAATCGCTCGTTTCTTTTACGACGGGGGCCGCCGAATGCGCTTCGCGTCTAATTGATTGATTGAAATTTCGGAGGTAGTTTGTTCGTCGACGCCAATTTTTGTTTTCTTTCAATTTTTGAATTTGTTATAAGAAATAAAAGATTTTTTTCCTATTATCTTAGAAAAACTTTCAGTAGAAGAAATGTAAAATTTTAACTCATTGTGAATGTATAATTTAAATAAGCCAAAAGTAAAGCGCAACAATAAAACTTAAATCTTAATAATAAACTTCACTGGTACGTCTTGATTTTATACCATCGGTCCCGCAATGTTTTAATAAAAAATGGTTTTGAACCAATATTCGAAGATCTCTCTATACCAGAATCGGCAACCTTTTGAGACGGAAGAGCCAAAAGTTACAATTTACAAAATTTCCCAGTTTTTAAAGAGCACTAACATTTTTATTTTAATATTATGGTATTTGATTAGGATTAGGTATATCAATTTGATTTCTGATTTAAAATAAAAGCTTTAAATATGAAATAATATTTATTCATATAACACCATTCATATGCACCAATAACTAAACAAACAGAACAGTGTTGCCACATTTCAAAAATGTCAGCTGTCCGTATACTCTCTAGTCCACATATTCTCACTGTTCTCTGTTGAGTGTTTTTATCCTGTTTAAAGTTTTTTTTTTGGGTATAATCTTTTTTATGAGTTTTGAAAAGAAAATAATTATTAATATTTGCGCATGGAACTGGAGAGCCGCATCTTGACGTCAAAAGAGCCGCATGCGGCTCGCGAGCCGCAGTTTGCCGACCCCTGCTCTATACATATCTGTTATTTTTTTTTGTAATAATCAACAGAAAGATTTTTTATTTCAGTCCCCTTAAATAAAAATCCTTTTTTGTTGCTTTTCAAATCACCAAAAGTATAATTTTACGAGTTCTAGATGCATTTCTGCAAGACATAATTGCAAAACGCTCTTTAGATGAATTCCAAATTTGATTTCATGTACGGATAATCAGCATCCAGATAATCGAGATTACAATGTATATTGTAATTTTAAGATTTTTACCATCGTTGTGTTTTTTTTTATATTTTTTAACCATATATCAAGATACATTTAGTGTAAGTACCACATGGTGAAAACTGTGTATTTTATAAGGTAACAATGTAGTCGTCGAAATATCATGATACTAGTTACATATTATGTGATTCTCTGATGAAAACTTATTTCTACGTTATTATGTTTAAAATTTTAAGCTTTAGTATATAAAATTATCTATGTATAAAAATGATTTATTCTCTTCTCAAATCTTTAATTTTTTAAAGTATTTTTTAATAGATAAATACTTATCAATTTGGACGGATCTTTGTATACTTATAAATGTGTATAAAACAAAAAGAGCGATCGAATATTCAAAATGAAACCGAAAAACTTTTTAGCTGAGAGCTAAAAGTCGTTTGCGAAGAGGTTTATAGCGAAAAGTTCGTTTTTTATACGTGGTGTGTAACTAACAGGTAAAAATTACATCGGAAATGCCAATACACCACAATTTCGGCCTTCTTTAAAATTAAGAAAAGGTAGGTTATATTTAGAATCTAAATCAAATGCTTGTTTCCTTAAAGAAGTTAAATTTGAAGTTACATTTTAATTATATATCATCAGTGATGATCGCTATGATTAATCTATTAAATAAAAAAGGTCAAATTAGAAAAAAAAATATTTAATGCTCATTTCTTGTGCTATTTTAAAATAATTAAGATAATAAATAAGCTCTTGTTCTCTCGACAATTGTCTCTTTCACTTTCACGTTAATAAAGCACTTCATTACAATGCGCGAAGTACTATTATGTTAATCGTAATACATCCTCTTAATTATCAGTATTATCACACATGATTATATAATATAATAATCTTATTTAATAAATATTTATTGCCAATTTCCTTTGCCAGTGAATATATGATTTATGAAAATGTGAAAGATTCGTGTCTTGATTAAAAAAACGGATTATTCGAAAGATGAACAGTAAAACGTATGATAACAAACAAACAAAGCAGTCACCACAGCAAATAACTATATCTAACCACTTCATTAAACTTATATTGTAATCAATCAAATCAATGACACCGGGAAGTTATATTTTATAGATATAATAAATTATGACATTTTTGTTTTACATTCCATGAAAATTTGAAACTCGCATTTCCTGCAGCATAATTTTCCATCTGAACTTTTAAATGCTTTAAATTGTTCGTTACTTTAAAGTAAGGATATATATTAAATGAGGTGACCTCTAAAAATAAGCTTGTAATTAGGCATTTATTTTATGAATTCTGATGTGTTGAAAACCTTTCTTGCCCAATCACATAAATATAATATTATTATATTAATGCCTTAATTGGTTATCTTAACTTTATGGAAAGACAAAAAAGGTATATGAATAATTTTATTTGATTTTGTATCAGCTCATTTTCGTAAAAAAATTGTATTACCCATTATTCATTTATTGTTATTTTGCCTTTAAAGTAATACTAGAAAATTCCCCAGTAGAAAAGCGCTTTATAATTTTTTTGTTGAATCATTACAGACGTCAGCCTAATGCATTGCAACGGGGTAAACACAATCAACACCTAAATATAAGTGGTGAGGCATTAAACCGAAATCATTTTATTAAACTATTATTACAGCTTACAATCAATAGTTGTCACTATGCACGTTTTATATTTCAATTTTATTTTATTTAAGTCCTGATCTTTTATGTAAATTTATAATAATTACTATTTCCGGTCTCCCAGACACAATTAAAATTAAAAAGCACTTGGGTTCATATGGGATTCGATCTCAGATATTTCAGATATTAGTCACCGACTTTAATATTGGCCTAACGCGCTATTAATAAAATGGTTAAATGGTAGAAAATAATTTACATACCTTAACATGAGATTTTCATAGCATACAAAAGTTATTTTTACCCAAAAGTGCAATTTACATTATTTTTTAATTAAACTGCAAAAACAGACATTAAATATTTTTTCTACAGATAATAAAATTTATTTTAACCCTTCTAATTATTGAAAATATTTATTTGTCACATGTAGAATTATGTTAATTGCGTGCGAAAATAAGCCTTAAAGTTAACTTTTGAAGAAATTATTTAAATTGAATATAATAGTTAGAGATAAGTATAAATGTACGTCATAAAGATCAGATATTTACAATCATTTTGGAAGGCTTGGAATGTTCTGATTTTGCGTGTCATTTTTTGAAATGCCCCAATATGACCAGACAAAACTAGCTGGATCAATTAGACGAATAAATTAGATAATTAGAGATACCATCATAAAAGTAACATAAAATTGCTTAGGAGAGAAGCATTAATCATAAGTCAAATTTACTTTTTTATTCATACGTATGTATATGAGCTTTTTTTTAAAAATATTTTTTAATACAATAAATGCATGACATAACTTAATTTTAATTATTCAAGATTAGGAATTATAATTATTATTTTTCCGATCTACCAGACACAAAAAATTTAAGAAATCATTGGGATACATATGGAATTTGAACCTATATTTTCAGGTGTTAACCATCGACTTACACCACTAATCTATCGTGCTGGTTTATTTATATTCGTGACAAAGTTAAGGCGATTTATGAGTTAAAGTTACTTGAAGCGAAAGTACAAATTGCTGTTAGGCAATAGAATTTCGAGAACAAACAAATTTTCAGCTATAAATGTCAGGATCTATGCCTCAATCACATGTATGTTTAATGATTTCACAACCAACCACATTTGAAAGATTCATATTTTTTTGTTTCTTATCTTATCAATTGAGTAATATGAACGTGCTCCAACTGGCATCTATTGATTTCATCGACCGTGCTTTGTTTGGAAATCCAGTTGCGGAATCTATTCTATAAGCACCTATGTATACATAGAATTGTTTGCATTGATCTAGAAAATTACAGCAGAACGTCAATTGATAGATTCGAATTTAATTTTCGAATAACCCTAATCGATCACAACCAATCAGCGTTGAGTGTGAGCAGTTCTGATCGGTCAATAAAATGTAATACAAATATCGATGAATTTCAAATCAAATTAAGTGCGTTCATACATTGACCGTGCGAAATCTTGACCGAACCCTTTTCGCATCCGAGGCAAAAGCTTAGTCGCCGTTCTTAATTTGTCTCATCAATCAAACCCCGCACTGTCTTTGTCCTTTCGCCGTCTAACACTCATCGTTCGATAAATCGCCCAGATAATTAAGCGACCCCAGCGCGAAAGTTTCAAAGTGTGCGCGCGTATAACGACATAGAAAGGGGCGCGCGGGTTGCACACCCCTTGTCCGGCGATAATTCAACTTTCGGGCAATTAAAAACTTTCATCGCAGTGATACCTACGTTACGTAGGTGCGAGGAACGTTGCGTTCGGGCAGGTCGGTCATCGCGTTATCGCATTACAATCGACCGAGCGATAATCATCTCAGAATTCGGGCGCGCGACTTTCGTTAATGCTCAACGGCGTATGGCGAAATGGACAGAGGGGGCGCCGACGAGGGTCTGCACCGGCTGACGGGCAGGGGTTGGGGGCGAAGGCTGCGGTGGGGGCGCGATCCTCCCCGTCCTTATTTCCACCCGCGCCACCCATCGCGACCCCGCGGCCACACGCGGCGGCCGTCCTCCTCGAACGGGCAAAACTGCACCCAACATGGCCGAAACTTACTATTATTATTATTATTCGCGAGGAAACCGGGAAAATCGAATCGAAGCTGGGGGAGATGTCTTCGAGGGGCGAACGGCTGAGAAAGTCCTCGGTTGAGTGGAGTGCCGAAAAATTGAAAATTAACGAGCAGATGCGAAACGGTTATAATTAACGCTCAATCCAATCCGATATCAATTAATCGGTATAAGAGTGTTAGATAAGAATAAGTCCAAAATATATGGTTTATTAATGCTTGCTTATGAAGAAGGAATATGAACTAATTCTTATGTAAATATAGAAAGTCTATCTTCGACATCTCTTTCTTAGAATTCGATCGCAACTAATGTCCACGAAATGACTTGATTGAAATTCGTAAATTCACTAATGAAGTCTTACTCCCGGATGTCGTTTAGAAACTATTTTTAGATAGAATGACCGTCAAACAACACAAACATCAAAAACGTCATTTGGGAGGGGGGGGGGGGCAGGTTGGGGCAAGTTTTAGAACTTTCATTAGGTCAAGTCCAAAATACAAACCAAACCAACTCATCTTTCAGGAGAAAATAAGCGGAAAAAGAAATACAAAGAGATGTTGCATTTCGCATATTGTTCCATAATTAGTATGCACTTCAATATAACATGTTTTAAAAATATGATAGCTATTCTTACCGATATTACTATGGACTTCTGATATGAGATTATTGGTCAAAGTATATTCAAATCGAATTTTGGTCAATAGGGGGGACCAAAAACAATTATCACTTCTCAGAAGTCAAAAATTCACGTCAAAAGCAATAAAATCGTGATGGCGCCGTTGCAGTGGGAACGCTTGCTAACGTTCGCAGCGTTCCCACTGCGACGGCGACTTTTTATTTTATTTTATTTTTCTTTATTTTTAATTTAAAAAAATGTGTAATTATAAGAAATATAAATGTATTATACCAATATAAATTACTAATATAATTGTAAAATATTTTAAAAATATATTTTAAAATTAAAATCATATTAACACCTGTTATATATACAGACTTTTTTTTTATATATATACTGACGTATTCTTAAATATGCACACAGTATACCCTCAAATAACACGGTAAATTGTGAATGTGTTATTTGGGTGCGTGTAGTTAGGGGAATAGAAAATACTCATAATTTTTTGCAATACGTACGTATGAATCAGGTGCGTGTGGTGAGAAATCTTCCCTTTGGGTCTCTCACACATAAAGTGACGGGCATCCAAATAGCACGTCCCAAATTTACCATGTTATTGGGGGGTCTACTGTATATGTGTATATTGGTCATCTATGATCAGAATTGTTGCTGTTTGAAATTTTCGCTCTGTGCAAATTTCGTTAATGCAATAATCACCGAACCGTTTATTGGGGCATTGGTGTATTTCAAGAAATAACACTCATAATAATGGACCAAATATAGATCCTTGTGGTATTCCATGAAATATCTCAATTTGCTTTATATTAATTAAATGGTTTTAAAACCATTTTATTACCAGCACAGTTCTAAGCCAATGACCAATACCTGAAGGACCTGTAAAATTCGATGTAAGTATCCAATTGTTTCTGTATTTTATATGTATTGTTTTTCTCTGTGCACGGTTGCAAAGCTGCTATGTCCTGCACGTGTATTTAAATAAATAAATTATAGTCAATAATATTAATTTTAAGGAAAAAAATCAATATTTCAGGTTGTGTTACAAGTATTTATCTGCTATAGAGGTCCCAAAATATGCGTAGCTCGGCTATAAGCTATATATTTTTAAACTATTATCAGAGGTATAACTATATGGAATCCATTGTGTGCGCATAAAACTCTACGAGTCCAACCCTTCGGGTGGGCACCCAGCTTGTGATGACCGGGTGAGCGATTCCCTACCCCCCGATGTGCTAAATATGTTATTGGAGATGTATTAGTTTTTTTCCCGAGCGCTCAGGGAGACTGTCGCTGTTACTAGCGACAGTCCAGGTAAGAGGTCGGTCCAACCATTGGTTCACACAACGTCCCGATGCGAAAGCCTAATGCAATTTACCATGGGATGGTTGTCTTAAGATAGAGCTAATTTCCGAATGGTGAGGAGCATCTACTGAAGAAATTGCAGTGGAGTTATATTACTCATTGCGATGTTTGCAATATGGAGCAGCTGTATCATAGTATCCCAATTTTGTACACTTGTGTAGTTTTGTAATACAACGAAGAATGTAATCACTGAAGAATTCAGTAACAAACATCAAGGTGTTCAAGATTAGTCTACGCCGTATTTGTTAAAAGAAAGTATCAATGTTCTACGCAATAGACCGATCACCAACTATACATTACTCTACTCGGAATTAGATGTCTAGTACCCGTGACAGAGTTATTATTTTTTCGATTCGCGCATCCGCGACATGCGGATAGATATACGCAACCTTACGCAGAGAATAGAGATATAGGCGTCGGGCTAAGACTTAAAGGCACCGGTGGCATTTCGAGCGTAAAGGGTGGCGGTGCCAAACGAAGGTCACTTAATGCCCGTTCCGCAGACAAGCCAACCCACATTTATCATTTACAGTAAATATTCAGAGAGGCAGGCAGGTTTTAGGCGGGTCCTCTCCTCTCGGTCCGCGCATACAAAGGCGTCAGGCCGCTGAGCCTCCCTAACTGCTTCACGGAGGGTGGACTCCGTCGCAGGGTGGAGCCCCCGACCCGGGGTCCGCCGCCCGCGCCACCCCCGGCCGCGAGGGACACCCATTGTCTTCGGCGGACCGCTCTCACCCGCCGAAGGCAACCTCCGACCCTAGCTAGAGCTGTTCTGGTGAGGCGACTGCCATCGACAGCAAAATCTACGTGAGCCTCCAGCATCCATTACATTATACATATACACACACACCAGCTAGCGGACATCTGCAAACACATACATACCTACACGTACAGGCGTCGTGCGGATAGGCTACGACGGCCAAATCTGCCATGGTGACGCTACACGCGACCTAGGTATATACGGACTTATGTATGTACGCTATCCAAAGGTCCTCTATCGTGTCCGAATAATAATAAGACGTATACGTTATAAATAAGCTTAGATATTTCAATTAATATAAAGGCAATAAAATCCGACTTCATTCATAACGCCGTTAACGTAACCGACTCAATCTCACCCAATTCTGAAAGTTGCTGAAACTTTTAAACGCGACCGCGTTCCATTTCATGAGCGCTTAAGCTTTGTTTATGAATTGAAACGAATTACATAATCCGCACTTTTTCCCGGTTTGTTTCGTAAATGGTATTTTCATAAATTTTAACACAAATCTCCGACTGCCCGTTTCATATTGTGATACAGAAGTTGTTTGTTTATTTACTCATATACGTTTCAAGATAACTGACAATTTTTCCGATAAAGGCGCATTAAAGATTCTCTCATTTTTTATTCCGAGAATTGTTCGAGGGCGTACGACTCGTACTACCCTTAAAAAGAAAATGGATTGAGATAAAAATAAAAGATTATCTAATATTATTTTATTTTTCAAACTTTAATAAATTTAACTAATATTTTAATTCAATAAAATAAATATAAAAATAAACGATTTTAATTATAGCTTATTTAATTATACATGGTGATACAATTTGAGATTCCTATGTTGGCAGCACTGTAAATCAGACAGGTGTCAATAATCACGCGTCTTCAAAGTGTCAAATATGTTTGCGTTAAAATAGTTCTACAGAAATAAAAATTCTGTACAAACTGCACATCCAAATTTACGGGGAAATTATGGTAAATTTCATCGTCCTATTATCAAGGATGTCATTTCAACTTTTTTAAGGGGGGGGGGGGGGGGAATTTGGCATGTCAGTGGTTGTTTTTTTTAAATATTTCCATTTCATCAAGATTCATAGCATTTCATTAAATGACATGCATTTCACGTCAAAAGCAATAAAATCGTGCTGTCGTAATGGAAACGCTCAGTTATCTAACGTTCATATTACAATTTATTTTTATAACAATATTACGACTTACAATAAGTGAGAAACGAATGAAGCATAACTAAGCTGAATTTTGATTATAAGGAAAGCGCAAAATACAATTATCCCTTCTCAGAAGTCAAAAATCTACGTCAAAAGCAACAAAACAGTGCCGTCGCCATCGCAGTGGAAATGATCGGATATATAGCGTTCATATTAAAACTTTTTATAAAAATATTACGACTTGCAATAAGTGAAAAACGAATGAAGCATACCTAAACCAAATTTTGACCAATATGAGTCGCAGTGGGTACGCTCGTTACCGAGCTTTCCCACTGGGCGTGAATTTTTGACTTCTGAGAGGTGATCATTGTTTTTGCGCCCTTCTATTGATCAAAATTCAATTTGAATACACTTTAACCTACACTCTTATAAGTGGTTTGAATATACTTTTATAAACACTAGTCAAAATAATATAATTTTATAGCCCCTACCAAATAAATTAGCCGGTTAAAGGTCGTTTTTTTAATATTTCGATTTCAATGAGATTCATAGTATTACACTAAATGATATGAATTTTTTAAATTCAAAGGGAGGCAAATCCCCCCACAATTCGCAACGTAGTGAAACATTTTAAGGAAGCGTAGGAGATAGGGTAAGACCCAGAATTGTCGATTTGCTGGCGTTCATAGCTTGGGTTTTTCTTGTGGCTCCCTTTTGCGCATTTTGCATCTGGACTTGCAAATAAAATTCATATAGCACAAGAGTTGAAGCTTAAAGACCATAGACAGCGAAGAATTTACGCAAATTGGGTGTTAGAACAGCAGAAAGTTGATGTTGATTTTTTAAAGAAAATCTTTTTTCTGATGAGGCCTATTTCCACCTCTCTAGGTATGTTAATAAGCAACATTACCGCATATGTGGCGTAGAAAATCTTCATGTGATTCTCGAGAGACCTTTACACGCCCAAAAAGTGACCGTTTGGTACACGTTGTGGTCAGACGGCGTCATTGGGCCTAACTTTTTTGAAAACGATGAAGGCCGGACTGTAACAGTCAATGGTGAACGCTATAGCCGCATGATAACCGATTATTGTTAGTACGAAATCGAAGATATTGAAGCGTAAGACGCATGGTTCCAATAGGAGTGGGCAATTTGCCACACATCGGGTGCAACGTTGGATTTTTGCGTGAAAGGTTATTATATCACGTTTTGGTGATATCAACTGACCGCCAAGATCATGCGATTTAGCTACGTTGTATTTTTTTGCGGGGTTACGCTAATATCGTGTCTACGTCGACAAACCCAAAACGATAAAGCACATAAAAACCAACATCCGCCAAGTTATAGTCGAGATACCGCCTAAAGTTATTAAATTTGTTAAAAGTATATACACATTTTTACACTAGTTTATAAATTTCAGTAAAATTTCTGACCCATGACGTTTGACAGTAATTTCAAAAATTAAGAACAATCAATATGTTTCTTAAATTTTGCTAAAATTGATCCAAAATCGCCGATGAATTCATAAATAGTGCCTAAACCAATAATTTGATTGCAAGGTGTTGATAGAAAATTTAATTTTCTATTAATCAATTCAATACTTTGCAATCAGTTAACTAGAACTGGCGACATTTTCAATCAAGTAAAAACATTTTTTTCTCGGAATAAAAAAATACGGAAATTTAACAATATCTCAAAAACTGTTCTACGTTAATTATTTTAAACTTTATTTTTGGAGTCAGCACGAGATTTTACATAAGAAATGACTTAAAAGTCATAGGTTAAAATCGCTGTAAGCTAGTGTCATCGATTAGATTTTCCGAAGTATTATATCAATGTTTTTGATATGTATATAAATTATAACGATGTATTAAATTTCCTTTTACTAATAACAACCTTTTACTCAATAATGTTTTACTCAATTTATCAGTCTCTTTTCGGCTACCGGACGAGATACACGCTCTGACCAGTCGCATCCACGTGACCACTCATACCACTCTAACGACGATTTTCCCCCGTTGACTCATCGGTCTTCAACACCTGATCTGTCAAGACAGAGCCAATCTTTGATGTGGACTCCCTACGCATGGAATTCACTCAAGTAAGTGAGCATGCCTCAAATTTGACCAGCCACAGGCAGGAAATGGAGATCCTTCGCCAGAAACTCCTTGAGGAGCTTCGACTCCGCATCTACCTTGAGGTGCAAATTGCCGAGCTCCTGAAGTGCAAAAAAACAAATAAAAAACGGCTTCCGTTTCTTCCGCGTCCGCAACGGAGGCAGCTATTTCTGCGCCTTTAAAAGGCGCACATTCTATTGAAATAAGAAAATAATCATAAACTAAACGCATCCGCGGAACCAATCGCTACTACTGCATCTGCACCCGCGATACCCGCGAGTAATATTTCGACCGGATCAGTGACATCGAACACTGCCTCCGCACCCGCGACATTTCTCGCTGATAAATCGACTGTGCCCTCGGCTACTCGTTATCACTTAAATAATAGGGAATCGTCCCCTGCTAAGAGGAGGCTACGGCCTAGCACTTCGACAATAGTAGCAACTGAAATAAAAAAGGCGAATATCCCGCCAATTATTCTTAATAATCCATCAGATTATAAAGCGGCGAGACAAATCAGTATCAACAATGGTTTGTACTTCCGCAAAATAACTAAATTGCTAAATGAAAAGAAATTCTCTTTTCATACTTATACATTAACCGAAGACAAACCTCTTCGCGTCGTCATCCGGGGGCTGAACGTCGACATTACCTGCGACGAAATTAAAGAGGAGCTCCTGACGCTTAAGTTCGAGGTTGAATTAATTAACCAATTAAAAAATAAAAATGTAATAATATTTTACCTAAAGAGCAGTTCGGATTTAGAACAGCGCATTCGGCTACGCAACAGCTACATCGAGTTGTGGATCACATACAAACGGGCTTCGATAAAAAAAATGTCAACAGGAGCAGTATTTCTGGATATAGCTAAAGTGTTTGATAGAGTTTACCACGATGAAATACTATTTAAACTAATTGAATTCAAATTTCCACTAGAACATTTCTTGAAAATAGAACATTCCGTATTAAATTATAAAACCATTTATCTAGTCCTAGACCTATTCTGACAGGCGTTTCCCAGGGATCGATACTAGGACCTCTTTTATTTACTATTTTTACCAGCAACATTCCTTCAAAACAAAACAAAAAGGTCATTGCTGCCCTATTCGCAGACAATGCGCCATATTATGCTTCTACAAAAATCCTCACCGAACAGAACTTCACTTTCAAAAAAACTCGACACCATTCAGAAATGGTTTGACAAATCGCTGGTAACAGAAAATCCCGGTAAAAGTATTACAGTTATGTTTACCCATAGAAGAAAAAACGCTTATGCCACAAATAAACTTCTCCAGCTAAAAATGTATAACAAAACTCTCGATTGGCAAAAATCAGCAAAGTATTTGGGCTTAACCCTGGATTCCAAACTAACCTAGATAAAACTGGTCGCAAAGTTAAAGCTACTCGTTCTCAACTGTATTCATTATTAAATAAAAAAAGTAAATTAAATACTAAAAATAAACTGCTCCTCTACAAATCGATCATCCGACCATATGCCTCTCCCGTTTGGGGTTACATTCTCAATCAGAGAAAATATGCAAAAACGCTACAAATCCAACAAAACATCTCATTACGAATGGCTACAATTGCTCATTGGTTTGTCCGCAACTTGATTATCCATCGGGACTTAAAAATATACGCTCAACTGAATACTTCGATATAGTAAAAAGCAAACATCGTGAAAGAATAAAATGTCACTCGAATCCGTTAATAAACAACTTATATAAAAACTACTATTCAAATTGAAACAACAATAATAACAAATAATATGATATCATAAAGAGGAAAAAAATATTTTTTTTCGGTTCGATTTCGGTATTAGCTGGATTTGAATTATTCATCCGCAAGATTAGGAAAATATAGGAAAACCTAATCTATGATAATCGATCGGTATTACAATTATATTTATTATCCATCAGATAGAACCATAAAAATCCCAATGTGACAATATATTCAAATGAAATCAAGATTGATTATTGAGAGATTATAAAAAAGTAATTATAAAATTAATAATAATTAATTATTAATATCCTTGAGATTAGTAAAAATAAGGTGAATGTAATCTATGATAAGCGATCGGAGTTCTCTCTAATAAACGTTTATATATAAAACATATTGAATTCAATTTCTATGCTTGTTCACACATCCATTGGAATAAAATTAAAATTCGGTGATGACACCTGTAGGAGAAATATAAACTAGGACGAATCTTAAACCCTACTGCCATAACCCACTTTCCCTTACCGTTACAAAATATTGAACATGAAATTAATGAAAAGGTTCCGGAGATTAACTCAGATTACTCATAGGGCTACTAACTAACGAACGAGGGAGGACCGTTTGACGATGAAAGAAAATACCACGATAGTCGGTATGAAAATTCGTACGTGCAAATGCAAAGTAATCATATTAAATTTCAACGCCCTCGGTTGACACTCAATCTAGGGACTTATGGGTGGTAATAACTTTGAATTAATTCGCATTTAATTGAACGTTGATTATTGGTAATTCAATACGTCTTAATGGTAGCAGATGGATAATCAGACGTTTCACGTTTTCCCGTGTGTTCAGATCGAGCGCTACGATAGCTCCATCGGGTCGACCGTATAATAATTAAAATTATTAGAACTCCAGCCCCGAAACAATTTTATATAATTAGTAAGGTTTTGCGTAAAATAATACGAATATGTGCGCGCTTTCAGTATATTTAGTTGACCGTGCCCGGGGCAATAGCGATTCAATTAGTCCGCAATAAAGATAACTGAAAAACGAATCTATTAAAATCATGGTGAACGGCAAGCGAAAAGGGGACGAAGGCCGAACAAAGGAGCGTTCTGAAAGGCGCCTCATTATCATCCGCGTTCATGCAAAGCTGCAAAGGGCGAAACGATGCTTAATACTTTAAAGTCAAAGGTTATTAACTTTGGCAGTTGTGCATCTGGACACGCGATAGAGAAGACGTATTGATGTGCGGTGGGAGCAGGGGGCGGGGGGGGGCTGTCACCATTAGTTACGGGGGCGGAGGCGGCGGTCGCCAGGTAGCGGACGCCGCCCCCCGGGGCCCCCATCGCGTCCTCGCCCCCCTTCTCCCCCCGCCCCCGCCGTTCGCCCACATACCCACATATAAAGAACTAATCGGCACCCGAGGCCGCCAACGGGGTCGCCCTCCTCCGGACCATCAGATCGAACATGCGATTTTAACGAAATCGCCTCGGCATGACCCTCTCGACTATAAAGGGACACGTCTCTCCATAAGCACGAACCGTTCTCTTTGGGCTACGAAAAACCCTCGCGAGCTGACGATGATCTCATCGGCGAAAATCCGCCAAATCCCCGAATAACACACACACACGCACAAGTGCGAATATCCAATTTGCATTTTTACAAGTCAGACAGGACTGAGAGAATCATGTTGTTTCAAATTAGGTCCTTAAATAACATATCATGTATATAATACACGTTGCGATTAGGACTCGCAATTATTCGTCGATTTTAACTATTCGAATATTGAATAGAAAATGGATGAAGTATTCGAATATAGTAAAATATTATTTAATTAAAAAATAATTATTTGTTTGTTGGGACCACACAGATGCTCTCGTTTGTGGGGGATCTTATTCTTGAAACTCGCGTTAATTACTCTGACCAAAAGTGATTATTTGTCAATAAGGATAAACTAGATCACACAAAGGCTCTCGTTACGACTAAAACTAAATAACACACAATGATTCTCTGGTGCATTGAATGGATATTTCCTTGTTACGAAACGGTCACAGGAAACAATATATCACCGGAAGACAAATAGAAACGTAAGGCCCAAAATTCCCGTTACGCAATTCGACCTTGGAGATATCCATCAAGCAAATGTAACTTTCTAAAAGCGTATACTTGTTTCGTTGTTAAAAGAAGCGAGTGCAACGATTGGCTGGATGATCGCTGCATGAGTATGATTGGTCAGCAAGCTTTACAACCCTGAATACATAAGTCAGGTCGACCACGAAAACTCGAGCAGACACCTGGCAGGCTTCCACGGACAACATCCCTGCGCCAGCTTTTCCGCCAATGTTCGGAGAAAACATCTCGCCATTCATAGTCTGTCGCAATATGTAATATAATCTAATAAAATTTTCACTAGTTTCCACCTGCGTCTTATTGGCTACGAAGTCACATACCACTCAGGGTTAGAATCCCGAAAAGTTAATAATAAATGTTTTAATTATTCATTAATTATCCGTAACACAATGCTATGCTAATGACTGATAGGTGAGGGGGTCAAAAAGAAAATGTATAATTTATTATTACATACTTTTTGATCAGGGACATCATTTCAGCTTTTTCAAATTACCAGAATAAAGATTAGCTACGATTAAATTAATTCAGTAATAATGAAGGAACATTTGAAGACCTTATATATATGAAAATGTGGCAATGTCCACCTTTTTAGAAATTTGTTTTATTGTCGAAATGAATAGTGCTGGATATTATCTACAAACTCCGTTAACCCTTTCACCGCGGTTGGCTTCTATAGAAATCATAAAGAAAATCGCCAATACTCATTGGGCACGTAAGTGCTTTAAGCCTAATAAAATGGTTATTTAGTATAATTTAAGGCTGTAAATCACTTGAATTTATTGAACCCTAATATTTAAAAACATATGGCATGAATATGTACCCCCACATATTAGCAAATTTTGAAATGAAAAAAAATATCAGCAGCGCTGAAAAATCCTTGTGTGAAAATGATTTAACAATGTCATTTTGTACCTTTAATTGAAATACACACCTATCTCCAAAATCTATATTTAAACACTAGAAACAGTAAAGTACAATCTTGAGATATTGTTTTATTTTATAATATCGAGCTTTCCCACTGCGACAGCGACGGCACGATTTTATTGCTTTCGACGTGGATTTTTGACTACTGAGAAGGGATAATTGTTTTTTTCGCTCTCCTATTAATCAAAATTCGGTTTAGATATGCTTCATTCAATTCTTACTTATTGATAGTCGTAATATTGTTATAAACAAGTCTTAATATAAACGCTAGATAACCGAGTGTTTCCACTGAGACCGGGACGGCACGATTTAATCGCTTTTGACGAGGATTTTAACATTCTCCTTGAATATAGTTAGAAAAATGCATTTCATTTAATGAAATACTATGAATCTTAGTGAAATTGAAATAATTAAAAACGACCACTAACTTTGTTCCACTTTAAAGTTTTAAGAAAATAATTTTCTTTGACAATTTATGAAAATAAAAACATTATAAATAAAAAATAAAATTTGTAATTAATATTATTCGATGGGGTTTCTACAACGAATACAAGTTATCCCTATTGATTACTTAGTTAGAATATCAGGTTCCTCAAAGCTTAGTCATCATACAATGCTTTATGTTTCTTATCTTGGGTTCAAGAAAGATTTCACACACATTTTGTAACTTGCAGTTACCATTGTACTTTCGTCTGCTTTGTTAGTTCCGCAATGAATCATGACCTTAATAAACTAGCAAATATCGCCTAAACACAGACCAAGACTTCTCTACTATTTCTCCAAATATCTCGCAAGTTCATTTTTTGCTTTTTAATTAGGAACTTTGGCTAGAGGCAAGTCTTTATTTTACAAAGTTAAGAGAGTGCACCCGGGAGTTAATTTATCACATGGCAGGTGATAATAAAACTCTCATTTCTGATTTTATGCAAGATACCACCTGCCAGTAATGAAGGTATGCCATTTCTTTGTAAATGTATTCAAAAGCTATCACAATTTACTACATGTTCCTGGAGACAGCATTCACTATACAGTAATGCTAGTTTATTTTTATTTACAATTTCACCTTGATGTTGCTTTGATTTCTGTGTCTGAAATAAACACTAATTCAGTATAGACTTATGCTCTGATTCAAGCAGAAATAACTTTTCGGTGAACACTTCATTTCGAAAAAATTTAATTATGACTTCTAACTTATTGACAAAGTGAAATCTATTGATTACAATTTATAATACACATAATAATTTATAATTAAATTATATGGACGTCATCAATTCAGTTTTAATATTTATTTGTAGGTATTTATTATGTCTGATTGACTTATCCATTTGGTACAGACTTACTCTGTTGTAACGTAAGCCTAATGGCTTACGGCTGTCATGGATATTATTAATAAAAAATAAAAAGATTATAGTGTGTATCAAAATCTCTAAAATAATTCAAGAATACAATAACAACATTCGCGACTTTTACATCAAAACCTTGTGTTTAGTAATAATAAAGCCAATGTGTATGTATTATTTATCATTAAGAAATTTAGGACATTCAAGATATTGGTTTTTGGTACATATTTGTAAGAAAATGACTGAAATAAATTTTCTAAACATTTTTTATGCAATAGTCTATCAGTCCATCTTAATCATTTTGTAGAAATGAAGAATTAGAAATTTAAAGAGTGAATAATAGCTGTATGTATGTCGTTTATGAACATAATAAACAGTAGTAGACCAAGATCTTTAGTTGTTGGGGTACTTCGGCAAATATTAAATATCGTTTTGAGTATTAAGAATCTTAAACAAAAGATTCCCTAAATAGTTACGAAAAAATCTCGCTATGTAATCAGAAAATTCGAGATCGATCAACTTATTTTTCAAGATTGAATGGTTCACTTTATCAAATGCCTTCTCAAAGTCTGTATATATATTTGCGTATTAATTTCAAGCACATCAGAAAGGATGTCATTATATTATATATTCCACTATCAATATTAATTATAAATATTTTATTAGTATAATATAAATGTATAATTATTCACACAACTTGCATCTTTAAAATATATTTAGGTCTAATCTTATTCATTTTCACGTAAAAATTAGGAACAAAGATAAGTCAAAGTTTACATATTATTTTTTAAGATGTGCTTTACTTTAAAAACAATAGTAACCAAAAATATTTGTACTAAAACTAAAAAATAAAACCCAATATAAGGAAAGTGTTTCATTACGCATTAGATCATTACTTAAATTTGATTTCTTTTTCTATGACACCACTGATTGTTACTTCGATTATTTTTATATTGAATATAAGAAATTTTCAGATGCTATATCATGATTTAAAATGAAATTTAACAGACCTAAAGGTGACATAAAAAAAGAATATCAGTTACAATCTGTAGTATGCATATTTTATATACTACACCATAAGTCAGTGTGTAATACTCGAAAGATCTGGGTTCGAATCCCATCTGGAATTCCGATCGATCATTACATATTAGGTTTTCATATATTTTTCTAATCATATGGATAAATATTTTGATGAATAATTATATTGTGTGCGTAGGTTGTAATAATATTTTATAATTAATAAAATATATGTTACTGGTTTCTGTTTGGTTACATACTTAGCGCATTGGACTAACCCCTGTCTTATCGCAACGGAAGATTTACAATAAATACATATGTACATATAAGAACATCATATATTTTTTTAAATATACATAAAATTACTAATTAATCTATTCGTAGTATTATACATTCAGATATTCCAGGCAGGATTAAATTTAAAAATAATCTAGGCTCATGTGGCTTATAATCCACAGTTGTTCGAATGTTACCACATATCGATCGAGCTTACATAGAATTTACAATATTTAATCGCTATTTGAACTGTATTGGAATAACTCAATAAAGCGGTTGATAGTATCAGGAAGTTCTGACACTTTTCACAATCTTTGTTGTGCCGTAGCAGCGTAGCGACGTAGCGATAAACCACGAGTAGCATTATGACAGTCGTAAATATAACGTAAAACCATAGACACATTGCCATTTTTACGCATGAAATATTTTTGAACAAAGAAAAATACGTACACATACTAGTTTTAAAGAAATTTATAAAAGCATATTTTTATAAGATCACCAAAAAAACAAATAGTTTACTAACTCTTTATGATATTTGATTTGTGTTTCTTTCGCGGTCACGGCTAACATTCGTAACACCGCCGTCTCGCTAAGACTTTGCAAAGTTCTCATAAAGTTTCAAAAACCGAGACTTTATTGTGTACTCTCTCGGCAATTAACCAAGTTTATATAGACCATTGATACTTTTACGACAAAAGACCTATTAATATTTATTTAGCGCCGAGACGTCGTCTCCCGATTCCCAGAACGGTGTTTGTTTTTATATACATATAATAATAAATAAATATCCGGATCGGTGAGAGACGATAGAAACTTTTGTTATGAATTTGAAGAAGTGGGTTAAAGTCAGCCGTATTATATTACTCCAGGAGAATGCGTTAAAACTTTTCGACCGACTTTCACGACGCAGTGGATAGGGCCAATATAACACAATATAGGACACAATAACCGTGCACATTTTTCGTTACACATCGTTACTAAAATTTTTTTTAAGGTATTATATATAATATTTTTTAAATTTTCAATTTGCCATAAAAATCTTAAAACAATAAATGTTAAATAAAAATATTAAAAATAATTTAGTATAATTTTTTTTATAAAATATTAAAATGTATATTTTATATATAAAATATAGCTAACTATATTTTAATGTAAAAAATGTATGCCACCTTGCTTCTAATATTCTGATTCATATGATATGAAAATCTCACATCGCAAAAATAGCAAGTAATCATAAAAGGCGCATCAAGAAAATTTATCAACTCCATTTTAGGTAGATAAGTCGCTTCAATTCACAATTCGCCTTCCCTTCGCCACGACGATAAATAAGTAACAAGGACTCGATGAAAGTGTGGATCGTTTAGATTTTTCACGGGCAGCAATGTGACTCGTAGAAGGAGCTAAAAATAATAGTGAAGATATCTATGTACATAGTTCTAATGGTTATGGTGTTGCTTTCTGCTCTAAAAAATTTTTCAACGTTGAATTAATTAGGCTTTTTTGAACATTTTTCGTGTGGCGAAGTGCGACTTGACCTAATACATACCTACTATGATTTCAGAAATCAAAAAAACAATGCAAACTTTAAAGTTTATTTAGTGGCGCAGTGTGAAATTTCTGTTTCTCACTATCAAACTGTCATTTTACTGATTTAAAAACATTTTCTAATATTTATATCTATGTAAAATTTCGCGATATATAGCGATATTTACTCATTTACTACTTAAAAAACAAGAATAGTTTTATTAAAAACTTTCTGAATCTTTCAAAAATAACACCGAGTTTCCAGGAACACATACTGGCCACGATCAATACATACTCAAATAAAACATACAGGCTTCTATAATATGTTAAAATAACTGTATGATTTTTGGCATGGTATTTGATGTCTATTTAATATATAATTAAATTCTCTATATATTTCTAATCGCATTTGAGGTTACAAGAATGGTTCTTTTTAATCTACATCCTTCTTTGTATATGCACGTTTACTCGACAATATTACTCAGAATTTTACTATCAATGACTAGGTATTGAGACTTAAGAATAATATGAAACTTATACGTAATTAAAATTCTTGTTTTCATCAGGCATTTTTTTTAAGGAGCTTACAACTTTAAAGTATTGAACCGTTCTTTTATTGTCATGTACACTGCGTACACTGTGAAGTTATTGTTATTTTTATTATTCTGCGTTAAAATCAATCCAAAGTTATGTTAGCCGAGCTATACGGTTTTAAAGATTCTGAAAGCGACTGCTTTTTAAATTCTAAGTTACCGTCTCGGTCGAATTTTGGCTTAGAGGCAAGATCGTGCTGAACTCTCGTATAATGAGAGTTTTGAATTGAAATGAAACAGTATGGCAGCTTTCTGGACATATTTGTCGTGGAACTTGAGTCTTTGTTTTTATCTATCGTTTGTAACGAAAAATATCGACTAGAGCAATCAATTAGATGTTATCTAGAGTGATTTTAAGATGGCGTTTGAGAAAATTTGTCAGGCATTAATTCTTAAAAAAAATAGATAGGTTTTAAAATAAGTTTTCCTATAAAATCATATTTTTCAAATCGTCGGAATATATTGACACATTAAGAATTGTTTTATCTGTTTATTAATGATATTAATTAATCTATTCGCAACTCCAAATTTAAAATTGTCACATCTGTATTTAAGTCAGTAATTGTTAAGTAATTAATTCCATTGATGATTGTAGGAAAATTCAATTTGATGTTTAACATTTATTTACGTGACCATCTGCTAATACCATCATGACATATTCCAAAGCCGAAACACTATAAGTGGTAACCGATTTTGATGTCCTATTTCAAGCGGACTACAATTTATATTAGCATATAGAAAACACAAGCCTCTAAGATGTTGAGATTTATATATATACGCGCATAAATTCAGGAGCTCGAGGTCATTGTGTACCTAGTGCCTAGATCCCTCGAGCATGCGTTTCTGTTTTTGGAAAATAATGCAACAGAATATTTTTTTATATAAAAGGCTAAAAAAAGATTTCTCAGACACCTGTACATTAAGGTATATACATATTATCCATTTTTATTAACCACAAATTTATACAAAGCTTGCTAAGACGCCATTTCAGTTTTTTCCAGCAAAAGTCAGTGGTCCATTTTTTTTAATATTTTGATTTCATTAAATGAGATGCATTTTTCTGACCAAATTCAAGAGGAGGTAAACGCCTCTACCTGCCCCCTTTCCAATTGACGTCCATGTTTAGAATCCACGTCAAAAGCAATATAATGCCGTCGCAGTTTAAACGCTCGAGTCAAGTAAAGCATATCTAAACTGAATTTTGACCAATAGGAAAGCGCAAAAAAATATCCCTTCTCAGAAGTCAAAAATCCACAAATCAAAAATTATATTTTCACTGATAAAAATATATATATCTATCGATGAAAATGTATTCCCATATGATTTCACTAAAATGACATATTTAAAATATATATAGACTACATTTTTTAAGATTTTTTTTAGGAATAACCCAAGAATTTCTGGATTAGAATCAGGGACGTCATTTCAGATTTTTCGATGGGGTGGTGGGGCTAATGTTAGGCAGTCGGTGGTGTTTTTTTTTTAATATTTCGATTTAAGATTCATAGTATTTCATTAAATAACATGCATTTTTCTGGCCAAATTCAGGAGGGAACCATCGCCTGCCCCTCACCCCCATTATATCCTTATAGGGAAGACACTTTTTCAAATTGTTATTGGGAAATATGCGCTATCCTGAGATTTTGTAAGAACTTCGTTTTTGTGTGCAACCCTTATTTATATACATAATGTATATCTTTATTTAAATATACACAGCTATCGAAGGTCGACAATTCTGATGTTGAGCAGATTAGTTAAAGGAAAATTAACCTGAGTAAAAACTAGTTAATAAGTATACTAACAAAATGGATAATTATTAATTTGTTACAGCCGAATGGTGTATTTGATTTTTTCTGGAAACGTTCATTTTGCATGGCTGAACTGTACAAAAATTCGAAGTTCTTTTTTACCATCGAAAAAAGTCGGATAAAACAGGACCAATATATTCTCGACGACATAGTCTTGCCGGGCGACCCGCGTACACACACGTGCAAATATACTGGCACGTATTACATACACATGTGCGAAACGCGAATGTATGCGAGGGCGATAACGGTTAAAGGCGCGTATCGCGTTTCGGCGGCCATTGTCGCGCTTATCGTGAGCCACACTTTGAGAACACCCTGGAATATTAGCGCCAAAGCGTTCGGCGATATTTTCGCCCACGACTACGTACTAGCATAAGTACAAGAATATCCTTCGGCGAAGGTCGGCGTAGTTTCGAGGGTTCAGTTTGCACGAGGCTCATCAGCCGCGGGGCCGCGGCCGCCGCTCGGTAAGCACAAAATAAGAAGGGATCATCCCCCCCTTTGATCCACCCTCAGCCCCTTGGCCACTCCCGAGCGCCCCCTGAGGATTCCTTTGTTTCGGCCGTCAGCCGCGCCTCCGCCCCCCCTAGGCCCGGACCCCCCTTTCGGCCGCCCTTCGGATCGCAAGTGCCGCGGGATAAATTATTTATACGCCTATAACAAATTGTTTTTTTTTCAGCGAAAAAATAAAAAAAGAGAGCTGATCCTGAAAAAGCATGCGTGCGGAGACGAATTTCGAGAAATATTTTCGCAGTAATCCGCCGGATCGAGTTTCGACTCGCGGCTTATTCGATACGGCGCAAATAGAAGAAAATGCGAAATTGAAGAAAATTATAAAGCCGCCCGGGATCAAGTGTCCTTTGGAGCGACCCTCGGCACGGCAAAGAACGCGAAAACTTTAGATTTTAAAGCGAGAGAAAAAAGCCGCCCTTTCGCGTCGTTTCAAAGTTAAAGGAGATGTTTGACCTACTTGCATGAATTTATTATTATTTTTTACATCAATTAGAAAACGATTGCAGTGCAGTGGTACATATCATGTAAGTATTCAGAACTTCAAGCTAGAACGTATAATATATTCGTGTTCAAAAGCTGATGAAAATTCCACTGACTTATGTTACGTCAAAGTAAGTGCGTAACGTAATCTACAATATAATATCACCCCAAGAGAAGCGTGTGGATATGATTTTATCATTTTTTAGACGCTGCCCTTAAGTTTGACAAAAACAATGTAGTATATCAGAATATGATCGCTTCTTTCGGTAATTTCTAAACTCAAGACAATTCTTAAAGACAAACGGTTAATTCCATCTCACTAGTTAGGTTTCAGGAAAAAAAATTCGTTTTAGTGGCACATTGAGCTTGTACTCGAATTAAGAAAACTTCTATCCAGTTTGACTTGATAAACAAGCGATGTCTTGCAATACGAGTAGTAGGGGAGAGTGGGCTGCAGTGGATCACGGGTTACAGTGGATCGTTTGCAATAGCTTCATGTGTATTGCGCGCGCTCATGCGCACCGTCACTTAGTTGATAATCTTTCATTCCCCTCCCCTCTGCTAAACTAGTCGCCTTTACGACATTAGAGCGAAGGGACGCGTTGCGCCGATCCGGTCAATAAGCGAGTACAAAACTTTTTTTCACATGTATTTAAAAAGTGTTTTGTTTAAATATGGGTTGGAAATTTGAAAGGTTCAAGTTTTTTCTACATTGGTTCATTGGTAACTATTTTAATTTGTCAAGAGAGGAGCTTGCAAATTTTTTAAAATTGTATTTGCGATAACGGTCATTGGGTTACAGTGAATCACTTCATCAAATTTTAATTAAAAAAACAACTTTTAGGGGAGAAGATAAAATTTTAGCTGTAGATCCCCATAACTTTTCTCCATTGAAAATTGTCCCTAAAGATTGGAATTTTATATTAGTACAATTTAAGGTAAAGGGAAAAATAATTTACTATGTAGCAAAAGTTATTTGAGAAAAGAGCAACGAGAAAGAGGTCAGTTTCCTTAAGATATCTGTTAAAAATGCAAATAACTTCCATGCCAGATATTCAGTTTTATGTGGTTATTCCTAAAATAAAATCTAGAAAAGACAGTCTCGAATCTATCTCGAAAATATTTTTTTAAATATATCATTTTAGTATCGGAAAAACATTTTCACCAGTAGATATATATTTTTACCAGTGAAAATATAAATTATCTGGCAGGTGCTAGTAAAATTATAAAAAAAATTTCAATTTTTATATACATATATATTTACATTCTTATCTATATTTATTTACGTATAGATTTTACAGTGAATGTGTTTATTTTGATAAAGTTACATTTTCATTAGTGAAGTCAAATACATTTTCACCAGTAGATATATATATTTTACTAGAGAAAATATATTTTAACTGATGCTGCTATAAAATGTTTATGAACCCCAATTTTACAGTTGCAAAACGTATATTTGCTGTGCAAGAAATAACTTAATGTAAGTTTTAGAACTTTCATTAGTTCAAGGCTAAAATACAAATTAAGCCAACTCAACTCTCTAGGGAAAATACGCGGAAGAATAAATACACACAGACATCGCATCTCACATATTGCTCCATAGCTTATCTGCATTTCGATGTTACACTATGTTTTAAAACTATGATAGCTATCCTAACCGATATTACTATGGGATGATCAAAGTATATTCAAACCGAATTTTGGTCAATAGGAGTGCGCAAAAACAATTATCACTTCTCAGAAGGCAAAAATTCACGTCAAAAGCAATAAAATCGTGTCGGCGCCGTCGCAGTGGGAACGCTCGGTAACGAGCGTTCCCACAGCGACGGCGACGACACGATTTTATTGCTTTTGACGTGAATTTTTGACTTCTGAGAAGGGATAATTGTTTTTTGCGCTCTCCTATTAGACAAAATTTGGTTTAGATGTACTGGCAGCACTGAGAAAACACGACTAATTATCAGATAAACATTATTATAAATATAACAAACGCGCATAAAGGACCATGTATTTTAGAGCGGTACTAGTATTTTGAGAGAAAAAAGACTACACGTGTTGCTCAAATATACAAATTGTTTCATTTTAAGATTTTTTTTCAAATTGCATTCTAGATAGTACAAACAATTTTATTTACAAATATTGAAAAGCAAAATAATAAAATTGAAAATCTAGATAGTTGAATGAAGAACACTCGAATACTCGAAAACTCGGCTATTATTTATATTTTTATTTTCATTTACAAGACATTTATATTATTAGTTGCAAGAAAAGTGATGATCGTATCAGATTTATTTTTGTAGTCTCACAGAAACGCAAGAAAAAAAAATTTGGCGTTGTTGTAAACAATTATTTTTTAAGAAAAAAACTACGTATTTTTTCAATTGATATTTCATGACCATTGCTATAAAATAACTGACATTATTTCAAATTAGCAATCTACAAATATAATGTAGTCATGATAACACTCACATCAGCAGATTTGTGAATATGGTGAGATAAATCAGATACATAGAATCCGATCCCCTCATTTAAACATGTTAAGATGTAATACGATAGTATTAAATTGAATATATCCGATATCTAATACAATAATTGTTTTATGTTGATGGACTAATGGTTTATATGGTTTTAGGGTAAAACTTGATAACTGCTAAATAGCATTTTTTTTTCAGGAGTATTTCAAACATAGTTTGCCTTATAAATCTGGATTTAATTGTAATTAAAATACATATGTTAAGCAAGAAAAACAATAAATGTTAATGAACACTTCTTGTTATTCTCGAAAAACTTATGAAGCTCATTTTGAAGGACGTGTTTTTCACGCTTAACGAGAAGTCAGCATTTTCTTTGTTCAATATTATCGATTGGAACAATAAAATCTACTCGCTTTTTAAACTAAATCTATATATATACATATAATTGCTATACAACAAAATATATAATTAAGAGTTACATTAAATAAAATATCATTATATATCATACGAACAAATCCTACTTAATTCACATGCTTTGACATTTGAGTCACCACCCTCAGTACACGAGAAAAAGATTATCTGATAATAAAAGATTATGCATTTGAATACTGTAATAAAACCATTAGCTCTACATAATGTCCATTTCGCTCGAGGAAGATTAATGTGCTAAAAACGGATTTAACACTTCTCTTTACATCATAATTAATGCGTATTTATACCAAAACTAACGGCTGGGCACTTCAAGTATTAAAATATATAAACGTATTATAATAAATATAAGGTATACATAAACGTATATATAGCACAATTTTCAAAGGCCAGGAATACCTTCCGGCGGCATTGGAAAACCTGACATGTGCCATTTACACGAATCTTCGATTTTTCGTTAATAAAAATCAAACTGCGTAATGTTTAAGAAAATATATTTTTTTTAAATTATAATTATAATTTTATTTAAAAAAAATATATTGCATTATCGGTTTTTTACTGGATCCATTTAATGTGTATTTACTTTATCTTAATCAAAATTGTCATTTTATAGATTTTCCTATAACTCCTACAAATTTTCGCACTTTCTAAAAATATGTAAATTCAAGAAAAAGGTATTTAAATCAAATTTAATATATGTGTTATGTCAGTTAATCACATATATAAAATGAATTTACATTTACATTTTAATCTATATTTGGCTTCTCATTATATTACTCAATATTTTATATACTATAATCAATCCCTTAAATAATATATTAATCTTTAACGTAGTTCTTATGTTCGATAAGTTTTGAAACTAATGTTTAAAATGAACTAGTTTGGTTGTGTATAAGATGTTCAAGTCCTGCAAAATCCTCAAAGTTTATCTATTTAAAAACTAGCGAGTGAAATATGATCAGAAAATTTCTAGATCAACGTTTTCTTTAAGGTTTTTATAAAGAAATGTACTATCAACTATCTAAGTAACATAAAATGTAGGTTTTTAGGATTTAATAGACGATAACAGTTGCAGTACATTTGCTTCACTCAATTGATAAGAATTACTACTAAATCTAGAATGAAATACGGTTAGACGTGAAGTCACTGAAAACATATTTATATATTATATGTTTTTGTTCATTCGCAAAATCTCATTGATTACTAGCGATTTGCCTATTCGGCTTAAACGACCAATTTCCAATATGTCTTGCCTTCGCCATGGCTTATGTCTTATCTATGAGCTTTAAAATAGTTATTTGAAAGTAATGTTACCTATTCATGATGACCCTGTCCTGATAAGTGGCCTAAAAATAACTGCGAAGAAAAATGATAGCGTTATGCTTCACTTTTGAAGGAATATATAATTGATTCCCCGCGATTTTACCTGTCATTTAAAGCGACCTATTACAATAATAAATAAGTCACAAGGACATTTACCCAAATTATTTGCCATATTAAAGATTTTTGTTGTGAAAAACACATATCGTTAATGATAAAATATCATATGATACTAATGGAAACACGCCGCAATCAAAATTTAAAACATTTTTTTCAGTTTCAATAACTATTGCTTTAAAGGTTAAGCTGCGAAATTGTTACAAAAACTTTCGATTCCTCTACATGCACTTAAAATTAAAATGTTAACAACATCCAATGCATTTTAAAATATCAAAAATATCCTCTTATTACACGCCCTTCATTTTCGACATAGGCTTAATTTGTGTCGTTGTGTCGATTTTGTGGGGCTTCAATGGTGGCGAGTTCAGTGTCTAATTATCGTATTTAAATACTGAATAGAAGTTTAATTGATATAAGGCAAATAATTTAATTCTGGCAGCGTTATGTCTTATATATGATCAGGAAAAGGAAGAGATCAATGATACTCTTAACCAATTATTGGCTACATAGTGAAAAGTGGTTTTTGGTAGGTATCTGTTTGTAAAACGGTCGGTAATTTTAAAGAATCACATTCTTCCGTCTTTCATTCATTCCCAATAGATCATAATTGCGACAGAAAGGAAAGAGATTACTGGTACTTTATCGTTAAAATTTTAAATGCGCATAAATTTTAAAGAAATTACGGTAGTTTCTGCAGGGAAAATTTACACGTTAAAAATAGCATACAATTTGAGTATAATGTAGTGTATTGGAGCACAGCTAGAGTTTACAAATATTTGTTATAACTTATAAAGAATAAACAGTTTTAATAATCAATGCAGATTTTATTTACAAAAAAAGTACAAAAACTATTTATTTTAATTTTATAAATAATAGAACGTAAAATGATCCAAGCTTAAAATAAAAACAAATTTAATTATTCCTGATGCCGAAATGACTCATTTAGTTGCTGTTGATGTGAGCTTTATTGTCAGCGATGAGTTTCAGTAACTACAGCTCGATATATACATATATGTTTTTACTCTAATAAATTACTGCAGCTATACATAAAATGAAAACTGTAATGGTAATAGTAATGAGAAAGTCCACAGCTGCAAAATATTAACTCGAAATAAATTCGTAATTTCTGTAATTTTGGTAATCACAGTGTTTATTTTTAAATGACTGTTTTAAATAACCATAGGCTTCATAAAATAAGTAGATCAATGAAAATAACATAAAGATAGAAAGATAAATTTAATTCTTGGTATAAGAAATCTACTATGAAGTTTTTAGGGTTAATTGTAACTGTTATAAGTAGTACTAAGGTGTGTTGTATAATATATTATTTATATCGTTTTATGTCAAATGACAAATGATTAACACATTTAAATTACTGGTGTTACTTCATAATTGGAAAAAATATAATATTACCGGTCTAATTAGCTATTTATACAGTAAATTTATTTTTCTTGTTAATGCACTTTTTTTATTATATATATTGGTTTTAGGGCCGCAATAGCAGCAAGTATTTTAGACCTAATATTCCCGATTAATAATAAAAATTAATGTACGAGTATTTTTTATATAGGTAGTAAGAATATATAAATGTACATATATTTAATACCAAAAATAGTGATAGTATAAGAAATTACGTGTAACTGGGTGTTTTGTATATTCCTAGGGCAATCCGCAGAAATACAAATTTAGCATTGTTTTATGAATAGAATAAAGAAACATTTGTGCTATTTGACCCAAATTATAATTATAACATTCATTGTATGGTATAATATATATGTATTTTTTATTATACCTTTAGATATTAGCTTAATGGAGTTATAAATATACGTAGATCAGAGTCAATGTCGATCTTATTTTTACTTCTCGATTTTTAAAGGAATTAGGAATTTTTGGAAAATTTTGATTAATAAAAATATATGTAATATATCGATTGAGCAGAAAACTGGATGATTGTTCAAGAGAGCTTCAAAAGGAAGATGATTTGTTATAATGGATGCGGATAATTGAAGGACCGAGATGATTCGATCTACTACGATTTTTAACAGGGCGTCGAGTTATGATTAGGGTTCCCAATTATTCGTAGTTTTAATATTAAAATATTCGTATTTTTTCTTGATTTTTACCAATATTAATTTACTTAACGAATTAGTGCAAAAATTTGTCTGAAAAATAATTATTTTAAATAATTAGTAATTACTATAAACGCAATCGTTAAATTTTTGACTTTATATAATATTTATAACATAATGCTGTGCGAATAAGAGTGTCAAAAGAAAAATGCTTAATTTATTATTACACACTTGTCAATCAGGACAGTCATTTCAGCTTTTTTAAATAACCAGAATTTAGATCAGATTGAATTAATTCAACAAAATTTATGAAACATTTTCCATACATAATTTATTATATATACAATAGCTAATAATGTTTGGAACGAATTTTATATATTATACATAAAAATTGGACCCGTATTGTTTTGTGTGAATTTTAATATAAATTAAATAACTATAAATAAATTAATTGCGATCGAATTATTAAACTGATTGAAAAAATATGTTTTTAAGATAAGCGGTAAACGATAATAAATGGTGGGCCTGTCCAACATTTTGTTTCGTTTAACGAACGAATTTTGCGAATTTCGGTCACAGTAGACACGCTGATAGACATTCTATTCACAAATGATTTTCGAAGGCGTAAAAGCATTTTTTTGTTAATGAGGGGCATCTCAATCTCTCGCGTTTCTAAACAAAATAAAAGAGTATAAAGAAACATATATTTTAGAGCGGTACTAGTCACCTGCGTATATTGAGAGAAAAAAAATACGTATGTTGTAAGTATACGAATTATTTCATTCTAAGATTTTCTTCAAATTTTATTTGAGAATGAATATTCATTCTCAAAAAAAATCGCTAATTGCGATATTTGAGTAATAAAGGTAAGTTACAAATTAAAACGCTATTCAGAGAGATCTACCCGTGATATTTTTCGCCATAGTAAAGTATAAGTGTAGCCAGGGCCGTTTCTATCATTAGGCAATACTAGGCGGCACCTAATAATATGGGTATTTATTGTAATTTAAGGCTGTAAATCACTTGAATTGATTGAACCATAATATTTTTCAAATTTGGCACGAATAGGAGCCTCCACATTTTAACTAATTTTGAAATGGCGCGTGAATATATCAGCCGCGGTGAAAGGGTTAATATCAAAGATCATTTCATTTCAATACTATACGAATATTCGTTCAATTTTTCAAATATTCATATAGTTGAAAATCTGGCAAAAAATTCGAGTAAGTAAATATTCGAATAATAATAAATATTTCGGGCTCCCGTATTTATAATCGAATCGTAGAGAAATTTGTCAAAAACGGCTATTTCTATTTTACATTTTTCATATTTCAAACAAGATCAAGATAAAAAAAACCTCTTTGGATTATTGGAAAAACTGGATTTAACTTTTGCGACAGACAAATTTTATGGCGTAACTGTGCGGAAAGCCCCATACATTTTTGCAATCTGCCGAATACCACATAGAGCGGTTCTTCCACGTATAGAAAACTTGAAAGAATATAATTTTACTAGCACCTGCAAGATAATTTATATTTTCACTGATAAAAATATATATCTACTTGTGAAATATGATTTTACTAAAATGACATTCTTAAAAAATATTTTCGGGATAGACTCAAGACTATTTTTTCTAGAATTTCTTTCAGGAATAACCACATGAAACTGAATGTATTGTTTATTTATTTTGCCGTATTAAATCCAGTGGTCAAACTACTGATAATGCAATCTATAAAAACATTAAATTTGTATAATTCAGCTAGTGCTGGTGTTGATTTTTTGTTATTTCATTGCTTTTTCCTTTGGTATTCGATCTGAATTTTCAGATCGAATACTTAAATTTATTGCTACTAATTTACATTCGTTGAATATTTCCTCGCATGTCTAATATTTTTTAAACATTCTAAATGCAATAAAGTCAACAATAATTTGCAAACAAATTTTAACACAAACGGAGCCGCGTCAAAAAACTACAATCTGTTCCTTTGAATAATAATGTTGATTGTGAAAGTAATACCTAGAAAGTGGGTGCTTTTGAAGGCAATGTTCCGCTCCTTTTATTACATGTATGTATAAAAAGAGCAGAAGAAAAAAATCTTAAGCAACTGTTCAGATTCATTATTTAAGGTCAGCTTTTACTTTTTTTATACATATATTTTTGTTATGATTTTTTCCAGAGAACGGGCCCGGGGAATTTGTACCCTCTCCCCTCCGCCTCCTCTCGGCAGGCCTGGACTTGCAGCAATAGCTACAAAACACTAACATATCGGTTAGGGGAAAACATTCCCCACCTTGCAAATTTCGAAAAAATATATAAAACATATTATTTAAGATTAGATTACTACAAGAAACGAACAGAAAATCTGGACAAATTGTATTACGCACTGCTGACGATGAAGTCAACGTCAACAGCAACTGAACGGGTTTTTTCGACAGCGGTATTAATTAAAACAAAATTAAAATTTGATACCTGTAATGCTTAATTACTTTTTGAGAATTAAATAAATTAATTTGAAAATACCATATTTTGGAGTATTTTATAATATTTAAAAAAAATTGTCCTTTCTAATATTTATTATTTGATATTCGAATAGTTAGATTGGACAAATATTGGGAATGTCTATTCCGATCTTTATTAAAAGCTTCTTAGAAAGCATGCATATTTTTTAACATCTGGCACGGATCCACCCTTTTTATGTAGCGGTTGCAAAACATTTTAAAATATTCGTACAATTTTTTTTAACTAAAGAAGGCTACAATAAAAAATGGAAAAACGATACATAAAATATATATTATGCCGCGTCACATGAAGCCGGCATTTATACGATTTTTCCGACCGCCGCAACACGTCCGCGACCTTCCTCAATCATATCCGAGCAACAAGTTAAATTCACGTCGTAAAACTTGAAATCGTTATATTATTTTTCCAGGCGCTCAAAGGACACCGAAAGCGCCGTTACGTTGCGATAGCCGCACAATAAAAATAATCGAACGAAGGCGAGTAGTACATAATACTAACGGGTCGCATTGTGGCAGGTAAATAAATATGCAGGGGAGTCGGGTCATTCATACGGGATATAATAAAAGCGAAACGAACTCCATCCACCCACCCCGCCGTAAACTCGCTCACCCTGACCCAGATATGCGAAAGTTTTAATCGGGCGGGCAAGACGACTGGCAACTAAACAAATCGGCCGCAAAATATGGATATTCATTTGCGGGCGCCCCCCTCGACCGGCCCGCGCCGACTGAGGGCGCGCTACTATTTACTACACAGGGGTGTAACGTAAAAACCGCCCGCCCGCCCGCTCGCCCGCCCGGCAGGAAGCGGCGCTCGCTTTCATTCATAACTTTTAAAAGTTATATACCGTTTTACAAACGTAGCGGGCGGGCGGCCTGCGTTTGTGTGCGAGCGTACGTGTGAAAGCTTGCGCGCGCACGTGTGCGTGAACTTGAATACACATTTGTATGGCGATGTAAAGAAGAACGGATGTGTGCGCCGCGCGATTATTGCCGGTGCAGCTTTTCGCGAAGCTGCGTTGTCGGTTTGGTTACAAGATCGAAACGGGCGAAGCGTATAGAGACAGATAACCGACGATTTATAGTCGGCATCCGTTGAAAAAATCGGTTCTTTCCTGTATTACTACACCTGCGAACCAGAAGACTCAGACTACTTTTATTACCCTGTCAAAATATCGGTATTGATTACACACAATCGTTCAGGGACGTCATTGATAGCAGTGGGGGGGGGGGGGGGCAGGTGAATTTGCCCAAACAAATTCATTAAATATGAATCTTAATGAAATCAAAATATTTAAAAAATTATTATTTTGCCCCCTCCCCTTAGACTCCCCTTAGATCTAAAACGACGTCCCTGATAATAATAAACAGAAATTCACGGATTATCTTGTAAAGAAAATTTAAAAAAACAAGCTTGAATTTATCCCGAAAATATTTTTTAAAATATGTCATTTCAATGAAACATATCAAAATACATTTTTAGTAGATACATATTTTTATCAGTGAAAATATAATTTATAAAAATAAAGTAGGTATATGATTTCAACTTTTCCATACATAGTAATATATACATTTACATACTTATCATTATCTATTTACATGCGATGCATCCAAATATATTTTTACAATTAGATATATATTACTACTAGCGAAAATATAATTTAACTGATGAGCGCTAGTGAAATTTTATGCTGCTCTAAAATATATAAGAAACATAATTTGACAGTTGCAAAGCCTATATTTACTGTTCAAACCAAAACCTAGCCTACACGAGTTAGCGCTAGTGAAATTATATGCTGCTCAAAATATCTATGAAATTCAATTTTCTGTTCAAGCCTACCTACTACCCAAAACTAATCTAACCAAACCCAATCTGATTTAATGAAAGTTCTAAAACTAATTACAGTTCTAAAACTTTCATTAGGTCAAGTCAAAAATACAAACTAACCTAACTCATCTGCAGGGGAAAATAATCTGAAGACTAAATACGGACAGACGTCGCGTCAATATTACACTATATTTTAAAAATATGATAACTATCTTTACCGATATTATGAGAGTATTTGTCAAGAATTTTCAAACCGAAATTTGGTCAATAGGAGGACGCAAAAACAATTATCACTTCTCGGAAGTAAAAAATTCACGTCAAAAGCAAGAAAATAGTGTCGGCGCTGTCGCAGTGGGAACGCTTGGTAACGAGCGTTGTGAATTATTGACTTCCCACTGAGACGCTGGATGGCGTTCTCGAGCGCTTTTGTGTTAACTGCAACGCTCAGGCATCTGGGACGCAATCGTGACTTTATGTGGATACTACATCCGCAGCTCAATGTCACCGATCAGATTCAAATGCTTTATTTGTTAAGAATATATTGAGTTGTACACCACTTTTCTCGAGCGCTTTTATGTTAATTGCAACGCTCAGGCATCTGGGACGCAATCGTGACTCTATGTGGATACTACATCCGCAGCTCAATGTCACCGATCAGATTCAAATGCTTTATTTGTTAAGAATATATTGAGTTGTTCACCAACGCTTATAAGAAGGGATATCATTTATAAGAAGGGAGTAAGCATATTATTGTGTTAAAATAATAACGTTTAGCGACACACCAAACATACAACAAGTAAAACAACACGCATAAAACTTTTATAATAATGATTATATTGATCTGCTTTGTAGACAACGTGCTGTGTATTGTCTTGGAAATTTAATAGCTATATGTTTTGAAAAACATAATTTGCATATGCAAATACATAAGGGCACACGTTTACACCTCAAGAGAGATGCGGCGCAGTGGTGTGCAAGTACGGAGAGTCCCTGCCACTTTTTATGTTTTTTAAAACAACCTGTTGGGGCGCTCAGCTGATTCGCTTCATTCTCATATCATACACGTGTACGTGCACGCGCATCGGTGTGCTTTTACTGTCGTCCCTGTGCGAGTGTGCGCGCGTTCCTGTTGTGTGTGTGTACGACTTTTCCGACTCTTTCATTACCACAACACACCGCACACAACAAATAATTCATACGCTGCACGAACGACACCGTATCGATTTCGTACCACCGACCGCTTCAAAAGTTTACAACTTTCCTTTTTGATAGCGACGGCGCAAAACTTTTTCAAGGGCGGGCGTCTACTAAACATCGCTATGAAATAACTCATCGTATCGTTTCACGGTCTGAGACGGGTCAAGGACGCGCTTTATAACATGTGATGTTACGAAACGACTCATAAAGTGATGGACTACGTTTTTATTATGCAAAATAGTTAGCACACTATGACTGATGCTGAACACATTAGCTATTTTGCATTGGCTTGAGCTGCAAGCAAAAAATCATGTAGCAGCCACACATCCTACTTGAAAATCATTCAAAGATGATACAGGTGTATTGTGTGTAATGATTTGGGTAGTCATTCCTAGCTCATTTGCCTAGTGGGGCTTTCGCTATGTGCACCGTGCGGACTGAAGTTAGGCACGACCTCCTACCTGGGCCGTCACGAGTTACAACCGCGGTTAAGTAAACCTGTAAGAAGTTATTGATAACCTCAAATATCACTAAGCAATTAAGGGATAGGAAGGAGAGTCACGCTCCGCGTGTATAATAATAACTCCAATGTGAAAACCAAAAAACGGGTCTAAAAATAAAATTGCTAACTTCATTTTCGAGGAATATTAACGCTGAAAATATAAAAAGGGCACGTGTTCTTTTATTCTTTCTATAAGAAAAATGATAATTTCTAAATTTATTCTAAAATAATTAAATATTAAAATAATAGGATTTCCTTAGGACGCCACAAGTTAACAGGGCTAATTGGTAGATACTTCAATGCAATGTTTCTGATAAACCCTGATCTATTTTCGTTGGTAGTAAATAATTTTCTTTATCTGCTTCGAATATAAATTGCATCTATCGCAAATGTCTGTAGCGACATGTGTTGCGCTCACAAAGATCCTGATAGAACCTGAACTTAAGTTAATACGGATATTATTGGTTGGTTTCAAGAAGAAAAAAAACATGAGCTCAATATTTATATTATAGTACTGATCTTTCTGAAATTAAAACTTAAAACTTCTCGCTAAGCAGCTAAATGAAACTGGTCCATTTTTTAGTATACACATCAAACCGGTTTTTATGGGTAAAATCTTAAAATTTCATTTTATTTATTTTAATTTTTTTTACTATACTCTATTTGCGTTAACACAGCCAGTTCGAGAACTATCCTTTTCATCATTGTTCATAATTGAGAAAGAAGTGAGAATTTTGGGTTTACGCCCCTACTATTAGCTCTAAAGCACACGATACGGATATACGTTTGATATACTAATTACTCAGATTGATTGATAAATATAAAATATATATAAAAATAAATCACTTTGTGAATAAAAACTAAAGAGAATTTAAAACGACAAGTTGCAGCGAAAAGTGGACGAGTACTAAGACTCCTAAGAAAAGTGTATAAAACTTAACTAACTAACGCAAAATATTAAAGACATCTAAATAATTTTAAATCATTAGATACACAAGAAAGCAGTAATTTGTAAGTGCCGTATTTATATCAATAATTATTAACGTGTACAGCAGAGGACCCAGATTGGACCCATAAGGAACACCCGAAGAAGTGAAATATTATTTTGACAATTACCCGCCATAGGTTACGAACTATATACGATCGCTTATATAACTGAAGAATAATTAAGTTTGAGCATCTGAGCAACTGAGTTCAGACTTATTATTTTTATAACCCATGACGAAATTTATTGTGCCAAATTTTTTTTGTGATTTGAATCGTTTTTCAATTCTATTATTCGTCCGTTTTTCGTATATTTTTATTGTAATATTTGATTTTTTTAATTTTGCCATAAAAACAATAAACCAATCTACTCTAAATATATTGTGTATGAGTTTTTCTTTATTACAATAACACTATTTGTATTTGTTTTCCGATGTACCACTGAATTATTTTACACTTTATTTTTTATATAAAATGTAAAGGTTTTATTAATGCCGCATCACAAAAAATTCGGGTTTTGATGATAAACTACTATTTTATTAATGAGTTATTAGTCAGTAATATTTTGAAAATTAACATTATATAAACAAAGAGATTTTTGGCCGAGTAGCGTAATTTTTTTAATGTTTCACTCCTAAATTTTTAATTAGTCGCCCAGTAATAGTTTTTTGTATAATTTTCTTATAATTAAAAAAATAGTATAGTGTATATTTTATCTATAGAAAAGGCTGCTTTAAATTTACATATTTTTTATATAAGTTTTAGAACATATTCCCTATAGCTTGATTCATATTTGAACAAACTTTTTGTTATAAAAAATCACTTCTCAAAAACTTTTCGCTGTATGATATAATATAATTTACGAACTATTATTTTTGAGGCAAAAAATTCTTAAACTATTCTTAACCGCGAATTTTTATTTGAAATGGAATATCAGCTCTTGAAAGTTAACTCCTGATTTCGTGATATAAAAATTAGTTATGTAGCACAATTAACATACAATTTCTCGGGCTTATTACGTTTGTGGACTACTGATCTAAATGTATTTAGCATATTTGGTGGTATTTTAAAACAATCTCATATTTTTTTTATAAAATGCTAATTTTACTGTAATAATTAAATTTACAAGTTACTGACTTTTAACTATTATCAAATTTTGCTTAAGAATGTGATATTCTAAATACAAAATAATAAAAATAAAAAGAAAGCATTAGTGTTTACTATTTTTAGTTTAAGATATAATTAGCTAAATATCTACTGCATTTTAATGGTTATAATTAGTTGATTGCGGATAGCAATCAATGGACCTTTGATTACGAAAATCGAAATAAAAAGCCATAATTTTAAATGATTAAAACAACTAGATTGGCATACTATAAAATATAAGTAAACAGGAAAATTCTTGTAAGAAAAAACAGTATAAATAAAAGACACGATGCGAGATAATCTTTAAATCATTATTATTGACATATGCATCAGGATATTATGGCAAATGCTAATCAATTATTACAATAAATGTTTTTATTGAGGCTGTTTAATCAACCGTATTATAACTTAACGCACCATTATAATATTATATAAAGACGTTCCCCCATTTTCACTTCCCTTAACTTCTACTTCAATCACAATCGCTCTCCGTGCCTTTGTGTTTTGTTATAATAATATTTAGCCGTAAAAAATACAACAGACTTTTTGCTTTCGCTTATTTACAATAGCGGTCCGAGATATAATACCTAGTTATTTATTGTGAATCAACAGGTGTATCATTGTTGAACGGTTTAAAGAACGAACGCTTGGTTTGGTACGAAACAACTTTTATGGCAAATCTTAACCCCCGCGTTTGAAATAACTAATTGCTACCGTTCCAATTATCAACTAACGAAACAATCGTTTCATTCATAACTCAGAACAGTTGTCTAATTGTAAACTCGCTCGTGGCTAGATTTTATTCAATGGTACTCATTTACGAAGTTCATTTCACTATTGGGTATAAAATGTAACACGTTTCGCGTACAAATATTATCGATATAATACGTATTTATATAATTTTTATTAAAAGTCATGGATTTTTCATAACTAAATAAAACACTTCGACATATAATATATAAAAATACTGGAATTTTAGTTCTTGCTTGGAAGCAGTTCGACAAAGATGTATGAACAAGTTTTTGTTGTGAAACCGTGTATGGGGAAGTAACATTGTCGACATTCGCTAAAACTCAGAGCGTTTTTGGTAGACAGATCACGTACAGATTGCTCGGTAGATGTTATATAGATTACATTTTTGAAAGTAAGTAGTAAACATAGAGCAAACAGTGGCAGAAGCTCACTTACGCACATATGTATGTGTTTTTAATGATCCGCGCATGACATTGCAACTTAAATTTGACCATTAGAGATGCAGTTAACTTTCAAGGCAATTGTTATCGCGTTGAACGACGCCCCTGTAATATATTTATTGACAAGATGAAGGTGAGAACTGAATAAACTTACAGGAAAATCGCTAGAAATTGTGCTAAAACAATTTCGCTTTTAAATGCATAAAGTATTCCATTGCAAAGCTAGTGCTAGCAAATAGTGGATCCAAATTCAGCAGTTGATTTTTATATATATTCTATAGCATTTGCATTATTTTTTTATATGAAAAATTGTGAAAAAATTTAATATAATAAATTGAAACAGAATTTTAATTTTTCTTAAACCATTGAACCATAGTTTTAAACGTGTAGGGCGTTTTGTATTTCTGACATGTTTTGTATTTCTGACATTTGAAATGATGAGAAGTAGTTTTTGACCCTAATTTTTTAAAAAACATATTGTTTTTTAAGCGCAGAAATGCTACTAATAAATTCATAGATCGAGCTGTTTTTCTGCAAAATTCCGGGTCTTCTGCCACACTTTCACTTACAGCAGAAATATTTTTGGCTGAACGGGCACCATAATGATGCACATCTCCAACACCTCCAGACTTTTCAATTTTTTTCACAATAAAGTATATTCATACCAGATTTTAGTCAATAAGTGGGCGCAAAAACAATACTGGTCAAAATTCGGTTTAGATATTCTTCATTCGCTTCTCACTTATTGAAAGTCGTAATATTGATATATGAACGCTACATAACCGAGCGCATCATAAGATTCCCTATCGAGCTCGACGGTTTACCGTTACATTCTAATTAGAATCCACTACTATTTGCCTCTCAGCCATACACCGTGGGGGTGTTACCCTGCACTTCTAAAGAAATATTTACCATTTTATTTTTATTATATAATAATGCTCTTTTCTTATAATAAATATAAATATTTTATTGGTTTTGGAAACAAAAGTAGTAAGAATACATTTAATAATGACTATAATAATTATATTTATTTAAAATATCGTTAAAATTCTGCACAAAATTTAAAAAAATCAGATACATAAGTAGTAAAATTATGGAATGAAGTTAGTGGTATTGTAGGTTAATCAAATTTATTCATTTAACAATCCAGAACTGACGCCGATCCCCTAGAAATAAAAGTGGGAGTGGTGTCGTATGCAACGAAGAAAGAGATAAAGCATGCTCTTTCGTGTAACGGTACTTCGTCCAGATGACATGAGAATCTTATGAAGCTAACCGAGCGTTCCCATTACGACGGCGACGGAGGTCTAAAACGCAAACTAACATTTGACACTTTGACAGCTATCTGATTTACAGTGCTACCAATATAGAAAACTCGAATTGGATCACCCTGTATTTGGACTAGCGAAATAATGGATTTATTGATGAGATGTACCAATAATTATGGGATGAAATTCACAAGAATGAAAGACAAGATATATTGCAGAATGGCTAATTTTAAGAAAACAATAAAAAAAACAATTTTTGATTGTATTTTCAATCAATATTTTTCTAATCATCGAATAGATATTGAGATGTTTGTATTATACGCCAAAAAGAATAGCAAAAATAAATCCACTTGTCGACCTTATGATTTCAAATTTTCAAATTGTATATTCTCCACCGAGCTTTCCCTCTGTGATAGTGCCGAAACGATTTTATTGCTTTTGACGTGGATTTTTGGCTTCTGAGAAGAGATACTTGTTTTTTGCGCTCTCCTTTTGGTCAAAATTTGATTCAGATATGCTTTATTTGATTATCATTTATTGTAAGTCATTGTTATTTCCAACGCTTTCAATTCCTTCAATAAGAAATATTGATATAAAAAGTCCTAATATGAACGCTAGGTAACCGAGCGTTCCCACTGCAACGGCGACGAAGATCTAAAACGCAAACTAATATTTAGCACGTTGAACGCGCGTGATTATTGACAGCTGTCTGATTTACAGTGCTGTCAACATTTTATCATCTATGATTTCTAAGAGCTGTTTCAAACCAACATTGTAAAATATGTGACAAGGAGAGACGTAGAAGGAAAGATGCCGCAGAAACACCACATAATCACAGCAGCAGAGACGAACAAAGATGAGCTAGGAGACATCTCGACAATTTCCAGCTGCTTGACCGGAATCACAGCCGACAATAATACAACTCGACGCGCCTAGAACTCTGACCTGCCATTTCAACTCCACCGCTTAAAAGCGGCATTTACGTTTCTCTATATATGCGGTAATTTATAATATTAATAACTGTTACCAGCTTTTCCGGCGTATATTTGGCTGCAAAGTAATACTGTGAATATGTCGATACATCATGTGATCGACCGGCTAGCCAGGCTTGGTATATAATATGTATTATTTTTGACTAAATTTAAACACATTTACATATATAAATAACATTTTGAATCGACACCTCTTCAAATCTATTTTCTACTAGCTATTTTCCAATTGTTAAATTTTGAGAAAGGATATAATTTCACGAATACGAAATACGTTTCACTATGAAGTATTTTATTATAGTAGTAGAAATTTTACGCCTTTCATAAGCTCGGTCTGTAGGTTTTTAAAAGTTAACTTCCTGTCGCAATACACTCTTTCTTCCCTTGTTTTTGTTTTGGTCCGATTGTTCCCGAAAGAAACGGCTCCGCATCTATCAAGCTTTCAGTCGCCGTCCGGCTTATCAAACCCCACACAAAGATAATAGAGAGACCCTACAGTCTGAGAGCGAGCACCTTCACAATGCGAAGCTTCTCAAAGTGCGAAACTGCGACGGACAGGTTCAGCGGCTGCGGGTCGCGTCACCATTGTTTAGCACGCTAAAACGACGACGGTGCGTCACAATTAAATTCATAAATACTACCTTCCCGGCCTTACCATTCATTCATATCTCGGCGCAGCCGAGCGCGCTTATATAATGGTGTGTGTATCATATTGTAAGGGCACGTACACACACACACCGTCGACGTAAAATATGAATGAAACATAATTAACTGTTTGTCCGTACGTCTTTCTCAGTCAATGGAGGGGGCGTCAATGAGCGCCGATTAAAAAGCTATTCTAGTATCGGATGAATATTGAGATGAATGATTAATTAATATTAGAGGTGCGGCTATAAATTTACTATACATTTACATTGAGAATGACATAATTACAGTAATCTCGTTTTATGAAGGTGCGCGCTGTTTTATCTTTCAGTGTGTCGCCTTACTGTAACTTTATGCGCCATTATCCAGATTCTGAGTATTACAACAAAAGGCAAGATGCTATTATGCGAATAATTGGTAGTATGGATTCGATTTTTTTCTTGATAGTTTATAAACTACGTTACTAGTATCTCAATTACCAGCTCTCTACAACCTTCCGGATGAAGAAGAGAGTCATTAAATATGCACGATTATTGCAATTTGCATAAAATATGTCAACAAATCATCGGTCACAGTCAGTGACGCATCCATTGAGAAGATGTGTAATTTATCAAGAGGCGTAATGGCGACGATGCCGCAAGAAGAAGCAGCTGCGTGCGTAGGTCTCGCGGCCTTTGTTCGCGATTTCGACCATCGCGACCCACAAAGGGTCCGAAAGCGGATCACGTAGGGGCGAATCGGTTATTAAGTCGGCCGTTAAGGCGTTCCGGCCGGGTCGCCGGACCTCGGTCCTCCTCCGGGAGGGTATGTAGATGACGTCCGGAGATATGTAAATGGCCTCACCTTAGGGAGCGTCCTGGCCGAGGGCAGCCCCGCGGCTCACCCGGGGGGTGGCTTCCAGGGGGTTGGCTATCGATGGCTCGCGCGCCGCACTATCGATCCCTCCCGCTCCCCCCCGCCCGGGCCCCGGGCCGCAGACGCCTACTCCGCACAAAGCCTTAGATAGACGGATAGACGGAGTTATAATACGGGCGACCCTAAGCAAATAAGGTGGTGGCGGCCAGAGGGCGGAATCGCCCCCACGAAACCCGCCCGAACCCGCCCCGCTCCCCGCACCCCGCGGCCGGCCTAACTGCTTTAATTGCCGCCCTTATCTGGCCGGTCCGGCCGCGGCGCCTCCGCCACCCTCTCGGCCGCCGCGCGCCCCGCCGCCCCCTCGGACTGTCTTATCTCCCGCACGCACACACGCTCCCGTCCAAATAGGTACCCTACACACACTCGAAACGTCGGTTCATCGAAACATGAAATGTCCAATTTGGTAGGTGAGATATTTTCAAGAAAACCAATTAATATTACCATTTCGACGGAAACGGACGGTTTCGGTAGAAGCCAGGAAAATTCACCTTTAATGTAATCAAAAGGGTGTATTCAAGTACTAAAGTGTATTTAGTAACGAACTAAAGCACACAAAAGTGACTGAATGCCTTCTAAACATATTTTCTTCGACCGTTTCTATTAAAAGATTTTTTCGCGAAACAAACTTTTATGAAGTTTATTTTCTTCTTCCAAACAAACATTTGCAAAAAAACTGTTGGATCATTTTGGGCGAGGAAGATATGGAACAAAGAAAATCGATGCGAATTTCGTAATACAATACTAATATTTTTTTAATGAAATATTCTAATCATGAAGAAACCCTATGAAGAAAAAAAAACTATGAAGTGTTCATACGAAAGCGACACTGCTGGACCGTTTTAAATACTTATGCTAATTCTGAGTTGCTTATATCTTAATTATGAATAAAAAGGAACATTCATTTTTAGTGTTTTTATTATAAATATGTCCATCGTGACATGACATGATAGGCTATATATTTATTTTTTATTATTAATTTAAGCATACGCTCATATGCATAAATATAACTACGGACATCTTCGGATTGATTTTGTGGACAGGTTCTTTCCGAACAGAATATTTGCGGACACTGATTATTTGGGGCAAAAAAATATTTGTAATAATATATTAAAAAAAAGGTGAACATTGAAATTGTTGAATGTTTACCTTTAAAAATCACCTCAATTACCTCATATTAGTCAAAATTCGGCTTAGATAAACTTCATTCGATATAAAAAAAAAAGTCGTAATTTTGTTATAAAGTCTTACTATGAACACTAGATAACCAAGCGTTTCCACTGCACGATTTCATTACTTTTGACGTGGACTTAACCCTCATAAATTTGGCAAGAAAAATGCATGCCATTTAATAAAATATTATGAAACTAGAAGAAATGGAAATATTAAAAAAATTACCACATATCATTTTAAATAAGTCGCTGTTACTCGTACCTATTATTATTCATTCATTATATTACTATGATAAGAAAGACATAAAAAGATTTTTTTGTCATGGGGCCCAGAATCAGTATTTTCCCAGGGCTCGGGTTCGCTTTCGGCGGCCCTGCAACGTTACAGTTTTTTTTATACAAGTCAATACGAATTTTTCTGATGAAAAAGTCAATCCCGAAAGTTTCGGGATTATATTTTCTAATCCTGAGACTGATACATTTAAATTAATATCTGTAACCAAGACAATATACAAGTAAGTATTGTAACATCTTGGCTGAAGAGATTCCAGTAGCTATTTATAAGGAGCACTTTTTCCTTATTAGAACAATAGTAAACAAAATAAACATAGCCAAAATGATTGGCAACGTCCGATAACGGATAAGATTGGCAATTGTTATTATTATCTTCTGCAGATTAGCGAACCTTTTCCCAAGGCCCAATCGCAGGTCGAATACCATACAAATTGAATCCATAAAAGCTCGCGCCAGGTGTTGAGCGCCTTTCCGCGATTGACCGTTAATATAAATACGACACAATGGGCGAAAGCAACAGGTCCGCTTATTATTTCATAACGACTCGTCGGTCGCCGGCCCGCTCTTCTCCGAGAACAAGGCGAGCTTTTTCTCTTCTCGCCGGTGGAACTCGCGAAGAGGTCTTCGACGGCGCGGCGGTTTTAATTAACGTCGCCGGACCGTTGCGAAAATAATCCCGACCCCGAGAAAAGTTGTCTTTTCGGCCCGAGGGGGCGAAGGCCGAGAGCGGTGGGGGCGGCACGTAGTCGACTATGTATACGCGATTATTAGCGATCGTGGTGGGCGGAGGCCGGGGGACTCGGGCCGAGCCGAGGGTCTGGGGCGCGTCCGCGGCTTACGGTGGCGCAAGAGAAGGCTCATTACCCAAATGCCTATCGGGCGGCGAGGGGGCGACGGGGGAGACGGGGGGCCCATCTGGACACGTGAGAGAGAAACCCGAAACGCCGCGGGGCGCGAGGCCCGAGGGGGGCTGCGGGACGAGCGGGGGGCTCTTTACATTAACCGCACGGCGGGGGCGCGCCCCGTTCGCCCCCCGCGGCCAGCATCCTTCGCGACACGCGGCGCCGATATTCCTCCTCCGAGTACACTTTAGCGGACGCAAACGTTGCAACGTCGGCTAGCCGCGAAATGCCACAAAATCCGAGAGTAGAAAGAAAGAACTGGCTTCGAGTCTCGGTGCGAATCAATCGTCGCGATGGGAAGAAAAAGAAAAAATACTATCCGCGCGACAACGTCGCTGTTCGCCTAATTAATCCTTGTCCTCTCCTCCGTCGAATCCGATGTTGCCCTTAATCGCGATGTTTTTTTAATTAATCAAAGCCCGAGGGCATTGTTTTTGTTTGTTACGTTTCACAAGTTTCATCGTCAAGAATAATAATGATGTAATTTGGACGTCCGAAAAAATAATCTTAACGATATCTAAACGTGTCGGTACCCGTGAGCTTTATACAAATTAACACGAAGAGTTTCATTTCCACCAATATAAGACGTTAATCAGGCATACTCGACATATTTTACCTCCGGGCCAAATACAGAAGTTTGCTAAGTTACGCGAGCCGCAACATAATATAATGATGTAAAAATAAAATTCGAATAATTACTACTTTATTTTTATTCCTTACACACATACATATTGCATGTGAGATATATATCTGTGCAGCTCTAGCTTTAGACCAAATCGCCCATGGACAACAAACAAATAAATATATGAAAATAAAAATACAAATGTATTAAAAATATTCAAAATTATGTATTCGTCTGTTAAAAAAGAATGTGATATCTTATAGCTAATTTAGGCAAATCAGGTTCCTGATTGGTTCAGGCAGTAATGTCCATAGACAGAGTTTAAAATAGCGCTTTTACTATTTTTCGAAGTTTATTTTTTAAATTACATTACATATAATATGTGTGAATTGTTGACAAAGATCCTCACTAGCCATATTCTGTACAAATATGATCCGAAAAGCCCATATTATTATCAAATAATTATGTAAAAGATATCTATTAAAACCACTATACATCAGAAAAAATAATATCAATTTAAAATGCACTTACAATATATAAATATCAACTCTTGACAATCTTTATAAATATATAAATATTTATATTAATATTTTGAAAAATATAGTTTTAATTACACTAAAATTGAAGTTATTATCACTATTGAATATGTAAAGATGTCAACATATATATTAATATTATGAATAAATGTCATTTAAATTTAGAATATACTTTAAGCACTATAAAAATTTAACTTTTCTTGTCTTTATTTTTGCAAACCTCTTATATCTCTTTTAAATTCTAATCGTTAATCGTTAATTTAATATAATAAAAAATGAGTGATTCATTGCCGTCTCTATGGTATAAATAAATAAAAACAGCAATAGACCAAGTCGGTTTCTTGCGTTACACCAATAGTAGTTAGTAGTAATAGTTTCCATACTTGATAAATATATATTTATTGCTCAAGTAATTGAAGAATAACTTTGCGAGACTGATAAAATCTGAAATTAGATCATTTTTTCGCAAGTACATCGTGATTGACTTCAAAATCTGTATATACAACGTCCACTTGAACACCAGAAACCAATGACTTCGAAACAAGGTTAGAAAAAACATTAAGTTAGGGACAGTAAGCATGTTGCTTTTCAAGAAGCATACACCTGTAATTAAAAATAAATTCAAATATATTTATGTAATGTAATTTCAAATACTTTTGCAGGTGCTGGAAGCAACGCTACTAGCCTTTAATTATCAATGCACGACTTGTCACCCTTTTCATGAATCGGGGTGACCTTAGACCATTTCCACAACTCTGGAGAATAGGGGGATCTCAAAATTAAATTAAATATAAATCGAATAGGGTTCACAAGACCGGACTTGCATCATTTCATAATGTAACCTGAAATTAAATCAGAAGATCTAGTAGAAAAATGGACATCAGTTTGCTAAATCCATAATTCAGATCGACAATTCAGAATCTATAATTCAGATTAAGATGTCCCATCGTAATTAGAATTAAAATTCTAATGTATACAAGGTATACAATTTAAAAATATTTAGAAAATCTGTCAGCAATTTCTTCAGAACGACTTCTACAATCCGTAATATAGTTCTGATGCTAATTGCGAATCACGAACTTTGTGCGTAATAACGTAATTTTATTATAGGCAAGCATCCATTTTTTTATATTTATAGAATTGCTCTTTATAATAGGTACAAAATAAATTTTCTATGAAAAATATTTATCTCTGCAGATTAGAAAGGAAGTATAAATTAACGTGATGTTTCTCAGTGGCTACTCGACAAAATCGAGAATGAATTTTAAAAGTCCTAAATGTATTTTCTATAAAAACTTATTCGTTTGTTGTATTATACAATTAGCTATTAGCTAAATAAATAATTGATAAATATTTTTACGGGAACCCAATGCTCCTGATAAACATTGCTCGGTTATTCAAAATAAAAATATCCATATTCCTTTAATTACAAATACCGTTGTAACCATTTAATTTTAATTAATAAAAATGTATATTATTCACACTAGTGATACTTTCATTATTATAAAACAATAAAAATAAAACTACTTAGTTTCCTTGCATTTGCAGCCATTCATATTTTCTTTGGAAAATACTAAGATACGAAAGTTATTCGAATTTGATTACATCAATTCATTTCAACAACCCTCGTTCTCTGTTTTCATTATTCTCCGGTCAAGTACAATTTCCTTTATAAACTTTTGCGTTTAATTTGTATAATCGTTCGTTCATTGAAAACTATGAAATTTAACTCGAACGAAGCGAAACGTTTAATGTCGGCTGTATATTTTTTACGATTTCGAGAAATACATAATAAATCAGGCGTTTGAACGAATAAATATGAACTGCATTTTAATTGATCTCATTAGCATAGAAATGTATTATTACTTTACGTACATATATATTTTTATAAAATATATGTACACTATTCCTAAACTTTTTATAAACACGGTGTTGTCAAAAATCACGTCTCTCGCATAATACAAACTCGTTAAAAAGTTTTTCTTTCTATTGTATTATCTACATATTATATATCTCCCACTTCGCCGTATTCGTAATGTGGGGCGCATATCTAAGCGGAAAAACATATTCAAAACACACTGCGAACTTGAATTTTATGTAAATAAGTTTTGGTGGGGAAAAACAGTCGCAGGGTCACAGAAAATCCTATAAATATAGTAAACCAGTTCTGTCGACAGTTGTCACAACAATTTTAAAGTCACTGTCGCTTTTAATGCGCTAATTAAATCATTATTACCGATGCATATAGCATGTTATTACATCTGAAGAAATAAACACTTCACAAACAAATCAAATCAAAGTTATCAACTAAAAGAAAATACTATCAATATACGGGATTGAAAAAGTAACCATTTGCGACGCTTAAAATATATTTTTATCAAACATAGTATTTTTATCGTATATAAGACTAGTCTTATATACGATCAGAGGCCAGAATTCGGTCATGTGATCACACATTAATAACGCAAAAAACGCAAAAAAATAGTTTAGCACTTCGGCCTGCAAAATATCGTAAATTTTTCATTAGGACTAATTTAAAAGTATAGTGGAAATCACTGATTTACGGAACTGGTGATGCCACTGGTCGTTAAAACATATTCATCACAAAAAACATAAACTGTGAAATATCAAACATAGACTTTAAAAATAATTTCACCGATGTAAAAATGCACCACTAGCAAATTTAGAGAACTTAACTTCAAGTCCATATTTATTTTGACGTAATCGAATAATTCAGTGCTGCGCTACCTCTGATTGTGTTTAGATGCTTCGTTTGCATGGAGTAAAATATTGAACGACGGAACGCTATCAATTTTTTTGTTGCTACGGGTTCAGCTGAGACTAAAGGAACATTGCAGACGATTGTTTATGTGTAATTGGAAAGTCAGCGTAAATATTTTAAAAAACAATACACCTAAAATTACATCTTGGGAAACGCCATCTAGGATTTAACAGATTATTCACAAATTCTACAATTCAATTTAATCAAAGTTACTGATAAACAAAATTATTTTTATAGATGGTATGTTGAGGCGAAATCAAAAGTTTTGGCAATGACATCACGATGTAGTTGGTCGGTAGTGGAATAAGAGCATCAGCTTGTTCATCGGGTAATATTTTATTATTATAAATAAACTTATTAAGTAATATAAGTATAAGTAATTTAAGAAGCACTAAGCAAAAAAGTTTAAATCAATCATAGAATATCGTCCTTTATTCGCATCTTAATTCTTATTTCAATTTCATGAATATAGTCGACTTATGGTCAAGTTAATTTGAGACTTTATACCGGAGAAAATATAACAAAATCCGAACTAGTTTTTATGTGACATGTCTGATAAAGAATTCACTTTTTTCTAGACCAGGGGTCGTCAAACTTTTAAGACACGAACCAAATATTAGTCACCTTTTTGGAAGCTATAAAATATTTTACCACATAAAAGTATTTTTAGATTACATTTAAAAAGTATACATTTTATTGGAATTAAATGATAAATCAGAGATGTGATTAAAAAAAAGAACTTTTCAGTTCTAGTTGTTGTTACAACTTTCTGTGATGTACATGTAAATTATCTATCATACTGGACCGGTAGTTTATATTTGACAGACAAGTAATAACAACGAATTTTGTCACGTTGGACGATTAATTTACTTTGAAATTAACGAAACAAAGAATTTGCAATAAAATGTATAATGGAATGGTGCAAATGTTAGAAAAGTGTTTTGGCTAGATTATTTATTTTTATTTTTTATTACATATCTGACCATCATGATTTGCCAGGTTCCCCAATGCATCATAATGGTCCATCCTTGTGTTTGGCAAGCTCGTTAAGAAGCTGAATGGCTCGTGCAAGAGGAACGTTTTCAAGCACTGGCGTTCTGGCTGCGACGGGTAAGAATGACGGACGCGATAGCGAATCTCTAGAACCGAAGGATTGCCGACACAACCCCTTGATGGGTGCAAATGAAGTGCTTAGGAACAATACAAACGTTTACAAGAGGGCTGTTCATATGTCAAATATGATAAAAAAAACAGTGACTATCAATGAAAGTGGGTAAAATAAGGATTTGTGTTTATCGAATCACTACTAGAAAAATTACTGTAGAATGTAGTATTTCGTACGTAATTGCTGTAGAGTGTAGTATTTCATGCAAAGCAATTTGACTGACAGAATGGGAATGAAAGGAGTAAAAGTTAAATATCTTCTAAAACTGTTGAATTTGCAACTAAAACAGACTAACTGAACAATTGTAGAATAAAGTTGCTAACGACACATAATTGCTACAATGCATCACAACAGGATATGAATTATACTATGTGTTATGATATATAAACAAAAGTCTAATTGTCTCAAGAGAAGCATCCTAAAGAGTCTAGAGCCAAAAACGTACGTCAAGTTCAATCGAATGTCAAGGATCTCCTTACTATTTTTTTCGATTATTTTAGTACAGTACACTATGAACGTAACGTACGCCGTTTACGTGAGATAATTCGAAGAGAACTATTAGAATTGTGAACAAAGATTTTTAATTAGGATTTTGAACCACGATTACGTATTTTGCGCAAAAACGACGCCACTGTATTCACCACATATAGCCCTCTACACTTCTAAATGTTTCCGCATATTAATAATATACTGAAAGTACTACTTTTTCAGTACTTGTTTAGAATGTCGGCGCCACGCTCAGAAACCCATTGGTTTCTGAGAGCCAAACCAGCAGCGGAGAGCTAATAACTTTTAATACGATATTATACGATATGTTTTCGACCATCGTGGCGCATTGGGGTAACCTGTTAGGCCACGATGATCTTAATTTAATCTAAAAAAATAAAAAAAATAAAAATTAACCTTTCGCCCTCGGGCGTAAACTACTATAGCTACGGCACTGCCTATTGATCAAAATTTGGCTTAGATTTTTGAGTTCTGAGAAGAGATAATTGTATTTTGCGCCCTCCTATTGGTCAAAATTCGGTTTTGATATGCTTCATTCGACTCTCACTTTTTGTAAGTCAAAATATTGTTGAAAAAGTCTTAATATTATAAAGGGTAGCAGGTAGGGACATTTCCCACTCCCCTTGAATTTGACTAGAAACATGCATGTCATTTAATAAAATATTATGAATCTTAATGAAATCGAAACATTAATAAAATGACCACTGACTGGCCAACTTTTGCCCCCCCCCCCCTCCCATGGAAAAAGCTGAACAATTGTATATATAAGATGATGAAATCAGAATGGAGATAATAAATAATATTAGGAATGAAAGTTGGATTACACTCGTCTAGCCTAAGCGATATTGATAACACTTCTCTTAGAAATGCATATATAGAAGCTTTTAAATTTTGACCTTTGATTTGGACAATCTACAGAATCGGTCGATGACGTTTTGCACCTCGATAGCCTTATCTCGCGCCGCCGGAATTTTAGAACGCTTTGTCATACACTGTCGGCCGTTTCCCCCGAGCTTTGCCGACCGCTCTTCTGCGTGTCGTACATCAAGATAATCGGTATCCAATTTCGCCGCGCGAGGTCGGTTCGCGTGACGCACTTCGCCGGAAAAAAGGAAGAGCGAGCACACCGAGACGAGAGATCCGCGAGCGGAAACTCGGCTTCGATAGCGCTCGACCGCGATTCGCAATCGCTCCGCTTCCGAAATTCGCCGACAAAGGACTCGACTCGGCCGCGCCAGATTCGCGGTCGTTAACCCATCGTTACCGTTAACTCGAACGCGATCGTCGCGACGTTTTTCGATCCGTCGGTAGCCGAAAACGCGCCTTCTTTGTTGTCTTTTTTCGAGCGCGTTTTTTCCCTCTCCTCGCCGGTCAATCTGCGGGGAAGACCGGTTATCTGCGATAGCGATCGCGCGAGAATTCACAATTATCACCGTCGTCCCGCGACTAATGGCGCCCGACGACCCGCTTTTCGTATACCTGGGGCCGCGCGTCGCGGATGAGCTTCTCGGAAACGGCCGAGGCGAATTTCGCGCGTCGACGCGAAAAAAAACGCGACCGAGCGGCGCCTCCTCTAGGCGAAACGAGATCGGTCGCTCGATCGGTTCTTTCTTTGACGCACGCGGCTCGGTCCTTCGATTCTACGCGCGGAGTCCGACCTGAATGTATACTCGAGATTTATTTAAATTCATATAAAACTCGCTTATCTTCCCCAATGACTTAACAGGTATCCCCAATGCGTCATACATTCAATATGGTCTTCGCTAGTCTTCCGAATTCACTACCCCCACAATTCTTTTTCAACTTTTCCTCTATAAATAATAATTTAAGAAACTGAAAATGTTATAGATTCAGGTAATAATCTATATTAGCTAGGTACTTACCATTATAAAAATGAAAATATTGCTCAATAGGAGGGCGCAAAAATAATTATCAGTTCTCAGAAGGCAAAAATTCACGTCAAAAGCAATAAAATCATATTGACGCTGGCGCAGTGGGAACGCCCGGTAACGAGCGTTCCGGTTGTAGTCCCGGTAGTTGTTCCGGAATTGTAATCACTGTCCAGAATCTCTGTGGAGTGTCAAATTGTACCGGAATTTCAGAATAAGACATTTTTAAACAAAAATTTCCAAGATGATCATTTTTAACTCCCACAGTATTCGTAAATAAATAAAAATTTCCGAGATGACCAATTTTTGCTCCCACCAGACATTTTTGAGAAAAATGTCTGAGGTGATATTTTTTTTAGTTGTCCCGGCTCAGAGCTTCATAATTATGGTAAGCCCATTTTGAGGCTCAATTTTTAAGATTTATTTCATGCACTCCCCAGACAAAAGAGCACAAATATTATATTTGTCAGACACATGCAAAAACTACAGAGACTATTTTGGAAAGTTACAGTGCTATGACTGATGCGATCAGTCACTTGTATAAGCCCATCCAAGATGTTAGCGCTCATCATCGTTGTGTTGGAAATAAGGGTGCGTGTACGCATGCATGCATACATACATAATTTTTCGCGAATTTGTTTACACCGATGGGAGAACGTTACAAATACTAAATCAGGGCTGTTTTAAGGGTAGGGTGACCATACGTTGGAAATTAAATTAAAAATTATAATGTGTTATATTTTTATTATAAATTATTGTCATGTTGTGGTATTTTGTAATCAATAAAACAATTGGTATTTTAAAAAATATTATATTGAACAGATATTCAACCTGGAGAGTGATACCAAAACTGCTCTCATGTTTTGTGCGTTAAATATGTATATAAATAAACAAAAAAGTAAGAAAGTGATATTTTACACTTTACTCAACAAATTAAATTAAAAAAGTAAAAATTAATTGCACTTGTAATTTCACATGGTCACCTATTTTATTCTCTCACCAATACTATGACGATGAGCGTTCATATATTGGACGGACTATACTCTGATGTTAATGCTAGACTAACAATCTTACAATCAATTAACATTTTTTTTTCAAAAATGGAAGAATTATAATTTGATTTAATGCTGCATTTTTAGTCGATAAAATCATTCAGAAATCAGACCTGTTATCGAGTACTTATGCAAGTTTAAACAGGTCGTTTCAGATTTTTTACAGAAAAATAAAGAAGGATTTAAAGAACTTAAACAACAAGCAAAAACCACCTTTTCAAATATTGATTAAGCAACAGTCAGAAGGAATAATACAACAAGAAAATTATAGAAGTGCACCTGGTCCTGTGACTTAATCGTTTATAAAATCGTTTATTCCTATCCTAGCACTTAAGAATAAAAGTTGAAAAAAAGAAATTGAAACTTACTGATAAACTTTTGCACTTTCATATATGCGTGAGGCTAAGCCATAGGCACACATAAAACATTCTCTGTCTCATACAGACTTTTATCAAATTATATACACAGTAAAAAATCAGATGACCTTCCCCAATGTGGAAGCAATCTTGTGGCTGTTTTGTAACCACTAACAAAAATAAAAAATCATCATCACGGTATTCATCCGTGAGATTAGGAAAAGCTAAGAAAACTAAATATCTAAGTGTCTGTCGCGTAAATCAAGGGATGAGTGTATTTATGTTTTTAATATTTATATCCCATATCTCGTTATAACCCATATACAATATACGTATATTATAGATAAACCTTTTGGCTGAGGTTTAATTTGAGGTCTCCTGGTGATCGAAGAATATGCATTGAATTTTTTTAATTATATTTAAGCCCTCTTCTATTTATTATCATTTTTATTTGCGTGATATATAGGTTCCACGAAATATCGAGGAAACGAAAGCATAGAACGCATACGGTGAAACGCAAATGAAAAATACGTTCCAGAAAGAAGCAGCTTAATTCGAAATTAATTTGGTACCTATCTCCACATCGTATGTGGAGATAGGTACCAAAGAATCGCTTAAAATGAGTACATACGCCTAACATAAAAAAGGAAAAAAATCGTTTCTGATATAAATATTATATTGTATAAATAACTTTTACAGTAATACATGGACAGTTAAAACAGAAAATAATTTCAATATTTCCCTTCGAAATCAACAATATCAGGCAATGATTATTATCAATGTTGTTTTATTTCATCTTTCATTATCCAATGCTTCCATCTGCATTGTGCATGCAGAAGAAATAATCCACCAACAAATCACAGTTGTCACATTTCGCAGTTAAAAATAATCTGAAATGATTTCTAGGGTTGCCCTTATTATTAATTAATAATTCTGTGGAATATTTATTTCACAGAATACGAGGTGGAATCGTTTTATATATGAAACAAATTGATACAAAAGATTCTTGAAAAATTGGTACGGGGAGTATTGCGAAAAAAACTACGCTCCGAAGATATAAGAAGTCTCCTGGTTTACAAGTTCATTAGTGAAATTAATTATAAGCCTAAAATTACAATGGATAGAAGAACAATGAAACTCAAATACTATAAAGAGACTGTGCGTCGATAAGGATAGTTATGATAAATGGTAGTGGAATAGGGCAGGATTGTTCTTTTAATTAATATCATATAATAAGGCAAGGTTTAAGGCACTGTGCTGGTTTGTTTTTAAAAAATAATGTTTTAAACTGTGATTTTAACAATATTGATTAAAAATATTATTTTTTTTACCTTTAATAATTTTACGAATGCGAAAGTTAAAGAAACTATTCACACTTTTACCAAAAAGTACTATTTAGGTGTAAAATGTTGAAATTGATAAGAAATGAGGAATTCTTAGAAATTTAATTCTTTCATTTTGTGCCTGATTGTTTATGGTATTATTTTAGGAGAATGCTGTGGTATTATGATGCAGATGGTTATTTTTTATGTGTCACGAATCACGATACACAAAACATATTTAGTCAGCGTAGTAAGAAATTTTAGGATTTTTACTCGAGAGCTACTTTGCGAAGAAAGTGTTATAATAATATGTTTTTTGTAAATAGATAAAACTGCAATATAATAAATTGACAGCTATTTGTAAATCTCTTTTGGGTGCTGAGATCATTGATTAAAATTATAAATAAGTAAAATGGTTCGCGGGAAATTTAATTTTCTCAATATTATATTTTTTCTGTTTTCTCCTTTATAATATTTACGGCAATTTATTTATAATTTAATAATAAGTAAACATTTATATACATTATATATTTTGACAAGTATATAACTTATTTTAAATGATGCTTTAGGGCAAAACCAAAGTTATTATTGTTCAACCTTAAGTATATATGAATATGCTAAGTAATACGCATAGGTTCATTTTTGGTTCCCAAAACACCGAAAAACAGATAAACGATAGTAGTTCCCAGAATTATGAAAAGTAACGACGAAAAATCATTCCTTCATCTTTTCAACGTTTTCATTTGGTGAAAAATTGAGCTTTTCATGCCAATATCTACAAAGTCGATACGCGAATAAATACGAAAACGCATTATGCATCCGTTACTTCTAAATATTGAAATCAAAGTTAAAAATAAATTCATTAACATAGCAGATTGTAATCGCGGGATTGAATGATCTATCTACTGCTGAAATTAATTTAAGCGATTTTGAAAGCGAAAGCGACTTTGAAACCTTGGTTCCAATTTCAACGATTATCGCGAAAACTATAAAATATGGACTGGAAATTATAAAAATGGAAACTCATTTCTTTAATAATAACTTCATTAATAATGACAACGTATAACCAGATACGAAGTTTTTTTTTAATAAACTGAATAAAATCAGACAAACACAGTTCTTGGTGCCGCCGACAGAACATAACATAACATATTAAAAGAAGCAGTAGTGATGACTTATTTTTGCAGAGAGTTTCATGACTAAACTAAAGAAAAGTTTAGATAATATAGTATTGAATATTTAGTAGTCTGATTTGCCAAAAAGTTTTATCAAATAAAGTCATTGAGACTACGATAACATTTTAAATAAGTTCGCGATGAAAAAAAAACGTATTTTATATTCAAACATTGAACGAAAACAAATTGAAACAAATGACATTGGTAGAACTCTTTTCCACAACATCCAAGAAAAATAACGATGGGTTGTGTGCTTCTTACAATATTCCGTTACTAATTTCTAAATCGGGAAAAACATACTGTTGGCAAAGAACTTATTCTGTCGGCAATAAAAGAGGTAATACGCAATATATGTTAAACAATCCAACAGGTGGAATATAATTTTTTGTACCATCGAATTTTTTTTCGGGGGCCTGAATAATATTAAATTAGCTAGTCTGTTCCATCCACACCAGATATATATTATATTTGTTGTATTCCACAATTTCAGTGGGCTTTTTTCACGACTTCATGTCTATTTGTGACTTCAATTAGTCGTGGGTGATATCTTGTCATAATGCATCTCTAGTATAATGCCATTTAGATACATAGATGTCATTTTTTCGCAACCAGATATGTTCACCTGTTTTTATTTTTTAGTTGTTATATCTTCAGGACTCTTTTTCCATTTGGGCGCAATATCCCTATCGTGTATGTTCTTTCTTCTAATAATTTATTAGATAACGTTACATTATTGTAAAAGTAATCCAAAAATATATGATGACCTTTTTGTAAATATGGATTCATCAATCTAAACACCACTGCAACAATTTTGTTCCTTTAGGTTCATAGTCTTGTAAGATCTGTTTTTAAATTAAAAAATATTATTTCCTCGAAAATTTTTTTTTTATTGAGATCTTATAGCGTTTATTAAAAGTTACTATATACAATATTTATGCATTATTTTAATAATGACATACTGTATTTAGCAATAACATCTTATGTCCTTTGGTATTTTGTTATTTTTATTATTGCTGTTACTATTATTATCACTACTACTACTACTACTATTATTATTATATTATATTTCTCATGTCCTTTGTACTGTTTTAATTAACACTCATGAAATTGTGGGGCTTAGAGGGGCCTCATAAATGGAATAGCCTAGAGCCCTTCTTCATCTAAATCCGGCTCTGGGTGTATCTCCAATATATTTTTTATTCCCGAAGATGCAGCATCAAAAGCAAAGTCTGGTATTATTGACCTAGTCGGCATCCAATTATCATTTTCTGCTCCACAGTTTTTATAGTCGGTAGCTTCATTTTCCATTATTGTTTGGTAAAACTCATATTCCATTTTATTACTATCTATTTCTGAATCTTCCCTGGAATAATTATCAGTGATAATCATAAGGAAGATATTCGTCATAAGAAGAAGCAGTCTATTTTTTTATATTATTAAATATTTTCTGTAATGTAGGAAAGCCTATTTATATACCAAGTAAACATAGTCCAAAAAGAATAATTCCATTTTATTAGTGTTCTTGAAATTAGCTGTACTGCAATATCTTGTTTTTGGTAAGTTCATTCTTGTCAATTTCATCCTGTATTCATTGGTACATATTATCAACAAATCCATTACTTCGCTAGTGCAAATACTTCTAAACATTTCTATGGGTGTATCTTCAATATCTTTATTTAATCTTCTGGTATTATTAACCGAGTCGCCGTCCAATAATTAATTCTGCTCCACGGTCGTTATCACTCTTCATTTTCCATTATTATTTGATAAAACTCTTTTTTTTTCGACTTTAATATTATCTGTTTCTGAATTTTCCCTGGAGTAATTATCATTGTCAATATCCGAATAAGAAGAAGTTATCTATTTTTTATAAATATTTACATTTATAGTCAAAATGTACATAATTGTATTGAGCAAAAAAATAGTATGCGCACTTTCTAGAAACCCCTTGTCACTGTCACAACTGATTGAAGTTAATTGTTTTGGGATATCAAGTTCTAACTTGCATAATTTCCATTTCTTCAAACATTGTTTCACTTCTCGAGTAAATAGCACGGTCGCTTAAGTTCTGATTTACTTTTTCTTCGCTTCACGCGACGGTCAAAAATGTCAGCGCTCGAGAACGCACCTTTTACACGATCCATCCATCTCCTCAACGAGCTTGTGATAAATAGCTTGAGATAGCTTAGCGGAGCTGGAACAATTGATTTATGTATTCGGGTGCATATTTGAATATGAGCTGATGCGTTGCATACGTCATGATGGTCAGATAAAAAAATTCAGGTTAGCCGTATAGTTTTCTTAATTCCAATTTGGAATCATCATTTCTAGCGGCGAGGGTAATGCTGTGCAGGGGAAGATTTCGGACGCGGGAGGAGAAGTTTCAAAAAAAGTTTGGACGCCCGCGCCGTAAATCAATTCGCGGACGGGCGATCTCGCCTCTCGCTGTCGCGCGGCCGGCGGGGGAGAGCTCGGGTAGCTCCTCCGCCCCCGTTCGGCCGCGATTAGAAAGCCGCGCCCCCCTTCTCCCTCGACGGCTCCCTTCCCGCTCGCCCGCGCCCCGCGGACCCCCGGCCGTAACCAAAATTGAAGCGCAGATCTCTCGCGGACACAAGAACGCGGCCAGGGGTGTAGCGGGTTTAAGACGGATACTCAATAAATAGTATGAGCGGGGGCGTAGATGCGTAGCGGCGTAGAGCGTCGCGGGCGGTAGTTTGCGGATAGTTTTTTTTGTCTTTCGAATCGGGGAAGATTCGGCGACTCCACCCCCGCAACCCTTAGGCGCGGCGCGGCGGCCGGCGCCCCCACCCTCGGCCGGCGCTCGCGGACCTGTTAGTTTCTCGGTATTGATCGTAGTGGACAAAGGACGGCGGCCGGACACCGTCTCCCGGCGAGCGGCGCTCCACTCGGCCGCGACCCGCGGACCGCGACCCACGACCCCTGCGCGAAGCGGCCGCGGCAGTCGCGACGAGTACGGCGAGAGAGCGATTCGCATTTTTCGAACGGTCGCGGGCGAGCGAGGGCGAGAGGGCGAGAGGCGCGCGGGCGGGGGCGCGTAAACATTACCTCGTGGCGGCACAACAATAAGCGGCATTTTTCAGTGGCGGCTCGCGCGCGAGGCGAGTCGGTCGCGTCGACGTCGCTCTGCGCGCCGACGTCTGACAACTGTTGCGCGAGCGACATATCTTCAACAACCGCCGGTCGCGAACCTCGTCAGGTAATTAACAATCACTCATCACAATATTTTACCTATTTTTATGTATCTTACGTCTCTTTTGTCTAACTATATAAAACTACACGATAACTTGAGCGAAACACCTGTTGACGTTTTTTTGCGGTCTTTTCGATTCTTTCGCAACCGTTCGCTCCGATCGAAACGAATCGAACTTCCCTAAACTCTGAGGGGTCGTTCGCGCCCCCTCGACTTGAAAAAAATCCCCCGCGGCCTAAGAGGGGTCGGCAGCTAGACGTCTCGTCGTTAGCGATTCGGCGGAATTAGCGCGCGGGCGTCGCGGACCTTTTCGCCTGTGAAGGACGAACCATGGGAAAAAACGACGCGACTCATTGCGAAATCGCTTTCGAAAACCGCTCGTGCGTGCGCGCGGGAAAGCGTCCGAAACAAAGGATCGGACCTCAGCCCCTCGCGGCGATAAGGGGGCGGCGCGAGCGCACGCGAATATATTCGCGCTTACGCCATATCGACGCCGATAACCCTGTCGCGCCGATGAGGGGGATTTCGAGACCCCGACTTTTCCAGACATATTTTCATTTTTTTGTTCTAACGGTATAATTATAAACCTTAAACTCAAATTATGCTCTGCGTTTATATATACATTGTAATTTTCCGTTGCAACATGACATACGTTGGTCTAATGCGTTACAGCGGCAACAACTACTTAATAAGTAGTGAGACTGGAATCCAAAAACATAAATAATTTTATAGATATACTAATTATATATAAATACTACACACGTTACTGGTTTAAAACCATTTTTAAGTTTACAATTTGCTAAAAAATTAAACGAAAAAACAATAAATTAAGTGATAATTTGAATACATTTCACTGAAAATCTGGAGCCATTGATTTATTGTCTTTATCCGATACTTCGTACCAAACGTGTATCAGCAAATACATTTACTTAACTTGCGTATCTTTGTTCCAATCTATATAGTCACTATGTATAAAAAGGAACGAAGAATTTCATTTTTAACCAATTGAAGATAGATGGAAATGATAATACGATTTGTTATGTCATTCACTTCATTGTCTGGTATTAGAAATCTTCAATAAATTGTTGAAAAATAAAACCCTTTGTGCATATATACACAAAGTGGACGCGCGAATAAATACTGAAACGCTTACATCACATTATAGGAAAAGCGCGGAATCTCCCTTTCGTTATTCATAATGTACTTGTCCTATAATCATGCATAATTATACATACATACGAGTTCTTTCAAAACATTATCCCTCCTACCATTAAAAGAAACGATTGTGTGAAAAAGTTTGTTAATACATATGTTATTTTTATACGGTAGATCAGACTAGCTAACGAACTTAACCGAGTTATTTATAAACTTAATTTTTCAGAAAGTTTAATGGAAATCTAATTAATATTACGACGGCTATCGTATCTTCGAGATATAATATATATATATATATATATATATATATATATATATATATATATATATATATATATATATATATATATATATATATATATATATATATATATATATATATATATATATATATATATTTATATATGTACTATATATAGAAAAACAATATTGTATTGTGTATTTTGGAAATCTAGGGTGCGAAATAAAATATTTTGTATTACAAAGCTTTGAAAAACACGATTCTGTATACTAATAAACAAATTGTATTCATTAGTAAATTGCAAATTTTAATACACAGTAAATAAGACTCAGCGAAGTTTACCTTTCGCAAATGTAGTCGATTAATACATATTAGATATTTAATAATCGTAGAAAAGGTGACACACACTTTAGGTGAAAACCTATCCGTTATCATGCACTGACCACGTTTCGATAGTTTTACGATGTGATAACCATATGCAGTTCTCAAAATTGCTAGATTAAAACCATCATCATCTTACAATTAGAACACCTTGTGAAACATTTTAATGCTAATTAATTATAATTAAATACATATGCTTACTCGTTTATATTGAAAATCATAACTCAACAAGTGGCTCTTTTCCTTTTAATAATCCTCTGGAAACATTTTTGTTAAATACACGTAATTAGTTTGCAAATAATATACTTTTTACAAATTTGCTCACTCATTTTCACTTACAAAATAAATGAATAAGTATGATACTATCATAAAAAATACGACTTACAAAAGCAAGAATAAATAATATAAACTAACATTATTTCGTATCACACACATAAAACAACCAGATAATTTTATTTTAATTATTGAGATTTGTAAGTAGATTAGATTAAGCATATTGCATAAATAAAGATTTTTTAATAGTAATGCTACTTGGTAACGATGTAACTAATTTAAACAAATATATTTCAATTAGAAATCAATCAAATGCGGATCATGAAAGATATATTTACTACGGCGATCTTTTGTACATTTATTGATTCAAGCTGCATATTTACGGGAGCGTTTTGTATTCACGCGATAACTGGTGCTCGCAACCATGCGTCATCTTTCTCCATCTTTTCAACAGCTTTAATTAGTAAAAATTAGGGCACTCCATGCCAATTTACATAAAGTAGACGCGCGCAAAAGTCGCAAGAAAATCCGCGACCACGTATAGTTCCATTTTTAACAGAGAAATGTGATTGCGAATACTTTACATTTATTTATTATTGCAACAAACATGCGTTAGACCAATGCGTTACAACGGGGTAAACACACTCAACACCTAAGCGAGTAGGTGTTGATACGCGTAGTACACTAGGCTAAAATCAGTCTGTAAATTAGTGACATATATTTTATTACTAGCTCGATTTTATTTTTTAATTACTTACTGAATGTATAGAGTAAAGAATATATGATATGTACTCTATGTAGACTTGTTAATCGCGACATTTTTGGCCATAACTAAGCTCGGGCTCGCAGAAACTTTATGTTGCTAGGTTTATTTCGCTGTAATTCTAGAATAAGTATATGATCAGATAATACAAATTGAAATACACTAAGGCTCGTGTGGGATTCGAACCCAAGTATTTCAGGCATTGATCTATCGACAGTTGTATAATATGTCTCCAATCTCGGCTTCGCACTTATCCGAGAACATTTTAAATTGCCAATTCAAAATTTAAATAAAGAGTAACAATTACATATATACTGATATACAAATGTATGCTAATATTTATATATATATAAATTATTTTTAGAAAATTGTTTGAAATATTTAAAAAACGTTATGATCACGTTGATAGTATATATGTACGTGACTTGACTCGTAACCATATTTTTACTAATGAATATTTACGAAAGGGTAGCGCTTAATTTTTATAAGATTGTTCATAATATATAAAAAAAAATCTGTCCAACAAAGGCCACAAGAATTAGTAGATTTATGTACATATATGTTACACCGAATGGATAAAATCACTTATTGCGTAAAATGGGCAAAAAATGCCCAATTTATGAAAACGATCGTTGCTTCATTCATATATTAGGCAAATTATCTACCGAATGCATGCATTACGCCAATGAGATGTAGCGCTCCGGTAGATAAGCTATGTGTCATTTTTGACATTTATTGAAGCGTACAATATTTTTGCTCCTGTAAAGTTCATGAATAGTATTGCCGTTAAGAATAGTGATCCATGTAGTTTATCTGGTCATGTAAATAATACAAGGATATTAGCAGATATATTTTAATTTAATGAAAAAAAAAATATTAACTATAACAAGTTTTTCATGTAAAAGTGTTGGTCAGAACAGTGAACACCCGGAAGTTGTTCAGTACATGAATAACTATCTGCAATGAATCACGGGGTGTTTACTGTTTACGCCATAAGATAATAAAAATCGAGCATTCACCCACTTTATAAATCGTGTTTTTTTAAATAACCAATTGACATTTGATCTAGTTACGAAAAACATCACCGGAGCGCTACTATCGCACCTAATCTATCCAACTGTTACACCATAAGAAATTAAAAATCGACCATACACCTATTATATAAATCGTGAAAATACATGTAAATAAAATTTGTACATCGTCATATTTATAGATCGAGACTTTTTTTGCATTCTAAATGAAGATTAACATCACTATAGTTTGATTTATTTTTATATAATCAAATGACATTTGGTCTAGTTACAAAAAACACCACCGGAGCGCTACAATCTATTTTGCTCAATGCACGAAATAAGCAAAACAATTCCTGCCAAATTCACGCATTCAGCAGATAATTTGACTGATAAGGCAATTTTTTGCCTGTTTCACGCAATAAGCGACTTCACCGATTCGGTGTAACATATATATTATATATGTGTGTAGGACATTTTTTTTATGTCTAATATCGAACATTTTTATCCTTTCTAATATTTTCCTCGGATTTTTTTAATTTTTTGAACTGTTGCCATTATGACACAATGTGGCGGAACAGGTTGGTTAATTAACTTAGCTGAAATTTTTACGAGGATTATTTTTAGAAAAAGTTTCATGGAAATATATCATAACAAAAACTATGGCATTTACCGTGTTCTCAAATTACGTACTTATAAATCGTCTATCATGGCGATGGTATATCCATCATCGTGTGATTCCAATTAATGTATATACGCCAATCCCCTAATTATTTATTTGAATAATTAAAGATATATACAAAAAATAAATAAATTATCGGTTGACAGCCTTTGCTGCATGAGAATCGAAGTGCCATAAAATAGCATTAACTCATTTGGTCGTAAGAGGGTTATTATGCGAAAGCGGCGGATGCATTTTCGGGTTGGCGAGCGCTGTCCGCGTAGTGCGTGCGCGTGCACCGGCGTGGGTCACGTCGCCGTCGCTTCTCGGAAGGAGGGTGCGCGCCCTCCCCGCCGCCTCGCCGCCGCCGCCGCTCGGCCAACTTTCGAGCGCGACAACTTTTTTCGCCGGCGATTTCGAATCTCGCGCGTCGCGGCCGCGGCCGGCCGATCGCGCGAGCTATATTTATAAGAGAGCGCGCGGCGCCGCATCGATCCGCGGCCCGAACAAAACGACGATCGCGACGACGACGGCGGCGGCGGTGCAGCAGCGCAAAAACGGACCGCTTCCGGTCGCGTGACGGCGCGAAATAGACCATCTTTTTCATTGTCCGAGTTACGCAACGCGTCGCGCCGGCGATCCCGAAATCCAGATCCTCGACATAGCCGCGAGTTACATAAACAGCGACTGTTTACCATTTTTATAACGCAGTTTTGTTATAAACAGTAAAAAGCATAGTTCCAAGCCTTCCGAGATTCTTTAAAATTGTTCATATATATATAGTATACTCGCATCATCCGGACTAATGCTGGGAAAGAATGGCATGGATAATTGCAAAACGCGAATAATCCAAACAGACAATTTTTATTTAGTTTTAAAATCTGTGATTCTCGTTTGCTTTTAAGAATCTCTCAATAATTTTCGAGTATCAGTACGAATTAAATCGTAATATTCGAATTCCATTTGATCAATGTAATCCAGTAAAGTTTTTCACTTATATTCTCACTATCACTCTCCTTTCAAAATATTCTGTTTGAGTAACAATAGAAACGATATCCGTTCATTCTAGCATTAAAAACAACACGGATCATTTGAATCGCGATCAGAACACTCCTAGACGTTTTCCCGATCGACATTTTCAAAACATTTCAATTTTTTTTTAAAGCAAATCGCGTTATTTTCTTTTAAATACAAATAATTATTATATATATAAAGAAAAACATAGCATACGAATTAAAATGAAGTTTTTCCACAATTCTTGCACAATGGAGTAATAACGTGTAATGCTATTATTTTAATAAATGTATTTCCCCAAAAATATCGGGTAAACATAATGTCTGTCGAAAGAAATCAATTTCTAGTTATCACCGAAAACAATTATTAGAGTTCCGTTATCTTATCATGCCTTTCACCATTACGTTTATCAGTTTTCAAGTTTCATTAATAATACAACAATAAAAAAATCTAAAATTTTGAACTTGTGTTTCTAATGCGTTAACCCTTTGTAGTCCAAAGTATTTTTAATAAGTGTTGCTTGAATTCAGGATATTTTGAATAAATATATTTAATTAAATAATTTAATGATCATTAAATATAATAATAATGGAAACTATTTCTTTATAATACTATTTCTAAATTCATTATCTATAAGAATTATTGTTTTATTAATTTCCTCTTTTATTATTTTGTATAGAGATATTTATATAATGAATGAAATATTTATAATATATTTTATTTGTAATATAATAAAAATGTCCAGACGTGATGGACACAGGAGCTGCCAGTAAAAAACAGATGTCCAGTACGCGTGGACAAAGGGTTTTAAGACATATTTGAATAGAGGGATATTTTCGTAGCTTATATATTTTTTAAGAAAAAGGCCACAATTAAATTCCTTTCAAACATTTAGACGTTCGAACATGTCAGAGATTCTTTAAATAAGTTTCAATTTGGAAATTTTGATATGAGAAATAGTCTAAAAGTGGAAGACAATAAGTCAGTATTATATACATAGTATATACGAACTTGGATCGTAAAAGACAATGGTTCTTGAGGAAGGTTAGGCAGGAGAATCGACCTTACATAAAAAAGGTCTTATTGTTTTTATGATATAGCTGCAAGGGTATAATTCATTTTGAAACGCTTAAACCCGGCCAGACGATAACAGCACATTTTTATTACGATCAGCTGGACCGCTTGAACGAAGAAATTAGATTATGAATCGTAAACAAGTGTTTTTGCAAAATGATAACGTGCGTTCGTATCTTTCGAAAATTACGAAGTTTAAGATGGGACTTAAATATTTAAATAACAAGAGTATTTTTAATTCAACCCCTTATAGCTTTTTTAAGAGCCATTAAAAGGTTGACAGATTATATTTTGAATTAATAATATTTTCGTAAAAACTTATCTGTAAATACGTAGTTGAACATCTAGTCTAAATTGCGACAATCCTGATTCGATACAAGTAATCTGTACTAGATATTTTCTGGACGAAATAATGATTTTTATAAATTTTTTCTCACACATAACATATTTAAAAACAGTAGCTAAACTTTCGAGAATTGAATGCATTTACAATAGAATTACCGCTTTGTTGTAAAGTACCATAAACGTGTGTATGGTACTTTATACCGACACTTAAAATTTGAATTTTTTTTAAATGGCAAAATATCACTGAAATTTTTTCATCTTTTTCCCGGGGGGGGGGGGGCAAAAATTTCTTAGTCAGTGGTCGTTTTTTAATATTTCGATATCATTAAAATTCACAGTATTTCATCAAATGGCAAGCATTTTACCGGCCAAATTCAAGGGGGCCTGTTTAGAATCCACCTTATTATTGATTAACATGTATATTATACATAATTAGTATGTCTGTAAAATTATTTATATTATTGAAATAAATGTATTTAAAAAAAAAAATAAATGACATGCATTTTTCTGGACAAATTCCCCTACCTGCCCCCTCCCAAATGACGTCTGAAGAACATTTTAATTGATATATGCGTAGGTTTGGGATAAGTAGAGTTTGCAAATTGACCGGTAGCTATGTATATACATTTTAATCTTTGATCTTTCAATGTTTGATATACATAGCCAAATATCAAAACACATTTGTGCGAAGAACTAATCTATTCACGTTCTTGCCTTCGAGTCTTCAGATATATTATTGGAAATAAAAATAACTGACAGTTAAAAAAATACTGCAATACAACGCATTACCTGTCGATATACGCCAGTGCGTCATCAATCTATCCGAATGTTGTATAGATTGTATTTAGCGGTTTCAATTATATTATTGTTTACATGCCCCGCTGAGATTCGAAGTTAAGAAAATATGATTAATTGCTATAATATAAACCAGATAAAACTGTTTGTAAACATTGCGTTATCAGATTTCGTCGGCTATTATGCGCAAATCAAATTTACGTTTTATTTATGTTTGTTTTCTACTGCAATACATTTATTAGTACACTAGCGACTGGAGTATTGTTATGCTCTCAAAAAAACTGCGCGGTTTAGCATATTAATTTATTTAATATAATGTCAAGTAACAAGAAGAACTTTTTTTGTCTTGTCTATTAGTCATGGTTTTAAAAAATAGATATCATTTAAAATATTTGCATATAAAACTGCACTCACTGTTAACATGACTCACTATTCTGATTTTCACCGAACCTACCAACGGTCACAAAAGAACGATTCTTATCTCTAATTACGAAATGCAACACATTATCGCGGGTTTTGCTACCTGTTATGGCTTGTCTATCTATAAGCGCAGAAATACCTGGAATTTCGGTTAAATCGCTTTAGCCTCCAAGCTTTCGAAACAATAATTTCGGACGCGGTGGTGGAAATGACGCGTGCAACGCATTGTTCGTTCTCAACGACCCTCGCGAGCTTCAACACGCACGCTTCGCATTTTGGCACGCAGTCGAAAAAAAAGATCCACCACCCCTGTCGCTGCAGATAATTAGGCCCCGGACTCGCGGCGTCAACGGTCGTATTGTATTCGTCGATGGCCATTGGCGACGCGTGGTTTGATCGTGAACGTCTCTTTTTCGAGTGCGGTTCTTCGGAAATTATTCGCTTTCGCTAATACCAGATTGTTAAAATGTAAGTTTATTTAATTCTATCCTACTATTACTATCCACATACGTATATACTATATTCCTAAGTTACTATATTTTAATTATGTTACTATATCTTTTGCTCGGTCTATAATAATATCTACATATTCAACCAACAAGTAGTTCTGAATCGCGGTTGTTTTTTGTCAAAATATATATTAAAAAAATACAAATCCTGTACATATTTTTAAGGGCTTTTTAAATTTGTGTTTTATTTGTTTTAAATAACAAGTTTTGCGGGTTTTTATCTGTACTGATATTGAAATAAAAATTATTATTATTATTCTTACATAGACAATTAAATTTTTTAGAACTTGTTTTACATACTAAATATACACCTACACGTATAAATAAATCTTCCCTATACTGTCCGCAATTATAGTCTTTATTTTTTAGTGATATTTTTATGGAGTTACGTTTTTAACAATCGCCATTTTGAAACTGTATCATCATAATTGCGGGTAGCATATTTACTTGTAGGACCCGGGTCAAAACAATGACAACACTACTACTTCTCTATATGTTATACATACATATTTATCTTGAATTATTACTATTTAAAAATAGAAATAATAACTAGAATAATTTCAAGTATATATGTATATGAAATATGTTGTTAATACATGCTCAAGTAGAACATTCAAGAAAAAAACATGAAATCATAGTTGAATTTTTAATGAGAGTTTATATCGTCCCTCAATTTACGCGGTAGATACGTTCCAAGAAAAATCATGTAAAAAAACAGATCTCATACATGTTGGGACACGTGAACAAAAATTATGTTAACGCTATAAAATATAATTATAAAGCATCCGAAGATATCCTTAAATTTGTGTTTTTTTAAACCGAAATTAAAAAAAAACATATTTAAGAATAGAGATTTTCAGTATTTTTTATTAATCGAACATTTGATTTTAAAAAAAGTTAGGCAACTGAAGTTGGATCATTATTTACATATCACTCAAGCACGTCATTTTGGGAGAACAGATTTGCCCAGAAAAATGCATGTCATTCAATGAAATACTATAAATCCTAATGAAATCGAAACATTAAAAAAACGACCACTGACTCGGACAACTTTGGCCGCTGATTCTAAACCAGAAATTCTCGAGTTATCCTTCAAAGAAAATATAAAAAACAGTCTCGAATCTATTCCGAAAACATTTTTTTTAATGTCATATCAGTGAAATTAAATCGGAATACATTTTCTAATAAAATTATGTTTTCAAATTTTCCATACGTAGTAATATATACATTTACATACTAATCAATATTTATTTACATGCGATAGATAAATGATACAGGTAATGTGTATTTTTCAGTGAAATTATATTTTCACTAGTCGAGTCCAAATATGTTTCACCAGTGGATATATATTTCTACCAGCGAAAATATAATTTAACTTATTTAACTAAAATGCCTATGAAACTCAATTGACAGTTGCGAAACGTCCATTTGCCGTTCAAATCCAAACCTAAAAATCTGCGCGAATTAACCAAACCTAACTTGACCTAATGAAAGTTATAAAATAATTATAGTTTTGGAACTTTCATTAGGTCAAGTCCAAAATACAAACTAAGCTAACTCATCTCACAGGAGAAAATAAGAGGAAGAAGTATAGACAGACGTTGAATTTCACATACTGCTCTATAGTTTGTCTGCACTTCGATATCACACTATGTTTTAAAAATATGAAAGCTATCCTTACCGATATTACTACGGACTTCTGACGTGAGAGTATTGGTCAAAGTATATTCAAACCGAATTTAGGTTAATAGGAGGGCGCAAAAACAGTTATCACTTCTCAGAAGTCAAAAATTCACGTTAAAATAAATAAAACCGTGTCGGCGCCGTTGCAGTGGGAACGCTCGGTAATGAGCGGTTCCATTGCGATTAATTGAATAATCTGCTTCTTAGGAATCACTGATAAATCTGTTTCCGATTTTAGAACAACAAACTACGTCAACTATCTCGTTTTTAGTTATTTCCTATTCGCTAAACTATATTCAAGATCACGGTTGTACTTAAATCTTAAAATACATCCAAATGCCCTACACAAATTCTTAATTTGTTAGGTTTTTTTAAATCATATCAATCTAAATGTAGTCATTTTTTTATTTATTGTTAAATCTGTTATAAAATTGATTTTATTAAATGGTATTTCCATTTACAATTCAATGTGATGCAAACCAGTATCTCACTTGTTTGCAGAAGTTACTTAATATATTTCCCTAACCCCCAAAATATTCACTAAATCGCAAAGTTTACTTGTTATAATTTGATTCAAGCGTCGAGAGTCGAAGTTTGGGAACCACTGCTGTCTAGACAATTTTTTCAAAATATTTATAACAAATTTTTAGAAAAACTATTTGTGTTATATTATTGTTAATAAAATTATAACTCTGTAAATAAACTGTTTATATTGAGTTTATTATTCGTTATAGTGAGGTACAGGCATTGGTGCTTTGACTAACGAGCTTAATTCGTTCCGTGACGGAGCTCGTAACTTAAATTACTCGTAAATCAAATCAATTTTCCCCATTGAAATGAATTTAATTTTTAATACATACTACATAAATAAATTATGCTCGTATGTCGAGTCAAATTTTGTAAAAAAAGTTTGCTCGTCGATCCTACATTATTTGTAAGGGTCAGTGATCATATACAAATACACGTATGATTCATCACTGAGAACAGGACTGATTTAGAACAACCAAATTATTTTTTTTTAATATAAAAAAACAATAGTAATTTTAGAAAAAAATAAAAGCGTGGAGAAAGGCAAATATTTTAATTAATAAAATATATTTAACCAAAATAATATCTGCGTTATTATATATTTGTAAACTACAATGGAACCTCGTTCGTTACAGAATCTTACTCGTTACGCGAAACACTCGTTAAGCGAACCAATTTTTTTCATATGAATCAATCTAAAATACGATAATGCCTAGCAGGAAGTATAGTTTAGCTAGTTAACCAATGACAACTAAGTATCTTACGTTCACGGGCCCTATTACAGAACGATTTTTGGCACAATCTCTTTGTCACTCGTTAAGCGAGTCATTTTTTTACAATTTGTTTTGCTCGTTATGGGAGGTGCTTGTTAAGCGAGGTTTCACTATAATTTGAAACCTCACAGCGAATCTGGCAAAAAACTTATTATCGGTGTTAGCAAAGACATTTTCTTGCTTTAAAATAAAATGAAAGAAGTGATAAGATAATAATCTCGACAACCATAAATGAGAACAAGAAATCAATTCTGCCCTGTGTGCTGGCATATCCCTCGCGGCGTATAACCAATCACATGGCAGAATTGAATTGTTGTTCTCGCATTATGGTACACTGAATTTATAAAATGAGTAGACCAGTAGGCTATTTACTAAAGAAGAATATAATAATATTTTTATTGTAACAATATTTTAAAAAGGTTTACAGGATTTCGATACAATATCTTTGTTATCAACATCAATAAAAAATATTTCCTTATATTAAGAATAAGAATAGAATCAAGTATAAAAAAGTAATTTTGTTTTCTTGACTTATACAATATTGGACGCTATTCGATGCAAAGTTTGCTCAGATACATTATATAATACTGATTTGTTCATTCAAAAGGTTATATTTGTATAGTCTTTCCAGAGAACCGAACCAGCTATCACGAACTAATAATCACATGTTTATTTGCCTTACTCACTTGCTAGCTATCTATAAAAATTTACTAGCTACATTTCCTACAAAGTTTACATTGATAATAATACTCTTACAAATTAAAATTAATAATTAAAATATGTAAAAGTCACAAAAATAAAATTTAATCTCGCGCCGTCACTGGTTTCTTTTAAACTCCGACCATCAATCTCACGAACTTCCGGCGCCCAGTAATAATCAACTATTCGCACAGTTCATAATGATGCATATAGTGCATTCACGACAATATTATTTAAAAAACGTATTTAACAGATTTATATTACACATGCAAAGTAAAATAAATTTTTAATTCGCATTGATCTCTGACATGCAGTTTCTCAATGTTCTCACTGACCGCACACGTCAAAATACGCATAAATATTTGCATTAAATTAAGTTTATCTCTACTTCGTGTCGCTAATGTCATTTTGCTCGATTCGCTTATGCGGCGGTACCAGGTGTCGGGAGCCGTCGAGATACGCTCGTTTGTTGAATTTTTGCTCAACTATTCGGATGGATGGCTATCGATATTTTTTTTCTCGGTCACTCGACTCAGTCCACGGCGGACGCTCGCATTCTAAGGGGAAACCGGGCCCACGTTGCCGTTTTTAGGAAATGTTAAAATTTCGGAATGCCAGTTTGAGAAGTGTCCCTTCGTCGGAAGAGAATTGAAGATACGGTCCGCCAGATGATACAGTTCACGAGTCATTTGATTTATCGCTCGCGTCCGTCGGCGGATACCGCTTCGGCGAAAAGCGCGACGGTCGCAATGAAAGAGAGAGAGAGAGGAAAGACAAACGGCCCGTCGATCTTCCGGTCCACCACTTCTTCCGGTCTCGGGTTCCCTCCCTCTCCTCTGGAAGGGCCGCGACTGACGCTACTTTATCCACCCCCCCCACCCCTCCAGAGACGTCATTTCAGCTTTTTCCAGGAGGGGCAAAGTTAGCCAATATTTACTTAAATGATTTGATTAAATGACATGCATTTTTCTGGCCAAATTCAAGGAGGCCCTGTTTAGAATCCACGTCAAAAGCAATAATATCTTGCCGTCGCCGTCGCAATTCTAACAATATTACGACTTACAATAAGTAAGAATCGAATGAAGCATATCAAAACCGAACTTTGACCAATAGGAGAACGCAAAAAACAATTATCCCTTCTCAAAAGTCAAAAATCCACGTCAAAAGCAATAAAATGTTTAAAAGCAAAGAATTTTGATTTTGCTTACTGGTCGTTTTTATACCGGCCACCGCCGCGCTTGCACACATACACTGAAGCAATTGGGCACATGCGCAAAAGTTGTGCTAACACCGTTTGCCGCATGAAATATGATAACTTTTGAATTATTTAAAAGGAATTAAAAAACAAAAAATATCAAATGTACATATGCTAAGATTATTTATCACTGGTTTACAATATGTGGGTCGCATAAGATCAAAATTAAAATTATAAAATTTGTTTTATTTTTAGTTTTTAAAAAATATTTACAAAGAAACTCGTAGCGTTTTTCAGAACATTGAACACCCCATGAATAACTATCTGCAACGAATCTACTTAAAAAATGTTATTTATGTAAACAATAAAATAATGTATAAACAAATAAAAAAATATTTTCTTATAACAAATTTGACCATCGATAATAGGAAAGTACCGAAAAATTAAAACAAATGTTGGTACTTATTTATTATCACGGCGCCACGCTCAAATTTGACAGTTGCAAAACGTCTATCTGCTGTTCAAACACCAACCTAACCTAAACAAATAAACCATTATACCGCTATTATATTCGCTTAGATTAGGTTTGGGTTTGAACAGCAAATGGACGTTTCGCAACTGTTAACTTGAACCCTTTGAACGCGGTAATCAAAAATAATATTTAATTGTTTTTTTTTTTTTTTAAATGGAAATTTTACCTTGAGACTGTGTTTACATGTTCTGATTGTTTAATTTTTATTTACTTAATGATATTTTATGTTTATTCACAAAAAAAAGTTTTTTCTTGAAAAGCGTTTTTTTTACTGATTTTTGCGTAAAGAGATAAAAAAATCAATTTGGCGACTTTAGTCGATTTCCGCGTTCAAAGGGTTAAGCGTGGCATCAAACAAAATAAATGCATTTCGTCAACCATCAGAACCAGCATTTTTTTATTTTATTTATATTGAGTTTCAAAATATTCAGTTTCTTTGTAAATATATTCTTAAACTAAAAATAAAACCAAATTTATGATTTTAATTTGTTTTTATGCGACCCACAGATTGAAAACCACTGATAAAATAATTTTAACATATTACTTTGAACATCAATTGGACGTTTCGCAACTGTTACATTTAAGCGTGATGCTGTGATAATAAACAAGTATCAAATAAAATGTATGCATTTCGTCAACTAATCCTCAAAACCAGCATCTTTTTATTTTATTTATAAAATGGAACAGTGCCGGATTTTGGAATAATGTTATAATGCAACAGTCAATAATGATATTTTTTCTTTGTTTTCAGGGAGGCCATTTGTATGGCGGGAACACCGGTCAGTAAGGGAAAGCGGCCCCTGCGCGCGCTCAGCGCCAGCGACAAGATCGAAGCCATCCAACGGGTGAACGATGGAGAGTCGAAAGCTTCAGTGGCGCGCCAGATCGGAGTGCCCGAATCTACACTGAGGGGGTGGTGCAAGAACGAGGATAAGCTTAGATACATGTCCTCGCGCCACTCCACGCCCGACACGGACAAGTCTTCCGACGGAATGATGGACAACGGCATACCGGAGAAGAGAGCCAAGTACGACTTGAGCTCCGTCCCCGTCAACTATTCGCACACCAACGGATCGTATTCCAACGGAGTCGACGTAACCGACGGTCAGGTCATCGAGCACGCCGGCCTCGACCTCTCCAGGCTCAAGGAGCCCGAAAGCCTCAACCTCAAGTCTGTCGACGCACTCGGCTCTGATTACTCCCAATACGCCAAATCCAGTATGGACCTCGGCAAGAACATCTCAGACTTGAACAAAGCAAACAACGACCTAGCCAACATACTATCCAAAGAAAACAAATTAAAAATCGATCCCGGGGCCAAGATATCCATGAGCGCCATCAGCCCCCTGTCGACGTTAAATCATCTGTCCGGCATGTCCGGACTCAGTCAGAACCACCTAGGCATGAGCTTTAACGAAATAGCCACAAATCTTAGTCTAATTGCACAGTTAAACCCCAGCTTGAACACCTTAGCCAATAGTATTAATTCTAGCGCGAAAATGCTGCGTTCCATTCGCTCGCCCAAGCCCGGACACATCTCTAGTGGATCAGCTTTAAATCTAACGGACAAACACAAATCGGATAGAAAGTCTCATAGTCATTCTGACACGTACACCGAGAAAAGCAGTCGAACGAGGTCTAACCACAACGCGTACAAAGATCACACAGTAGACGACGCCGTATGGTATTGGTTCAAGAAACAACAGGCCATGTTGAATTTGACTAATTCGACGGCGTCTCAAATACCCATGTCTCTATCGCACTCTACAACGTCTAACCGGAGCGGCAAAGACAGTTCGCACAGTCGCAGCTCTGCAGCGTCCATGGCGGCAATACCTCCGGTTATTCCGCCATTAGATAAGAATTCCTGGTTTTGGCAGTATTACAAACAATTCACTAGTAATTTAGGTTTGCAAGACGATAAAACTAGATCGACGTTGAAACCTGAAAACTATGACATATTATACTCGCGCTTGACTAAAGAAAATCAAGAATTTCCATTGGAAAAAACGAGAGAACCTTCTCCGTCGAAGATTCAAGATGGCGCTTATGAAAAGATAGACGAAAATTCTTTAGAAAAGATAACGAGCTATGATCGTCTAGAATCTGAAATCAAACATGAAGAAAAGGCGGACGACGTCAATAGAAAAGAATGCATCTCTCCCAATGGGACCGACAAAGCGGACAAAGACAGTAAAAATCAAGTGAAGGTGCGTGCCGTATTAGACAATTTGTTATTGCTGAACAATAACAACGTACCTCTGAAGGAAAAAGAGGAGCCTGTGATAGAAGACGCCGAGAAGGATTCTAATGCGGAGAACGAGTTCAGCTGCGAAGTGAGCGAGGCGCTAGAGCACGGGGAAAAGTTCCTCAAGTGGTTGGAAGCTTGTCAGGAGCCGAGCGTGACGCGAATGCAAGTGCATCAGTTAAAAGGCTTACTAAACAACATTAAAGCGAACGCAATGCGCCGAAGTCATGACGGCAACGGCAAAGACAGAATCAGTAGGCGTAAGTAGGACGAAACGTTGCTGTGAGAACAAATGTTACCAAATTCTAGATACAAAGACATCGCTACAGGGAAAGTCAATTTTTGACTATTTGTTGAATAGGTAGGGTAATTTAAATTATAACGACGTAGGTATATTATATTAAGAACACTTTTGCTCAAAGCTCCTGACGTTTCGTAATCTTCATCCGGAAAAATAAACCGACGAGACATAAACGCAGCATGCTTGAATTTTGATTGCACAACCTTGCAATTTTTGTGTATTTTTTTAACATTGACGTGTGTTATTTTTGATTCCAATTACAAAAACTATAATTGGATAACGTGTTATAAATGAGATATTGTAAAATTAAAAAATAACAAAGCTCATTGATATTTAAATGTTTTTATAAATCTGATATTTTTGTATAAATTGAAATTTAAAAAAAAAACATATTTTTTCGGGTTAATGATGAACTTTTTATGAAATTGTAGATAACAAACAGTTCAAATTTACCCATAAGTTTACGTGTTCATAAATTAAATATATATACCATACACGTACCGCATTTGTACATAAAAAAATCATTAAACCTACTTAAGCTCAAAATTCAGATGTATCTATTACATATTAACAAATATATTGTTATTCTGCCATTTTGTGCAATGAATGTATTCTATTAGTTAAAAGTTACAATGTATTTTTTTTATCAAATGTGTTACAAAATCTTAAATTGTATAGTAATTGAATCGTTCAACACTATTATCATATAATGCTCATTTTTATTTTACCTGAATTGTATGCAACATTCCTATCGTATCCAATTACTCTTTACTAACACCTTACAATTCAATCCCTATATTATCAGTTTTGCCTGCATATTATCTAATGAAGGAGCTTGAAATTAATAAATACAAAAGTTGCCATATATTATAAGTGAATATTGTGTTTTAACTTAACTGAATTTTAATATAATTTGGTTAAATATGATCTCATGATGAATATTAAATTAGCAATATACAATCGCAATATCATATTATGTTAGATTATTTTTACTTCGTTAAATCTATCTTTGTTCTATAACTATTCAAGTTGCACTGAAATTTATACTAATTTATATAATGATGTGCCAAACAAAGTCTTTTGATTTTTGCCTCTCCGAGAGCTCTTCATAAAACAATCTATAAAATAGTCTACCGTTAATCGTTTATATAGATGGTCTCAATGGCTTAAACAAACCTTAGGAGTATAAATTAAGGTGTTCCTTCACAGGCTACTAACTTAGATTAATTTCATATAAAACCTTAAAGATGATCGTAGTTTGTGTAACGCTCCATATATATTAGGAACACTTCGGGCGAGAACTCCTTGTATAATATTAGAAACCTAGTTTTAACGTTACCCTCGTTTCTCTTCTATACAACGTTTAAATCAGACATTTCAGACTTTCGTGTGTGATTTATAATTTATGTGAATCTATTTTTATTTATAGAGAGAAAGATATATAAATTATATTGTATAAAGTATATTAAACGATTGGTGCGGTCGTTTTTTTTGAAGTTTTGTATACAAATTGAGGAAAGTTTGACGTGACTGGTTTGAATCCTTCCAAAGATGAGATTTTTTTGTTTAAGATGTATAGGTGTACATTTTTTTGTGCTAAGATATCGCAACAAATTAGATGCTAATTTCTACAAATAACAGAGTTGGACTGATATCGCAAAGAGCCATAAAAATTGTTCTGCTCACAACTCTTATTATTAATTTTTAAAGATGCCAAATTTATGTGGATATTATTACCATTATAAGATTTTATAGAAATGTGATCTCCGAGGAGAAAAACCCTAAAGCTTATGCATCTATATGACTCAAATCTATTGTACCTTAATATTTTTCTAATAAAAATATGTATCACAATTAACGTTTTTATTTATTATTTATTTAATTTCACTCACCATCAATATTGGATTTTCCAACGGCTCGTAACAACAGTAATCCGCTACGAATGCTGCGCATCCTTGCCAAGTCAACAAATCGGGTAGAAGTATTCTTGTCGGACGAATTGTCGTGCAAACCATTTTCTGAAAATAAGAATGTTATGAATTATTGTAAATTACCATATACTATTAACAGAGCTAAATACCTGAAGACCGCACTCATTCAAAGCTTGCATCAATAGAGGCTTCCTGTATGGATAGATAGTGAAAAACTGTCTTCTGAAGTTTTCCGCATACGCCAACAAAAGTTTCTCTTTATTACTGTTCTTATGGTAGGTTTCGGGGAACGAAGTTCTGTTGTCAAAATCGGGCTCAGTTATTACTGGCCACGTAAGCTGGATAATACCCAATTCGTATATAATTCTATTAAGACTTTCAAAATTCAATGGTGCTTCGACATTTCTTTGAGCATAAATGAGAGATTTTGCACCATCGTGTTTGTCATACTTTTTAAAGATGTCCTGAACTATCGTTGCCAATAGTTTAGTTGTGACACATGTTTCAGATTCTTCATTCTTTAAAAGTCTATAATCTGAGATAATTTTTGTGAGAGGTTTATGCAACAATTTACTGTCTGATTGTGTATTTCTTTCAGACATTTTGTACGTGTAAATAATATTGAGATTGATTCAAGAGTGAATGTATATTAATTTCAAAATTGCTATAGCAACACTTATATTTGGTCTAAAGTTTTATATTGATTATTTATATACCATGATTTGTGATTCAAGTGTTATATTCAAAATAAATTCCATGTAAATAGTATACGCCGATACTCAATAATGGATGCGAAAATAAAGACAAGTAAGTACAGGTGTAATGAACATGTACAATACAACATACGGTTAATATCTCAATAGTATTAACATATTTTTATTGTTTGTAAGCTTTTGAGAAATAAGTAAAGTTACAATTTGGGACAAAATTATTTAGCTATTATTATTGTGATATAAAAATATTAATCAAGTATGCTTAAAATACTTACTGTACTTAGTCACTGTTTATTAATTGAAAATCGAGGGGGTTAATCTTACACGAATATCGCTGATTTAATTTTTTTTAGCCAAAGATCTGAATTTTATGGTTATTATAATTCTGAGCGGTCACTTTGTATTATGGTTCACTTAAAATAGTTACATTGATCTAGAATTCTAGATATTGCAGATATAATCAGCTGTAAAAAATTTATGACGCCAGAGCTCACCGTTCGAGATTTTTTGCTGCTTCAAATTCATGCAAGCTTTTCTACTTTACAAATAATATAATGTCATAATATTACCATATAAAGTGCTATAACAAAATAATAAAATCTAGTTCATTTGAGTATTATTATAATATAAGGCATTAAAAAATAGGATTTTAAAATTAGTTAAAAAATATATTTTATACCGTAGCGACATCCCATAATAGTCGCGTTGCAATTAGTTTGTACAAGATCTGTTAAAAACTATGCACAAGCAGACCGCGCAAGAAGATAATTCAGTGCACGGGCGGTCGCCCGGGGTGCTAGCATCAAAGGAGGCACCAATTACTCCGAAGGGGGCGCCACTTACTCGGAATGGGGACGCCATTTAACTATATTTAACACAGTGTCAAAATTTTCTATAAGCACAAATAAAATTGATAAAATATGCACATCTGGGGATTGTTAAAGATGACATTTTTTATTTCTCAGAAATTTCCTAGATGACATTTTTTTTAAAGCTCAGAGCGCTGAATATTCTCAAACCAGCTATGATATAAATTGTTTCCGGGGCAATCGACGCTAAGTTCAAAATTTATTGAAAATTGCTCAAATAATGAAAATAATCATTTTTTCACAAAAAGAAAAAGTAATTTTTAATATAACTGACAGTTTCGCAAAAATCCAAAAATGTAGCAAAAGACCATTGTTATTTTAACTTTGGACTCGATGCATTTGCAAGAAATTAAAAGATAAAAACTTTCGGAAATTCCATTCTGAGGAGTCGAGGAAGAGGAGAACCGTTGATCTCCTCCCATTTTCCCGATCAAATTTAAGCCAGAGCGCCGTCGTAAAAAATACTTCTACTTGGACTTATACTTACTACTTAACTTCACCAAATCAATACGGTGTGCATCAAACAACAAATAATACAAAAATAATACTATCTTATTTTATTATTATTGATAAAACTATGATTTAAAAGAAAAATGTTATACTTTTTTTTCTATGTAATTTAGCTATTACACAAATAAGCTTGAAGAATTAACTAGCCTTAGCCTAGCAATGATGGTTTATTGCGGTTATTTTAACGCTGCATAATTGTAATTTTTATAAAATTACTAATTTTAATATTTCTTGCGGTTTTAGTTTATGAAAAATAGCTAAATTGTTTTAGTTACAATATAGTTTACAAAACATATTAAAACTGTTGTGTTTATGAATATGCATTCTGGAACATTGTTTGATATTAAAATAGGAGAATAATAATATAAAGAAACAAAACGACCGTGCTTTGATCTGTATTAAAAAACATTTTAGATTGTAAATGGAAACCAAGTCATAATTAAAAAATGCCGTATAACGAATTATTTTCGTTGTATCGTGATAATAAGGAACTCGTTATTGCGAATCATAGTCATGGTCGCCACTATTAATGTTATTGTCTTCTAGCTTTAAAAAATAACGTTTTGACCGGCGCGATGGTGTCTGCGTCAGGTGAAGGTCATGCAAGAGGCGAAGGCGGTGACGCTGGACCTCTAATCGAACAGTCTTTAACCCGGGCTTTCCTTGGAAGTACCCTCTTGGGTGTTGGCACCCTTCGAGTCGCTCCCGAGTTAGTAGCGTGTAATAATATATAAACTAACATTTCCCTTTGTATAACGTTATTCGTATTCTATGCAATTATGTATCAACGTAAATATTTAAAACTGTATTAATATTGTGCATGTTTAAATATCCTTCGTTATTATAAATCATACTTCACTACTTAATTCAACAAATCCTACTTGATTTTTGATATAACCTCAAAACGTCACGTCGTTGATAAAATTACATTTTTAGTTTGGTGTCATGGCAAGACGACGAAAAACACGCGGGTTTCAGTCTACGATATCGGAACATATCCCTACATGCCATCAGACGAGAACCATTTCCCGCATTGTATATGATGATCGATGAAAAATTACAATTACCAGGTTTTTAATAATTTGCACCTATCGTATGTATATCGACAGTATTTTATAGTTTTTATACATTTTTAGACGTATTCGTTCTTCCCGTTGAACCGGAAGAATCAGACGACGACGATGATATCGGTTGCAGAGACGAACAGCATATTACTGAATTAATGTTTGCCCCGCAAGATTCAGAAGTCATTCCAAAATTGTTCGATACAATGAGTCAGTGTCAAGCTTTACACCCTGACCCCGATGAGAGTATTTCAGAAGAAGGTAATTTAATTCAATTTATTGATAAACAACTCAGGATAATTAGTGAAATGATACAATAAAATATTTCTAGATGGCCTTTAAGAAATATTTGCAAAATCTTTTTCGATTATAGACCATATCATAAAATAATATATATCAACATACATAAATCATATTTTGTGAAAGAAAATGAAAGTCTATTTAGTGTTGTAACTTTCCAAGCTGACAATATAAAAATATCTATTATTTCAGATGAAGATATATACGAGGACGCTTCTAGCGTAATGGATGAAGATGAAGTCGATCCCAGTCACCCGGATAATAATGTAAGTTCTAATTGCAAATTCAGTAAAAAATAAACATTAAATTGAATGTATTTTTCAGGGCGAAGCCATGGTAGACGAACAAATGGAAGGACTACAAATAGATAATGGTAATAATGGTTAGTATTTTTTAACATGTTCCAGCTATTTTTCAAATTAAAAAAAATAACATTTTTTAATAACTTGCAGGTAATATGGATTATGATCCTGAACAGTTTGCCGATGACTGATTAATTAGTTTTATTTAGAACATTTAGTTATGTTCTTTATTCCAAAACATATATCAGAATATAACTAATTTGTGTTAATTTTACACATAAAATAAGTATCTGTATTTATTATATATTTTTCAATAACTCTGGATAATAAAACACGTGTGAATATAAATTGTTTTATTTGTATATACTTGTTATCAGTAGAAAACACCATCACTGAAGGCAGGGCACTAAAAAAATTGAATGAACGTATTTACCTTATATACATATTTTTATTGAGTTTGCCGTAACGAGAATCGAATAACCAAATACTCGCTTTTGGTCGAAAAGTTTCAAGACAGTTTTTTTTTAAGATACCTTTATAAAAGGATATATGATTATTATTCGTTCTTATATCCCAGCGCCTTTCTTTTAGGAGCGTTTGGATATGATTCACTGAGTTCTCGCAGAAAGTTGTAAATATATCGCTAAGCATTTCTTCAAATTGCTGAAGGATGCTGTCGACAATCCAGCTGTTCTCAAGGAATTCCAGTTTTGGGTTCCAGAACGTCTTCGAGAATCATAATTGTGTCTTCTTTTGATGCCGTTGGAGCTAGAAAGTCTGCACTTGCCGACTCGCCTATGGGTGTGGCCATTCGGCTCCTTAATACGTTGGCATTGCACATTGACCTGTTTAATGTCAGCTACAAGGAACTGGTCCGGTTTGTATCATTTAATTTTGATATATTATGATTTTTTTTATTTGCTTCTTTATATATAATATTTAATAATATAATATATATATTTTTTGTGTTTTGAAAATACAATTATTGTTTTCGACCATCCTGACATATTGGGGTAAGCTGTTAGGTTACGATGGTCTTAATTTAATTTAAATAAATAAAACTTTTCAACTTAACCCATTGAGCGGTATCGCCCTACATGGTACAGTGGTCAATCTCTTAACTGTTTGGAAGTGTCCCAGATAGTGTTGTATATTTACATACATAACTCAAGAAATAATAAATAAAATACATTATATTTAAATAATCACTTTTAATTTGATTTAACCCTTTATGTGCGGAATTAAATTTCATAAAAAGTCGGGAAATGTGTCAATTATCAACTAAGAAAAAAATTTATATATAATTGTGATTTTTATATATGTTTATAGTCATTCTCTGCTGCGTCTTTATTCACCTTATATATGGTATATTTATAAAAAAAATCATATCCACTTATCGAGTATTTTATTAAAGCAAAATAGCAAAAATTGTGAATGTTGTAGATATCTAATAAAACAAGACGTTATATGAAAAAATAATGTCTTGTAAGTGTGTGGATCAAATTCAGTTATGTTGTTCAACGATGATACTAATTTACGTTTGTACAGAACATATTTGTATTAGTTTTATTAAATTATACACAATAAGTAGATTTTAAATCGTTTATTAAATATAAAAATATAACTACAGCCAAAAATATATTTCATAAAGCTTTTATAAAGCGTTGAAAGTTTAAATTAATCTTTGACATTTAGCGTTTCATTCAACGAGTTAATATTTATGAGTTGAATAATTTATTATAAAAACATATATAAAATAAAAATAGATTACAGTAAAAATATTTTTTATATTGTATTATAAAAAAATAAACTAACTTGTTATTGTAAAACCACAAAATAAAGAATATATATGTGTACATATAAACATATACATAATTATTTACCAAACAGTTCTTCCGAAGATACTCTAATGCGATTACTAAGCCTGATTTTCAAAGCCATATCAGCATTCGTCGCTATTATCTTTATAATATTATTTCGCTTTTCGACTCTCGTTGCAGCAATTTCACTGGAACAATCGCAAAATTCAGAATCGTCTCCTTCCGAGACAATATCACGTGAATCTTCACTTTCTGCGTATTGTTCTTTTTCGTTATTTTCAAACAAGGGTAACAAATCGACGGCCAGCATCAATACGTGTTTATTGTTAGCATTATTTTTTAATAACTTCTCAATGAAACACATTCGTAACAAACTTTTATCCTCTTTCTTCATATTTTTAGTGTACAATTTGTTATATACTCTGCTTCTTAAAAAGTTGTTAAAAATAGGAAAATATGTATAATATATATCCGGACCGTACTGCTTAATCATACCGTCGAATAAATTCAATATTTGAACGACAAATTCATCTAAGAGTTGCTGCAACGTCGTATCATCTAGAGAGGTAAACAGAATTTTAATTTCTAAAGATGTTGCATACCATCTCTTGTGTACTACTACATTTTTCCACAAGTTTTCTCTCCCAGAAATAAAAATGTTTTGAAAAACACTTATGAGTTTTAATGACAAGATTGGGTTAAATGCAGCTTCAAACGGTAATATTGAAGTAAACGTTGCCAATAAACTGTTTATAATAGGCAACGGGCTTATGGAACATTCTCGATTGATTAATTTATCACAAAATATTTTAATGAAATTCTTAATGGAATTTCTCGCTTTTCCAGCTTTGCTATTCCATTGATCTTCGATGATCTTTTTAAGCATTTCACAAACATTGTCAATACGATTGGCTTGGATTTCTAAAGACTTTGCTTTTATTACATATGATATGCAAAAGTTCAACAAAGCATTTGCCAATCTTTCATCTTTGTTCATATACTTTTCATAATCGTCGATTATGACTTTACAAAAATCATCGTTTAATTTATCAATATCGTTTATGATATTCTCGATAAAATTGCTCATATTTCCGTAGATATCCGTTTTCTCTTTGTTGAATTTTTTAGATGTATCCCATAATATCTCACATAATCCACGGAACAGATCGCCGTGGACTTGATTCACGGTTTTTAAGCATCCAAATATATGTATATCTTTTTTATCAAGATTTTCTAAGAAGTACTTGATCATCTCTAGAGACTCCTTAGCAACGTGCGTATGGGTTTTAAGTTTCAACAACCTGAAAGTCCTATCAAACAAAACATTTCGGATGGTGGAGTTAGGTTCTCCAGCCCACATCTCTTTATAAAACTTAGGCAATGTTTCTTTTCGGTAGTAAAAATATGCCAATCTAACCGAATGCTTTTTAACAGACACTGGTTTTAATGATAACGTATTGATAAACTTAACAGTGTCAATCTCGTTTTTCTTTCTACACAATGCCAACATTGACGGAAGAACTAATTTTAAATAATCATCTTTCGCAAAACCTTCAATCATATCATACGTCGGAGGAGGATTCAGGTATTTCAACGATTCAATAACAGGTTTTAACACGTTGTAATTATGCTTTGAGCTTTCGTCGAAAGCGTCGATTCTCTTATTTGTTGGAATGTATTTCTCCATTAATGATTCATATTGATCAGGTTTAGAAAAGATCATAAGTAGCGTCATAAACTTACCTAAAGAATCATCTGGCTCGTCGAGGGTCTCTAACTCTTTAATTTTTTTCATCGCTTGCTCTCTCACAACGTTCCCTATCGTATTGTTAAAGAATGCTTTAATTTTAGAGTATGGCCGAACAAGCCTAGTAAGGTCGTGAGATGCTAATCTATCGTTTAAACTCTCGATCGAATCTTTCACAATAAAAGCATCGTATTTTAAAACATATTTTAGAACAGTACGATTGTAATTATTTTGAAAAAATAATTTTGCAAATATTTTTTTAGTTTCAACGTTGTTGTTAAAGATAATTTCCACGAATTTCTTAGGTTTTTCTTTCAAAGACATATAATGCTTCAACTGCTCCATTAACCAGTCATATTTGGTTAGATCGAACTTGTACTTCGGATATTTTACGGAATAGCTGTTAATCATACTCAAACAGCTCTCTATCATTTCATCCCGTCCTTTATCATCAACCGTTTCAAACCTAGTTTTGTATTTATTCAACTTAATTTCAACATACTTCCTTAGAATCTCCGGCTCATTAGAATCAAAATCAAATTCTGGAATATCATGTTTGGCCATTTGGTCGATGATTGTGTCAATCTCAATATCTTTTTTCAAATTATAAATTACTTTATCTTCGAATATATTTTGAAGCGTATAACTCGAAATATAATTACATTTAAAACTCAACTGTACATTTACTATCTCGTCGATTACAATCCAATGTTCAGCTGATAACATGGGTAATTTAAATAAAATACGGATATTTGTTAAAAAGTCATCATTTACTGATTCTTTATCGTTTCTAAATCTCTTCGCTACATATTTCAAAAGCTTTAGAAGAGCAGCTTTGTCGTTGTTATATTTACAACAATGCACCATTCGATTTACAATGTTTGATCGACCGTACGAGTTACTTGCAACTTCACTGTCCATCATTTCCATGTACTGTTTAAAACCCGTATTACAATCTAAATATTGAGCATACGTGTTTTCATCTGATTCTGCAACAAGCATTTTATTAGCCCAATCGATTCGTTTTTCATTAGGTAATTCTTCAATGAACGAATCGAAGAAATCGAGACTCCCGTCTAAAACTGACACGTTGAACTTTAACTTATAAAGTTTCATAAAGTATTCTGGTGCATTTTTCTTATAACGTAGTTTTATAAACTTGTAAGCTTCCGAAGGGTTTGAATCGGGATCGAGAAACAATTTTTGCATAACGAATTCGTCAAATGTGGATTCATCCAATATTTCAGCTATCACTTTAGAATTTAGCTGCTCGTATATATCTCTATCTTCTTGAATCAGACATTTCGGGTTGTTCTTCAAAATTAAAGCTGTCGTATTGTAACTCAAATGGAATTCAAATTTATCAAAGTATTTAGTGAATATTTCCAAGAAATAGTCTGGTTTTTCTCTGGCGATCGTTTCGATTATCGGACGGTGTTCTTTGATGTAAGCAAATTCGCCACTCTTCAGATACTTTTCAATATAAAACATCACCAGTTCCGGATATGTTTTGTATATATATTTCATTTTGTTATACGGAACACGAACATCGCCGTTAAATTCCTTTTCAATCAAACGTTTCGAACAGACTGGTAAGAGTTTCACAGCTTCTTTTATCCCATAAACATCATTGATTCTAACATAAAACTGATCGGCTACGTCGCAAACTTTCAAATAGACACTCAGTTGAGATATTATCCTGCATCTCGTTGAGAGCCCGATTTGGGGGAATATATTCTTGAAGAAGTAATCAGCGTTGGTTATATCGCTGCACGTTACACCATCAAAAAACCAACTACATTTTAACGCTTTACTAACAACCAGACTATCCTCGGATTTCAACAAGTAGCATACTATCAACGGGCGTTTGTACTTGTTTGCGACTTTGGCGAGGAATATTAAATCAATTTCAATATATTCAGAAGTACACTTCGACAGTAAAGAATCAATATCTTGTTCATTAAAAGTGGATACCAAATTGTTTAAGATTCTGTGTTGTTCGCTCAAAGAAGCGCCGGTGAGCTTCTCTTCGATCATTCTGATATCTGAAAAATTAAATAAAACTAACTTTACTTATCTACACAAGTAATTGAAACATATTTAAGATACAAAATAAGGTGACCAGATTTTGAAAATAAAGGACAATAAAAAAAAGTCATTTCAGACATTTTTGTTCAGATATTCAGCGCTCCAAGTACTAAAAAAGTCACCTCGAACATTTTTGTTCGAGGACAAAGAGGGACACAATTTTTGAGAAGGGCAATCCTCCTCAAAGGAAGACGTCAGATTTTAAAAATATCAAAGAACACTAAAAATAAAAATAAAAAGTTCATCTCGAAAATCTTTGTAAGTGAGGAATAAAAAATAAATTTCTGCGGGACCTAAGAAAATTTTTTCAAAATCTGGTCACTTTAGGTAAGGTGACCAGATTTTTTAAACACCAAAAATAAAAAGGCCATCATGGTTTTTTTTGTCCAAGAAGGATAAAGGATAGATTACTGCGAGAGCTAAAAAATATGTTCGGAAATTTTTATTCAAGGGCAAGAAAGGGCAAAATATTTGAGAATATATGGTCACTTTACCTTAGGTCACCTTACATATAATGTATATTCTATAATATATCACCTTACATATAATACATACAATGTATTTAATGGGTTAAAAAACAAAATGAACACTAACCAAATAAACCTGATTTATGATTCGCAGTGATGCAATACTGATGTGTAAAATTATTTGTCACGTCAATCTTTTCGAATGATGTCACGGAGGCTTGAGTTGCTAGTATCAAAAAACTATTTCCCGTATATGGAATAAGTTAAGTACCTATGTACATATATATTTAACTTTCACGCACCCATGCTATACCGCTTTGTCAGAGAATTTCGCAAGAGAGTGATAGGTGAATACATCGGACGGTAAGTATATTTCTTTTTCTATCACACGGATTCGCTTGTACGTCTGTAAGCGAGATGCACAAGTGTGTGTGACAAAGCGAGAGAGCTAGGCCTCACGCTCTGAATCGCTCTGACGCGTTAGCATTTGTTTGCTTGTCGTCGGGGGATTTACGTCAAAGCGCAGAATATTCCCGCACTTCTCAATTACTTTTTCAGTTAACTAATATATTTATTATTCTTACTTTGCTAAATAATTTATAGACACGTTTTTTATCATTTATTTACTAATATTATTATTTGTAAATAATTTTAATATAAACTAACTTTAGCTTAAACAATATTTATAGCGATGGCCGAAAGATATAATGATTCCGATGAATTTGATCTCAAATTTGAAAGTGTAGAATTTCTCTTGAATAACGAAAACGTGATTTAAATGTTCAGATCGGAATCAGACAAGATTTTTTCAATTACGAAGTAACTACTTTTCACATTTACAATTGAAATTATTATTTATTATATAAGCAGTAATAACACATTTTTATTATTTATAGTTCATATCAAATATGAGCGGAACGCTCGTTATCGAGCGTTCTTACTGCAACTTTTTGTGCTCTCCTATTGACCAAAATTCGATTTGAATACACTTTGACCAATACTCTCATATCAGAAGTCCGTAGTAAAAACGGTAAGAATAGTTGTGGGGCCCCATTTATATATGTATTTATTTAGTTTTTATTATGGCCAAAACTTTGTGCCACTTTGGTAAGACTAACGTGATGTAAGCACATTCCCTAGGCGAACTTTGGCGGACTCGCAACGGTCGGTACTGCCTCGTGCACCGGTCGCTTATGTAAACCCTATTTTTAAATAAAATACTACTACAGCGGCTCAATCTGTTTAATTGGCACCCATTGAAATATCTATCATATTTATAAACATAGTTTAATATCAAAATGCAGACAAACTATAGAGCAATATGGAAGATGCAACGTCTGTCTGCACTTCTTTTTATACTTATTTTCCCATGAGAGATAGTTTGTATTTTGGACTTGACCTAATGAAAGTTATAAAACTATAATTAGTTTTAGAACTTTCATTATATCAAGTTGGGTTTGGTTAATTCGGGTATATTAGGTTTGGATTTGAACAATAAATGGATGTTTCGCAACTGGTAAATTGAGCTTCACAGTAATTTTAGAGCAATTTTATTAGTGAAAATATATTTAGACTTCACTAGTAAAAATATAACTTCCCTGAAAAACTGCTAAAAGTAGTGCACAACAGTTGACGTTAGACAAATTTTTCCAATGACAATAATGTAATGCGATTCTTGCACATGATGCTACATGTTTTTATATTTTTTTATAATCTAACATCACAATCGTGGCCACGCAGTACCAGTTGCTGATTCCGAGTGTTTTGAGATCTTCTTGTATTCCATTCAGCCAACTCAGTCGCATTCCACATGCATTTCGCTACCCTTCAGGTTTATAGAACGATAATGGTTTCCAGTCATCCGTGTGAGATATGTGTCTAACCCGCCTGTTATGTTGTATTTTTATACAGTTGATGACGCTAGGCTCCTAATATAACTCATAAAGTTCATTGTATTATATCAGGTCATCAAGTACCATCCTCTTACGTAGGCTCTGAATATCGTCATCAGGATCCTTTAGTCGAAAGCCTGGAACTGCTAAGAGTTGTTGGTGATCGGTGTTCTCGCTTTATACTCGTATACCAGAACTGTTTTCACAACTAGATATATGTATAGAATATACGGGTGCTTTAAAACTGCATGTGCAGACCATAGCAACATCTTGTACTGATTTATTTAAAGCATTTCCAGCAAAATGTATTTAAAAGCCAAGATGCTTGGACTAACCTAAGCGGGAATTTTCTGCTCAAACTTGTACCGTTGGCGTATGAAAAACACAGATATAATATAAAAAGATGAAATAAACAAACAGCAATAAAAATATTTGGGTGGTCATTCAAACCCGATAAGACAGTCTTCTTACGAGGGTTAAGGTCCCGATCAACAAGAAGACATAACATACAATATTTCTTCGAAATTATAAATTAATTGTTATCTGTTTTCTGTCAATCTCACTGCTGATATAATTTTTATTGAAAAACTTTACTTGTATTAAAACAAATGATTCATTATACCAAAGTTTTCTAAACTACGATCCAACTGTAGTTTTAAAATTAACTACAGACATATTACAGATGAAATACAAAAAATATACATTTAATAAAAACACATAACTGTGGGAGGGAGGGTTCCAATAATAAAATAGTATTATAGTTTAAATATAAATTTTATTCCAAATTTAAAAGAAATTTTGCTTTATATACATACATTTTTACAATAGCACCGATTACATATTTTTTTACAAATTTTCCTTACAAGCGACATAAATATTTTTATAAAAATAGGCAAATTGATATGGTCTTTATCACACTTGTTACCTTTTGATAATAATTACTAAGCTTTGTATTTTCCCAGAAAGAGGCTCTTTTAATGAAAGCATTTTTTACCTTTAGTTATTGCAAACAAAGACGGGTTGATAATTAAATTTAGGAAGATTTAGAGTTAGTAACTAATAAATTAAAATTTCATTGTAAAACAGTCTTCATAAATTTTATTGCATTTACTTAGATCATAAGCAATTTATAAATGATTGCTCCGTAATTCAATTCGTTAATGAATCATACAACTACCCAAATTTTTTTTACAATATTTTAAGCAGCTCATAATACGTGTAATCCTATTTTTTGTACGTCAAATTAAATCACTAGACATGACTAGACTCTTTCTTTTTTTTTATGATCCTACCACCGGTGAATCCCAATGCGGATCCCCCGATAAAGGCCAAACTGCCAACTTTTAAGCCAGTGAATAAACCGATCGGTCCCGCAATAATACCTCCTACTACAGCACCGGCAATCGGATACCACTTGGAGTTGTATCTTTCAGCCCTCATTAATATACTTGTACCTTCGTCTACGTGTATATCGGCTACTTCGCACTGCTGTTCTACAATATTAACCGGTTCGGCTTGAGCTTTGACAACTTCGTTAAATTTAACAAATAATTCGTGTAACTCTTGGATCTCTTCCTGAAGATTCTCCCAAGTGTCCAAGCAAGATTCGTCTGTTTCTATCAGTTGAATCTCTTCTAAATTTTGCAAATCTGAGCTAGATTGTGTATCTTCTTGATTATTGTCTTCAGAGTTGAAATTATTTCTATCTGTGTTGATAGACTGAGAAGAATATCCACTAGATATACTAGGCGTCTTAATTGTGTTGTTATGATGAGACATTTCTATATATAAAACGTGATAAATTTCAGTTATAAGATAATAAATATATAAGAATGATAAGAAACACTTACCTAAATATTCATTAATAGCGCTTACAGTTAACTGTCGAGATTTTTCTGTCAACTGATCGAATTTTATCAAATCCTTAAGGCAAATTTGACGCCGTAAAATATCCATCTCTTCGACTAAATGCTTAATCTGAACAATGACTCGTGTGGCGTTGATGTGTTCATGTTTAATTCGGTCAGAATCGCCTAGTGTCCGATACTAGAATATTAAAATAAGAATGATGAGTCTAAACCAAGAAGGATAAAAAATGTCAATATATATTAAAATAAATTAATGCTATAATTATATAAATGGAATTGTTTATTAGCCGTAATATACTTAAAAACATAAAATACAAGTAAAAATGACGTAAAATTATTGAGATACATTATAAAATATTATTTTACTAAATCTTTAAATATTATAAAGCACTGCGCATTAAAAAGTGCGCATAAAATAAAAACCTTTATTATATTTTCTCTATGTTTGTTTAGAAGATCCAGGTGATGAGGCACTGCAATAGCGTTGAAGTTATTAAGGGAAATTTCAGCTCTTCTCAATGACAGTTTTCTATCCAGTTCGGTATTCGACATTGTTTGTCTTTTTATGAAATGTCAAATGACGAGTGTTGCTATGATTAAAAATGTATTGGTTGTAATTTTAACTTTTTACCATATGAATTTACAAACATTATTTTTTAAATTAAGAAATAAAAGCGTGAATACTAGAATAGTAAATTTTAACGGACAAAAGCTATTTAATAATACCAAATTATTGTATATATCATAATAATCATCTATACAGAGGTAGCTAACTCAAATGATTTTGCGGGCCACTTTGTAAATGCATCATTACTCCGCAGGCCTTATATAAAATTATATATTCCCATATTAGATTTAGACAATATAGACATTTTTTGTAGTTAAAAATGGTCTATAGTGTATTGGTGATTACAAAATAAATATATTATGTGAAAAGGCCGCAGGTTGACCACCTTAGATCTAGATTCTAGACGATACTGGTCATGCAGGTCCTGCTATTATAATTAAAAATACAATAAAGCATTACGAACTAGATAAATATGATGGTGAACACATTCAAGCCACTAGCATAAAAATAAAGGATTGAGCTAAACCCATAACTATCATGGCTGTTTATATATGTAGTACACCAAAACATAAAGTACAAATACACCAATATATACAATTATATGACACCCTTTAATTCTATACTATCCTGATCAATGGATGGTTGCGGAAATTATAATGCTTCCAAAACCATGAATGGATACCATCAAATCAGAATGCATCAGAACAATTAATCTGCTCCTGATCTTGCTCCTGAAGAGTGAAATTCGTAGATATCACATTAAATATATAAATTATCTGGAGAATTATCCTAATAAGCTAGATGCAAGACTTGCCAAACCTAGGAACCGTATTAGAAGATTGAAATGTGCACAACAAACGGATCTTACAACAACATTTGAAAATTAGAACACTAGCTTTGGTAGCTAGTTGATTACGGAAAATAGCTAGTGAGCTTCTCCTTCCACGAGGCAATTTATAATAGTTTGAAATGAAGCCTGTTTAGGTGTATATTAAAAGATTATCTATTATTAAATGCTTATACAAGAAAATAACGAACAAGTATAATAGCTGCTTAATTTTTAGGTACGGAATTAAACGAATCATCGCATGAAAGTAAATTTGAAGGCTCTTAATTTTATAAATGTGGATTTTACAATATATAATTATTTTCAAAAAGAGAGAGAGAGAAAAAAGTAAAATTAATATTTAATCTAATTAAAAAATATTATTTTTATGTTCTGATAGTTAGTTTATTATTGTAATTTAATTAACATTTTAAATGCTTTAATTTTTTGAATTATGTCGAGTAATAATTTTATAACATGTAGCATATTTAAAAATAAATAACGTCGGACGTCGAAGTCGTAAGATCGCGCTTGTCGGCTATGACCTCAGTCGGCGTGCGTCGGGGGCGGCGACGGTGACAGCGCTCGCTGTTCTTCGAAATGGCCAAGCGCAAGGCTCTGATCGAGTCCGACTCCAGCGGTGACTGCTCGGATATCGATCAGGTATTTTTTTTCCTCCGAAGCTCCTCGCGAACGTCTCGATCAGGAGTTGGTTCCGATGACGCGTTACTTCTCGTCCTTTTGCATCGCTTTTCCCTATCGACGCGTCGACTGCGACGCGGTTTAAAATATATATTAAATATCCAAATATTAGTAAACAATCATGAAACGTCACAGTGTTATAATATTCACTTCCTTATTCTCACCGACGTCACGCACGCCTCTGACTATGTGATGTAATTTTTCAGCAATTTTTAAATTTGGCAAAGAAGAAGAAAAAAACTGGCAACACTCCACCGCGCCAAAAAAAAGCTTCCGAGTCCGAGAGCGACTCTGACTGGGGGGGCAAAGGCGGCGATAAGAATGTCCAGAAGAAGAAAATCACCAAGAAGAAAAACTCTAGGCAGAGCTTCTCATCGGCGTCGGAGGAAGACAGTAAAAAGTCGTCAGATAGCGACTCGGACGATAACTCCGACGATCAATCGTCCACCAAATCTCGAAGTCCACCTAGAAAACCGATCCCTAAGAAAAAGCCCACGGGACCCAACAACCATAGCGAGCAAGCTGAAAGTAAGCTACTTCGATCGAGTTGTTGAGTTTAAAAACCCACTATAAATTAGGTATATATCATTCAAATCTATTTAAGTAAACAGATATTAATACTATAAATAAAACAAACGAAATCAGGTTCAATAACAAACTCCATTATAGTATCATGCTTCAAAATATTTTCAACAAAAACATCGATAAGATGTTAGTTTCATACTAAGTTCTCTAAATAATAAAGGAGTGTGTGATTTTTAAACTAAAATTATATTACATATATATAACAAACAATTGCTTAAAAATAGAATAAGACTTCCTTCTCTTAGAAATCTGATTTATGGCAAATAATAAAAAGGTTACATTAATAAACTCACAATTAAGAGCACTTATAAATTTATACATAAAGCCAAAAAGAATGGCTTTCCGTAATCTGCTTTAGTTCAACTAAAGCCATTTAGCTTCTCAAAAAATAGCTGTTTATCTATAATAAAAATGATTTGATTGAGTATAATTATACATTTTGATGCTCAATGACTTGATTCACATCAATATTATACATGTATGTATATTAAATCGATATTATTTTCAGATAAGAACAAATCAAATAAAATACCTAGAAAAAAATCAACAGATAGCGTAAGTTCAAATAGTCGATCCAATAGAAATGCTAAAGAAAAAAACAACAATTCAGAACCTGAAGAAGGTATGTTTTATATTTTATTATTGAGTTTTAGTCTTTTTTATTATTTATTTTCCTCATACAAGATATGTCAATTTATTTCTAAGATAATACTACTTAACCCCTTTAACTGCGGCTGGTATTTTTTCACTTTGCAAATATGCGGTGGGCACCAATTCATACCATATTTTTTAAAAATATTATAGTTCAATAAATTGAAGTTTATTTTTAGCCTTGTATTATATAAAATAATCATATTATAAAGTTTCATGGCACTTTCAGGTACCCAATGCGTACTAGCAGTTTTCTAGATGGCATCTATAGATACCACCTGTGGTTAAAGGGTTAATAATCTAAAATATGTTCTCTTTTGACCAAAAAGCTGTCAATTTTTCAGCTATATTCTTTTAAAAATATGTAATTAAAATATTGTCAAAAAGCTCATTAATTAAAAAAATATATTTTTTATCAACGGATTGCTTACCCGCACAAAAAAAAACGCAATAAAGCCCAATACATTGTGTATCCTGTTCTGTTTCCCTCCACAGATCTACCTGTTTTTAAAAAGTACCATTCATTTGTAAACTAAAAAGGACCATATTTATGTCCTCGTATAACTTTTTTCATTACGAAGCGTGTAATATATAATAAAAATATAAGCAGATCTTTATATTTACGGTTTCTACAGTAAATAGCGAGTATAAATATAAATTGTAGATGCTAGAAATATTTCGTCAAATTAAATAGCCTTTGTACTCCAAAGACTTTTTCAAAAGTTTTTCAGTAACTGTGAAGTTATACAAAAGGGAAAAAATCATGTTTTGATAAATATAAACAGGGGGGGGGGGTTAAATTATGATGACTTCAATGTGTATATTGAACATTTATTTGACAAATTAATTTTTAAAATTAAGTGTGATACCTGTTTAAAACAATCCCTTAAAATAAAGCTAAATATCTTATCACAAATTTAACAATATTATGTACTTTCTTATTTTTCTTCGCGACTTTTGCAGTTCTGATTGCTGTTTAAATATACAGCCTTGGCCATAATAACGGGGCACCCCTTAAAATGCCGTGTAACTTTTTACAAGTGCAGAGTCTGACCTAAATATTTTAACTGGAATTCTGAACTATACGAAGGAATTTGTCTTTTTTAATTACTCACTTGAGTTTTTAAAAATGATTGCAGGTCTAATTGCTCAGTCATGCTTAAGTGACCGTTATGGTCAGTTGTGTGATTTCGGCCTTTATTTGTCGTTATAATTTTTTATACTAAATAAATTATTTTTAATATTGTATAAATATTTAAAAAATGCCAAAAGAACGCGAATTAAGTGAAGCTTAAAGGGCGAATATAATTTTATTGCAAGGACTGAATTTATCAGAAATTAGTAAACACATTAATTGTTCACGACACGCTGTTCAAAATGCTTTGAAACGGTTCACCGAATGTGGTTCTTATCAATTAAAGCTAAGAACTGTTGCCCAGGAAATTAAAATGTTGGTTTGCGAGTCCCTTAAAAATCGTTGAAAAACGTCTTTAAAGCTCGCAGCTGAAGTCTGCAAGCGGAGGGCCATCCATTTTTTCGCAGACGGTGAGAAGAAGGCTCAACGATGTGGCACTCAGAGGTTGTAAAGCCCGACACAAACTGTGTCTTTCAGAAATATATAAAACTCGAAGGTTAGAGTGGGCCCGAAAACCAAAATTGGACATCTGAAGATTAGGCAAAAGTCATTTGGTCCGATGTATCCAACTTGAAGGTAATTTTAAACTAAATATTGAAAATTTGATTAATTCAAAAATTTCTGATGCTATATTTTTTTTAAATAATCATATTTTTTCAACATTTTTTGTTTTTGGGAACCCTGGTGTAGTACACGTGTGTCGAAGAGTTGAAGAAGAATATTTAGTTGATTGCGTAGTACCCAAAGTCAAATATGATGGCGGAAGCGTTATGGTTTGAGGTTACTTGGCAGCAACAGGAGTAGGAAACCTGCACACATACGAGGGTAGTATAAATAGTGACATTTATATTTCAATGTTGGAAGCCATTTTAATGGATTCCTACTGGAAAATATATCATAGCACAGACCACGCTACCATTCAATTCCAGGAAGAAAACGCTCCCTGCCATACTTCGATTAAAAGCAGGGGTTGGTTTGCGTCAAAGGGACCTAAATCCTATAGAGCATTTATGTGCAAAATTAAAAGGAAAGGTTGCCCAACACAATTTCAAATCCAAAATTGAGCTGCGAGATAAATTACGGATGGAATGCAGAAAATTGTCTCCGCTCACCTCAAGTCATTAGTTGACAGCCAAAAAGGGTTGCAGCTGTGGGCCTACTAAATATTAAAAATAAGCTTAAAATAAATACTTTAAACAACCTTAATCGATTTTTTATTTATATTTTCATGATTTTTTACATTTATTGGTGTGCCCTATTAATATGCCCAAGGCTGTATATTTTAATATAATACCCAGAATATTAAAAAAAACCTTTACAGAAATAAAATATAAAGCCCGTAACAAGAAGGCTTCCGTATTTGCAACATAAATAATTTCCATATTTATAATTTCTTGGGGTATTTGTAATTTAATATAATATAATTCTTTAGAGCTTCATCTTATATATTCATATAAGTCATCATTTTCATCATGTTTAAATTAATTTTTTGAAATATAAATTAAAAAAATACTAAATTAAATATATTATTAACTAATAAATGATAAAACCATTGAAATGTAAGTATATTTCAAATAAGAATGAATTACTGCAGAAATACACAAGACGTTCACGGCGATACGTCATGACACAGACTTGTATCAAGCACCCAGGGCCGGCCCGAGGGGCAGGCAGTACAGGCGATCGCCTGGGGCGCTAGATCTTGTGGGGCGCCGTGACACCAAATAAAGGCGCAATTATCAAACAATATTGTTAAAGAATATAATCTGATATTTTTTTGTATACACTCTTTAGATTATGGTGTCAAATATACTATGTAATATTAAATTACTTTAATTTGAATTATATTTTTGCGCTCATGTAACGAGTTATTAAAGTATTATTAGGGTGGGGGGGGGGGCTCAAATTTAGTTTTTGCCTGGGGCGCTAAATAACCTAGGACCGACCCTGCAAGCACCTGCTGCAATCTGCCGAGCAATCCTAGGCAGAACATTTTTATTAAATCCAGATGTTTAATAAATAGTCATAGAATAAGAAATTTGCCTCTTTAAACCGTTACCTGATGTTTACAATAAAAATAATATTAATATAGATCTAAATTATTTAAAAAAAAACTTTAAATAATATGTCGAGCCTACCTCGGCATAGGAGTTGCTGGTGAAAAAAATCAAAATGGAGTCCACCTCGACATGAGTTCAAAGGGTTAAAATTTCATAATAGCATTTGTGCATAATTGGCTGCAGATAATGTGTTAAGTTAGCTGAGAGACTGATCACCTGTTAAATTTTGTGTGAACGATTTGGGATTATTGTATTAATTAACGTTTTGATATTGCAGTAAAAAAGACTAAAACTCAAGTATTATTAAATATGGTTTAATACATTTTATACAATAATCACCGTCTTTATAGGTGAAGTGTCCAGCAACTCATCTGATGATGAAAAAGACAAGAGAAAAGCTTCGCCGAAACAACATGCGGCGTCTAGTGGCTCAAACTCTAGTGACTTTGATACAGACAATTCAGAATTCAATGACGGGTGATCTTATAAAGATGTTTAGTAAATTTTTATTTATATCAAATTATTAATTTGATTTTTTTTATAGTTATGATGAAAATTTGATGGGAGACAGTGAAGATCGAGCACGCTTGAAAGGATTGTCGGAGAAGGAAAGAGAACAGGAGATATTCAAAAGAATCGAAAGACGAGAACTTATGAAAACGAGGTAAATAAAAAAATCATTATAATCGTTAGATATATATATAACACGATTGTTTTATAGATGGGAGATCGAGAGGAAATTGAGACTCGCTAAACGTAATAAGAAAGACGCTCCCGGCGGTCGGAGCCGACCGGCTCCGACTTCGAACAACGAAAAAGGTTTGACTACTTCCGTAGCGTTGGCGACGTCTTCCGTTCTAGAAAAACCGCTGACTTCCAGCGCCGATTTGCAACCCGATAGCGATTCACAAAACAGTAAGTTGAAGAAGTGTTTAATTTTTGTTTCCGAGGAAGACGCGACTGAAGGTTGTGCGATTGCAAGACACCCGTTATGTTATTTATTATTATTATAGGTAGAGGTGATGCGTCGAAAGACGCACGTGACTCCAAACAAACTTTAGACCAGAAGCAAACATATTTATCCGCCGTACAGAGAGATTTAGACGATTCTACGGGTAAATTTGTTCACGATCGATAGGAATGCTTTACTACTATACCGCTTTCTAATTATTAATTGCTTATCTTATTTTTTCATTTGTACTATAACATCATTTAACAGCTTTTCATTTTCGCCTATGTATATCAATTTAATTATAATCATTGGCAGGGGTGTTCAAGCGAACAACTTTAAAAATAAGGGCAAATTCATGGATCACCTAACGTCTTCAAGTAGTCACTGTTGAGCCTCACTAATATATTTATATTGCAATCAGCACATGATTTTATGTTTTTATGCATGATGGATGTTTATTATAAGTGTATATACATGTGACGCTTAGAATCAATAGCAGACGTGTCGCATTTACTTAGAGAGTAAAGAGCGAATAAATTTCGTATATAATCTAATATTTATATTTTTGTCAAATTTAATGAAAAATTATGAATATATTTTAATTTTGGACATGTCTTCAGTGTGTCTGAAGATGAAATTACTTTTTTAAAACCGTTAGTGTTACAAAACCGGCCTATGATCAGTTCTTTTTATATGTCTAGGTTTATTATTAATTAATGAAATGCAGGCGCGTACAGTGAGATACTTTCCCTTTTGCTCGCTTGCGTGTTAAGTCTCACTCACTCTCGTTACTTAACACACGAGCGAGCGAAAGGGAAAGTATCTCACCGTACTCACCTGATTAAATGTAAGATTTAAAAAAATTATACTCATTTGATTCTAGATGTCACATTTGTCTGATTTAGTATTTAGACACAAATTCGATACATATAATACATTTTTTTTAAAACAAATGTTAAAAATTCTTTATCTGTATTATATTGTATTTAAAAATGCTACTTTTAATGCATATATGTATAAAATTGTAGCAAAAAATGTAAAGAAACCATTAAAACTACATGTCTTATATTGAATCTAGATGTCACACATATCGGGAGCTCTTGAAAGAAATCTCTTAATATCTCTATTTCTTTCTAGTATCCTTTATGTACGACATTTGGTACATATTAATGTTGCGTTTAAATTAGAAATTAATTGCTAGCTATTTCAGGTGATTCTGACCCTAAAGAACGTCCCAAGGAAAGAAAGAGAACTGTAGACGACAGGAGAGTAAGCGCAATGGCCGCTTTAAGAGCTAAACGAGAAGGCAAACAGAGGCGAGAGCAAGACAATCAGTTAAGAAAAGAAGAGGAGAGACAAAAGCGAGAAGAACAAGTAAATATCTAAATTAGTGCATAACCGTTATCGTACAAGTAGTCAAAGTTACAACTAAACAAAAAAAGTATTAAATCAATAAAATATTTATTAGTTCATTTGTGATTAACTTCATGCAGTTCCATGGGGATCTGGGTGTTTATTGTATATTTAATAATTTATTGATTGATTTGACAATTGATCATTTATATTAATCGTTTGTAACGTTTAGGATAACGAGGGTGATGACTTAATCGGCGGTTCGAATAAACAGAGCGTAAAATTGAAGGCATCTGATATATACTCGGACGACTCAGGTTCGGATTCGGACGATAATAAATCACAAGGACGCGGACGATCTTCGGACAGCTCTCAGTCTTCGTCCGATTCGGACAGCGATAAAAAATCAGTGTCTTCGCAGCGGCCACGCGGAGCGAACAGCAGCGGTTCGAGCCGTCCCATGTTCATCACGACAAAAGAAGAACTTAGCAAAATTAGATTAAGCAGGTGTGTTTCGTATTATCTCACTCGCACATTGTAATCTATGTAAATAATCATTAATGGGGTTATTTATTCTGTTAAGATACAAAATGGAGCGATTTGTGCATTTACCGTTTTTTACGAGAGTCGTACAAGGCTGTTTTGTACGCATCGCTATAGGCAATAATAACGATAAGGCTGTGTATAGGGTAAGTGCTGTTTTAAAATCATTTTGCTGAAATTTATGTGCCTGATTATTTATTATATGCATATTAAGGTGGCGGAAATTGTAGACGTTTGCGAAACTGCTAAAATTTATCAACTGGGAAATACGCGAACGAATAAAGGTTTACGATTGCGTCACGGAGCTCAAGACAGAGTGTTCAGATTGGAGTTTATCTCAAATCAGGTACGTATATACATATATTTCCTATTGCCTTATTGATCGGTAATCATACATATGTTTTTAAGGACTTCTCTGAGAGCGAATATCTCAAATGGAAGGATACCTGTCAACAGGCGAATAGGAATTTACCGTCTCTAGAACATGTGCAGAATAAATTGCGTGATATTAAAGAAGCGTTGTCTTATGAATTTAAAGTATTGACCGAATCTTCTATGTTAATATTTTGTTTTATGTATTAACTTAAATTATGTTGTTCGTAGGAAGAAGATGTAGAAAAGATCATCAGAGAGAAAGATCGTTTCAGAACGCATCCGACTAATTATGCAATGAAAAAGTCTCAGCTGATGAAGGACCGCGACTCGGCTCTTTTGAGGTAATTCATCATTCAAATATATCTACGTCAGATTTAATCAAGCTTCGTTTTACGATTTAAAGGGGCGAAGAAACTCTGGCTACCGAGTTGAACGATGAAATTCAAGTGTTAGAAAAGCGAGCAAATCATTTGGATAAAGTGCGAACATCTTCTATTCAAAGCATATCTTATATTAATAATAGAAATAGGAAATTGAACGTGTTAGAAGCAGAAAAAGCCATAAAGGAAGAGGTAATTTATTTCATAATAATAATAAAACTATAAGCACATCTGCTCCATTATTCATTTTCATATCATTTTTCATCTCATTTTCATCACGAACATCGCATAATTATTTTGTTTGATGTTGAAAATTTGTGCTAGAACATAATTTGAGGTTACAGGGCTGTTCCGTATTAAGGTTTACGGACACAGTAGTATAAAATCTCATACATGTAATACATAATAAAAGTAAATCGATTTGTTGCTAAACAAAGTTTTGAATGATTCAGATTAAAGCAAATAAAGGAAAAAAGATAGACGATCCTTTTACGAGGAGATCGACAAAACCGGTGATGAACTTCAAGTCGTTTGCGGCAATGGAAATGAGCGAAGGAGGGGGAGATATTGAAAGGACGATCGAAGCGCAGTTGGTTAAGGAATTAGTTAAGGAAACGGCAAAAACACAGGTTTGTCGATTAATGAAGAAGGATTCGTCACATCGAACGATGCTCTCAAATATTAAACGATTTATTTTAGATCAACGATGATAAAAGGAAATCCGGCGACCAATCCAACAATCATGAGAATAATTTGTATTCTCTCCACGATTTCGAAATCAATATCGATTTAGAAGTTCCTATGCAAAGTGAGTTTTTTATTTTTATTAAAAGTGGAATTATTGTTATTTGATATTTTTGTTTTAGTTAATTCAGTAGGTTCAATGCCGAAACCTATAGTACCTAAGGTGAAGGACACCGGTCCGAAAAGGTCGTTGAATCTAGAAGATTATAAAAAGAAGCGAGGACTCATATAACACACTTAAATTGGACACGGACGTTTTTTGTAATATCCGACGGTATTCACATGTAAGGTTGTGCACGTGTTTCTTTAACACGTGCAAGATTTATGCTCAATATTTTATGCTTTTGAAACGCAATTTTATAGCATAGACTAATATAGAAACGTATTCTAAAAACGACGCATTTTTGTATGCGTGCGAATCGATTGGAAGCAATTATTATCAGACAGTACTTACCCAGAGACGTTTTAGTTGAGGCGTATACGTACATTTTTCTACCTCCTTCATGTGTAAATCTGCTATACGTTCTAATTAATTTCTAGTTAAATAAAATTTTCGTGATTGATTTTTTATAAATGCAAATAAAGCAATACAAGTACTATAAATATATATAATTATATTTAATAACGTAATGTATGTATCGCTCGTTTCGTGACCGTATTTATTTAACAAAACAGTTAGCCAATTGTCAATATATTTATATTGTTTGTTTTTAATTATATATATTATCTTGTACGATTCATATGCTTAGTTAGTTTCCGTGGCAGTGATGTATAGGACTTTTAAAACAATGTATAAAAAAAATAAAAACATATTTATTTTATGTTTTTTTTTTATTTTCGTCGAGGCAGTGAAAATTAAAAGGCAGATTTGTCAATTAATTAAATTTTATTACAAATTGACATGAACCAAATTTTACACAATTTCAACTGAAGTTCGATTCTAAAACGTCAACTATTCAAATTTATCATCCTAACAATAAAATACTTCACACTACACAAAACTACTTATATGACAAAACGGAGACAATTTCAATAGCGGTGAAAAGAAACAGTAATAAAGTTTGGCTATGTCGTATAAATACATTATAGCAATGTATATCAGTATAACTATCAAACGATACAAACTAAGTTTAAGAGTTAAACACATTCTATTTGGAAAATTGTAACAAATATTTCATATAATATAAAAAAATATAGACAACGTACGCAATCGTGGATTAGTTGTATTTAGTTATGAGAATCAAAGCGAGCCGGAATTATCAAACACGTTTCAATTTTTAAACACTGCAATGGACAGATTGTTCGTGAATGGGAAACGATAAATGGAATTATTCAACGGATATAAATATAAAAAAATCCAATTATATGCAGCTTGAAGAAAGTTTCAATAATTTGTTTACCTATAACTTAAATTACATTCAAATCAAGACACTGAAAATCTGAAGCAACAATTGATTATCTCCAAAGTTTTGCTAATATTAAAAAAAACATTGAAAAGTTGTTAACACATGTTTGACTGCACTGTCAATTTACACTTTTTTTTACAAATTTAATCTATGATGTAATTTTCTAATTCACATACATTTAATTGGATATATACATCTTAAATTCGAAGATTCGATTTTAAACCTAATTTATTATCTAGTTGTTTAAATTTCATTCAAACTTTCAAATTCAATGTCGAGCCCTGGATCTACTTTTGAAACCGTACATTCCATATCAAACAGGCTCAACATAAATAGCCTCACCAAAATAATATGCATAAAAAGAAAATTTTAAATATGGCACGTTGCACTATTGCCGGCGTAAAATAACAAGATGAATAGGATCACTACGTAACGTTGCTAATTTGTACTTGTAATTTTCGTTTACGCTTCACGATATTTTGAAAGAATGTACAGATAATTCAGTGTCAAAATTTATAAAACACGCATGATTTTTTGTTAATATATATTTATGTACAATTTGAAAGAGGAGAATATATATTATGGAAAAAGTACATAAGTCTAAGATAATAAAAAAAAAACAATGTAAAATTTTGTCACATCCACGAGGATCGCAACGTTTCAGATAGCATTCATTCACATATTTTTATTTTATTTATAAATACAAGTGTACAACATACACGAGAATTTGCGCGTGCGCATTCGAATAAAAAAATATAAACTCTCTTTCTAACAGTAATGAACACATACGCTCCTAGTATGATAACCGAACCCCATGTGCGAAAAATTACTTACCCTGTATAAAAACTATCATGGAGTACACAAAAAATATTATTTTTTATACATCGTTTTTAATAAATAGATCTTAGTGTTTTTAATTTTTTTTTCATTTTAGTATAAAATAAGTTAATTATAAATTAAAGGTTTTAAAGCGTTACGAAGCCGACTCAAATCAAACATTCGGAAAGGCGACAGTCAGGGCATTAACAATCAGAAAGAGTAAGTTTCTTCGATCGTCGCGTACAACGGGGCGCGCTATGAACGTAAACGACGGAATGCAAAGCTGTCCAAAACGTGCGATGGTGATAAATCAAAGGCCAAAATGCTAAAATTTACTTAAGTTATAATTAAAACTACGATAAGCGACCCTTACGATACAGCATCAACTTCTGATTTTGTCACATCGCCTTCAGTCTTCTCGTCGGCTTGCACCTCTGACGGTACACACTTCTTGTCTACGGCGGCCTCCTCCATCGGCATACTCTCGACGGCGTTGACTTTGTCGCTTTCCGGCAGCTCATCTGCAATCGACGGTTCTTCGTTGCCATTCGATAAAACCTCGTTTTTGCGTTCAATCTCAGGTGTTGCATCGGATTTTTTTTCTTTACTATCGATCTCCGCAGTCTCGGCGACTACAGTAGCGGGGATTTCCTCCACGTCGACTTCCATTTTGTTGTCTGTTTCCTCTTGTTTATCCGTTGTCCCTTCAGTGTTCACTTTCAAGCGCTTCAATTCAGGTTCCTCATCCTCGCTTGGTTCTCGTTTTGATTTTTGGTTGGTCGACGACTTCTGGGATGGCTTTTCTTCTTCTTCTGTAATAAGATAAAGCAATAATTTAATAAAAATGTAAACATATATCAATAATGATCCACTTTTTAGCGCACTAAGCATTGATTTAGATAAAGCGTGCCACATAACATTTGATTACAGCAAGTTACATATATACCATCAAAACAACCAATTTATAGAATAATGATAAAACATATATTTTTTAGCATTAATGATTGAATGCCACCAGATGCCTTAATTTTATTAGTGATTATAAAATGAATTATTAGAAATCTTTAGACGTGCATTATTTATGATTGAGATTAGTGATTCATTATTTATCCATTGCTTTCTACATACATTAAAGCATAATCTACTTTTGCTATAATCTCATTCATGATAAGCAAAACAAAAAAGCAAGCGTTTAATGGAAACATACATACGGGTGCCACCTGTTTGTGCTTTTTCCTCCTCTTTCTTATCTTCGGCTTCTTCCACAGTCGCTAGACCTCCGTTTTGTTTCTATAAAATTATCACATTGTTACATACGCATTAATAAAAACATATTATGTATAGGAAACGTACGGTTTTTGACGATTTCGTCGCTTTTGAAGATTCGGTTGAAGCTGTCGACGATACGGAAGCTTTACGTCCTCTTCTGCCGACTGCCTTTTTGGGCTTCTCTTCTTTTTTAGGCTATATAAATATATATCGGACATTAATTAATATATGAAATTCTCATTATATTTATATATTATTATTGCAGTACCTCAGCTTCTACACTATCCACTTCCATTTCTTCAACTTTGTCGGCCTTTACCTTTTCTTTATCTACACCTGTTTCTTCGTCTTCTTTGGACGTAGTTTGTGGATCACTTGATGCAGTTTCATGATCAGAAATATCTTCTTCTTGTTTTAATGAGGCCTATTAAAAAAAAGAAGATTTAACAAGATGACTCAGTAACTGGCATTAAATTTATCAATTTTATTATTTACCACGAGCAACACTGTGTGTTGACCGCCAGCACTAATGTTGAGCCCAGAACGGCCTTCCAGCTGTTTGGATCTGAGCAAATGGGGTTCGGCTTCGTCTTCTTCCTTTCCGGTTCCCAATTGACCGGATGTTCCCATACCCCAAGCGTATACATCACCTAAAAATATTTTATATTAATAAATGAAGAATTATCAATATACATTTTCAGTAAACATTGAATGAAATGTTACCGTTATCGGTGACAGCAAAGGAAGCGGCAGTTCCGCATGCAATATTGATGCACTTTTTATCCTTGAGGGACGGAATGGGAGTGAGATCGATGGCATCCTCACATCCTTCACCGAGACCCAATCTGATCGACATAAATAGAAATAAAATTATAGATTTGATCAATTGATTTATAGTAATAAAAGCAACCTTTTAACTAACCTTCCATATTCTCTGCGGCCGAGAGCATAGCACACTCCATCAGCATCCAAAGCTATGGTATGATGAGCGCCCCCGATGATCTTCGTCCACTTCACCTCCTTCAATGCTGAAAATGCTTCGCTGATGACTGGAGTGAAGACAGTCTGTGGTTTACCTTTACGGGCACCTATGAAAAAAAAAACAGATTCTAATATACCCATTGCAATATCTTTCGTCTATACTTATTATGAACAAATATATTTTCTATAGATTCCAGTAGCAAATGAATGTTTTTCTTAAATTTACGATTGAAAAAACTAGTCATTTTTATCTGTATATAAGTACACATTTATGGGTACAAATTTTTTGGTTTGATTAATAATACTAAAATGTATAAATTAATCAATATTGTACTGGTTTGCATAAAAGAGCGGAAATGGAAAAGATAAGATAATGTCATTTTTCGACATGATCTATTTTGTGATAAATAAATGTGTGCAGTAATAATATTTAACTACAAATTGCGAAGAATAGATTGTAACTTTTCATGTTTTTAAATGTATCGACCATTTCAAATGCGAAATATTTATTGTCTTAATTATTGATATTTTCATATCTTCATAGCATACATACCTATTTGCTGATAATTGTTGAGACCCCAGACATAGACATCTCCTTTATTCGACGCACGAGCAAATGTGCAATGCGTTCCAGCCCAGAGCATGTCAAACTCAATCTTGGCACTGGCGCGGAACTGGAGAGGTGCGGGAATCAGCAGCGGATCTGAAAATGTAACACAAGTTTTACCAAGAGTATTTTTCCACGTATCTAAATTATAATGAATTTAGTTTACTTAATCCGAGACGGCTGTGTCGATCGCAAGAACGAGCCGTAACTCTTCCGAGTTGGCCTTGCTCGGCGCATCCGCAAGTATAAATCTGAAGGAATATGACGATTACAAAATATCCGGACAATGAAATAAATTAAAGCCAAAAATCTCACCTGTCCAGATTCAGTCAACATAGCCAAGTGATCGCCGCCTGAAGCGATTTGAATGACTTTATGACCAGGTAGCATTTCGACTGGAACGCGCTCATTTCCCTTCATTGTCAGACCCATATTTCCATGAGAATCCTATACAAGTATAATTTTTGATGAGACATCGAAAATCATATGAGTATGGAAGATTTAAAATAAACAACATACTCTGAAAGATCCCCATGCGTAAACTTGGCCATTCTGGAGCAGAGCCGCAGTGTGACTGTCGCCTGCTGAAATTTTGATGACCTTGCCGGGTAGTTTCACTTTACCGGGGATCCATTCGTTAGTGTTGCCCTCAGCGGTGTTGCGACCGAGAGCTCCTTCGTCATTACATCCGAACGTCCAAACCTACAAGAGTTGATAAGTTAGTAACTAATGATATTAAATACTCGGTAAGTTATAGCCAATTGATTACACTACGTTGAGTTAAAAAAAACATAATTTTTATCGACATAGTTCGTTGTCAAGTGACAATATGATGCCTTCGTTTATATTCCTGTATAGATTATTTCATAATTCGATTCTATAGATATTATTATTTTTGAGAAAAATTGTATTTTTACAATATATTTATGTTTCGGTGAAAAATTCATCGATATCAGAGTTCACTTCTCATGCCTGACCTTTACACGAATAAACATTGAACTTATACAAGTAACAACAAATACAACGAACTCTTATTTACAAAAGATTTTTTTAAATTTAATTATTATACTTACATCTCCCTTCCTGTCGATGCAAACAGTGTGCATTCCTCCAGCGCAGATATCGACAATCGCACTTCCCAACGCACTCACGACAGTGAACCTATAATAATATTACATAACATAATAGTTGCAACGTATAATCTTTTTTTATATATATATACCTGGATTTCTCAACAGAATCTTCCCCAAGGCCGAGTTGTCCCACATCGCCTTGACCGCAAGTGAAAACTTCACCCAACTTGGTCAAAGCGGCCGGTTCTTCAACAGCCTTAGCGGCGGCTGCTAAAAGTTTAATACAATTTAGAAGACTGTAAAAGTTACATATAATTAAAGTATTATAGTAGTTTACCAATACCATTTTTTCTCTTCAGCTTGGATGGCCCCGCAGCAGCTTTGGGGTCTGCTTTAGCAGCGGCACGCTTCACTCCTCTTGCAGCTGGCATTTTATACTATAGAAATATATTTTTGTGTTATAATTTGAAGATTCTCGTGTGACAGTTAGATAACAACACATCTGCTATCGAAAAAGTTATGGGAAAAATGCAAAATTTCCTTTTCAATAAATTGCTTTTTGGTAGTCTGCTGTAGTAGTAGTTTGATGACATTTTCACTACAGCACTGTCTCTTTTTACTTTATTTTGGGTGTTTATAATTCGGGTACTAATAAGTGAAACTATTTATATTTCCGCAAACTGTACAGAGCCAATTACCCAATGAACAGGGAAATCTGAACTTAATTAAAAAGAGGAGACAAACTAGGTTTATTGCCACACTAATGAAATGCAAGTATCTCTCGAATAAGTTGGCTATGATAAAAAAGTGAGAAAACCTGTGTCAATAATTGATTATACAAAACACATGATAGGGGTAGAGTAGATATCAATATGTTTCTCTGTATATTTTTTGGGAGTTGGAGAAGCGAGTGCGATGGAGCTCATATTATAATGAGCAATAAATATAAGATACAATGATCAAAAACATAAATTTATGCAGTAAGTTCTGAAGATTACTTGTGATTTTTGGAAAGGTTAAGCTCAAAAGAGAGGATGTTCTTTAAACGACGTTGATTAGTATAACAACCAATGTATGAGAAATTCCACCAATTTATCATAATAAATTATGATAATGCAATTACTATTTAGTATGTTTTGTCAGAAGAGTGTTTTACTTTGTAATACATGCAATAGTCAATGGTTTACACCAAAAATTTACACAATAATAATAATAGAATATTGTGAAAAAAAAAAAACATTAAAACAATATATTACTGTACATTTTAAATATTAAAAAAGTTGGTCACCCTAATTTGTTAGTGTATTGCAAAAACGCAGCCATTGATCATAATCATTGAAAACTTGAAACTTAAAAGTTTGACGGAGCGCATATGCAGTAAATTAAAAATTATAGAGATATAGAAAAAGCCTTTGACATAATACAATGGTTTGATTCATAATTAAAAAAAATTCAAGTTCTCAGAACTCAAGTCATAACACATTAACGGAACAAAATAAATATTCGAAGAATAAAAATTCGTAAAAGTTGTCATCTCGTCTTCAGAATGTGCAGGTATAAACTGTTTTATGGTAGGGTCTGAGTAACCGGTCCCCGTTGAAGATGAAAACAAACAGTTTCAAATTGGATATGAAAATTTGAAATCTTTCGTTCGGATGAAAGACAAAGTTACATGTTTAATTTGCATGACTACTTCAACATTAAAATCATACAATTTGAGTATGCATTATGAACAAAAACATGACGTTTTAAAAAAATATACTCGCCGTAACAGAAAACTCGAAATTTTTAGAGTTTTTCATTTGCCATTGCTTTTTGCACCTTGAAAATTTAATATAAATCATGTGATGTCAGTTGTTAAAACAGTAAATGCAATAAAAAACAATTCTTTGAAGCATAGTCAGTTTCAAGATTATCTTCAGGAACTGGAATTTGAGTACAACGATTTAATTTTTTACTAGAAAATTTAACGGTCAAGTTACGGAAAACGCTTAAAAAATTTTGAATCTGAAGGAAGAAATTAAAATTTGTATAAATGAAAAGGACCAGAATGAATTGAATTATACGATGAACAATGGCTTTTGAATTTATGTTTTCTTACAGACAACACAATGAAATTAAACAAACTTAACAGGCAGCTTCGAGGTGAAAACAAATTGAACACAGATTGTTATCAAGATATAAAAGCATTTATAGCAAAACTCAACTTTATTAGTTAGTTGAAATCGAAAGGTAGTCCATTTTCCAATAGTAACAAAAACATTTTTCTAAATATGCGCAAGAAATTATTAATTTATTACGAGAATTTCAGGAGATTTTTATATTTAAAGGATTACGAGAATATGTTCAATGTGTTTTCATAAAAAAAAACTCCGACAAATTTGTAGATGGAGTTATTAAACCTCAAGTCATTCTCTAAATTGAAATATATGTTTGAGTTTAATGACAAAGTTCAGTTTTATAAGAAATATGTATGCAATGACAAATTCCCGAACTTAACACTAGATTTATGGAGCCCAGTAAATTGCTGGGAGAGTACATTTTTTGTTTTTTGTTATGACTTTTTATATTTGAACATTTTTATTTTCGAAAACTTGTTATTTTTGAAAATGGTCACTATATATCATCTATTTTTAATGATACCCGCCAAATTCAATGGTTTATATCTTTAAATCCAGTGTTAAAAAAATTGGCCATAAGCATTACAGCTGCAATTGGAACAACCTGTTTGTGCAAATCTTTTTTCTTAAAATAAAAGATAATTAAATCTAAGAGACGTAATAAATGACAACAATTTAAAAATTCGATTAGTGTGCAACGATCAAAAAAACTTGCTATTATTAAAAATTAATTTTTTTTCCCCAATAACAGAGATCTAATAATAAGTGTCTTTTTGTACTAAAAAATAGTTTGTAAATGACTTTTAATTTTATGCGACTCACATAAAATAATTTTAACCAATATCATATTTTTTTCTGTTAATTTTGCGTTGCGCAAAAGACAAAAATATAGAAACAGGTATTAGCTAGGGTATCTATCCATCAATAATTCAAAGGGTACTTTAGAGCTTGCCGCAATTGCGACCCTTAGTTTGATATTTAATAGAAAAACAATTTTACTATGCAAACAACTAATCAAACCAATAAAAATATTTTTTTCAAAATTGCAAGTCATCAAAAATGAAAGAACAAAATAATCTACAATAAACATTTTAACGCGAATTATAAGGTACTTAGAAATATATTCTAAAACTAACCGTTGTTTTTGGGTTTGAACATAAAAACTATATAAACAAATAAATATTTTTTTAGAATAAATTTGACTCCGGATAACTAATTATAATATCAACAGAATAAATATATATAAAAAATATTTTTAATATTACGATAAATCATTGAATATCAAACTGTGCAACAATTCTTCATCTTTAATTAGTACGGATAATCGAGATTCTACTGTATACATTTTTGAATTGGTAATAAAAATATGTGTATATATATATATAAAAAATAATGAAGGAAAAATAACAAAAACAAAGATGGCGGCCAACGAAAATGAAAAATGGACGTTAAAGCGCATATCGAACGCAGTACAACGCCAGAGACTTTAACCTCAAATTGTCGATAACGCGAAAAACGTCGCAAAAAGAAAGCGTCGCTAAATCGAGCGTGCGACGGTATCGGCCTTCGCCGGAGTCCCGACCGATTCGCAATTTCAGGTTAGCGGGCAGCGGAGGAGGCGAAGAGGCCGAAGAGAGCGAAGGGGTCTCCACCGTGCGGACGGCGCTCCAAGCGCGGCTACAGCTAGTGCTACGTAAAAGTGGAGATTCGGCGATCGCAAGTCCGGCGGCGGGAAAAGAGCGAACGCGCCAAAAGCGCGAAAGCGCGCAGCGACCTCTATGACTAGCCCCCCTGGCGTCGGCCTTCGTCGCGGAACTTCCCAGGCGACCCCCGATGGGACCGAACCCCCGCGGAAGGGGCAAACTCACCGGAATTCAGCAGAAGGCGGCCGCGGCCAAAATGCAACGCCGACACGAAGCGCCTTTGACTGTGGTCTAGACACATCCGTTTTTAGCCATGACCCTTCTCCAAATTGCTCTTCCCTTTATTTTATTCATTATCGTATATTTATCAACAAAATAAATGAAGAGAAACGTTACGTTCATATCCAATAGATTCGCAGTGAAAATAACCAATTTAAACTTTAATTAAAATTGGCAACCAAAATGTAGTTATATCTGAGCGCGACAATTGATAATAAATACGATTTTTTTATCAATACTTTATGCCATTTTTTAACATAAAAAATAGTTCATTAGGAAACGGCACATGTATTGTACCCATATATCTGTAATTAGCTACAATTGAACAATTATTTTTTACTAGGTAGTATGATAGTATACATATGTCATGTGTTAAAAGGTTGAGAAAAATCTTATATAATAATATATTGAAATGTATACAAGTAATTTATTTTATTTTATTGGATAGTGTGAAATATAACATATTTTTGGACGCTAATAAGCTAACCGTGTTACCTGCTCAGACACAATATACTGCTTATCTATACTATAAAACAAAAAATACACGTGTCTGTCTACCACAAGAACTCTTCCCAGGCGGTGAACTGTAGCGATATGACATTTTAACATGTCATTCTGGCTGCCATTTCTAGGTCAACTGGTTAAACTATACTATTTTCAACTTTTAAGTTGAAAGTTGAATTTAACAGCGACGTGCTGACGATTGATTACGTGCTACTGAAATACATAAAGTGAATGGACTAGAAATATTATTCATAGCCAAGTATTGAACTAAATTTTTAATAACAAGATGAATAAAAGTAATTATAATGATTAAAGAACAAGTTTGAATCAATCTATCCGAAGCGAAACCGGATATTAAAAATTAGTATATTTATAATATGTATCAGTTAAATAAATAACTAATTTTTGTTTTAATAATATCAAGACATTCATTCAAAACACGATAACTGACATAACTGTAGTTTCAAGTTTTATTTTACTTTAAATTTATTTTTTATTTTTTTAAGAAACCTGTAGTTAATTGCAACACTAAAGGTGAAAGCATTACACGCATTATGGAAGAGAACAGTCTCAGCCATCACATTAGAAAAAAGGTTTTCTCTCCGTACTGTAAATGGTACGTATAGCCATTTTAATATTATGTTTATATTCCGAACATCCAGAATCAATAGTCAATACACATGTTAACTATACAGCTTAATAAAATATTTCCTTAATTAATATATTTGACTGCAAAATAAAAATGAAAATAACACGGTTCTACATTTTCTAGCTATCGATAAATACAACCATGTTCATTCGAAAGAACACACGAAACTTATGTAGTCTAGTGCAGGAGCTCTTAATTACAGGGGGGGGGGGAGTTCAGCTGTATCTGAATATGTATTCAGATATCATATTTTGAGTCAGACAATCCTGGAATGGGTATTAAGTGTGGTGGTTATATTAACTCATTTTCGACAGTTATGTAAGTTAACACGTTCTTGCCTCAAGGTCTTCATATATTATATATTCATATGCTACACTTTCATGCTGCTGTTTATTAAAATATATTTTAATTCCTCAATTTAAAACGCAATTTTCTCCCAACGCGGCTAAATAAGCAGTTTAAATTAAAAATTACTTTTGTAAAAATATCAACCGTATTGAGAAATACCAATTACAGATTTTTTAGATAGAGTTTCGAATTAATGAAAATAAGTTACAAGTTGTTAAAATTGTAGAATTATCCTTTTTGTAGTGTTATTACTATTGTGCCAATGTTAATATGATAATTACATAATTAAAGGTTATATTCGAATTATACTCGACTACGGTGCATTTTTTATTGCCGCTCTGTTGCCTGACCTTGTGGTTGTCACACGCGTTCGTATGGTTTCGCGTTGAAAGTTTTTGTTTATTATCAAGGTATCTAAATATTTTTCGATCAATAACATGCATGTATATAACTCTCAATTCAATTGTGTAAATATTGTACTTTTTATATCTATAATTAAACATTGCGATAAGGTTATTTTTATGTAATACGTTTATCGCTCGAAGTGCTACATCTTTTAATTTATTAACACTCCAGATAGTCGTAAATTTGATAAACTTCACATTTACTCATTCACAAAGATGTCCGCTTTAACCGATGTCGAAGCCGACGCACTTTGTAAAGAATCAGATGGGTCCACAAAGGTAGTTCAACTATTTATAACTACTATATGATAATATTGATATGATTTGTAAATATATTTTTTAATTCAGGATTTCATTTTCCAACAAACCATGTATCGAATCAAAGATCCGCGTAAAAGTCTTCCGTTCTACACGGAGGTTTTAGGAATGCGCTTATTAAAAAAGATAGACTTTGAAGAGATGAAGTTCTCTTTGTATTTCATGGCTTATGAAAACAAAGAAGATATTCCACTTGATAAAACTAAAAGAACTGAATGGACCCTGAGTAGAAAAGCAACATTGGAATTGACACAGTCGGTCTTAATATATTTGTATAGTAAATGTCTGACGTATATGCATATATTATAAAATATAATGGTGATATTTTAGTAATTGGGGTACTGAAAGTGATGATTCTACATATCATACAGGCAATACGGATCCTAGGGGATACGGCCATATAGGACTTATGGTACCGGATGTCGAAGCCGCTTGTGAAAGGTACCGTGAAGTAAATATGTCTTTGTAACGTAACAAACTTTACGCTTCTAATACTTTTGCAGGTTTGAGAAAATGGGAGTCAGCTTTGTAAAGCGGCCCGGAGATGGAAAAATGAAAGGAATAGCGTTTATTAAAGATCCTGATGGTTATTGGATTGAAATTTTTAATGCCTCTAAGGCTGTCGCCATGATCGGAAAATAATCAATGGAGACAATTAAAGAATATTTTATAAATAAACATATTCATACGTAATCAACATTTTATACAAACATATCCTTGAAAATATATTCTATTCAACTGATTGATTCTTATTATTATTCGGTTTATACTTAAAGTTCAACATATTTCAAAATTGTTCCAAATGCCCTTTGATGTATAACAAAACTATTTTTCACTATCCTTATCTGTCTAATTGTACGACAAAATTTGCGATTAGATTAAAATACGTTTTATTTTCCTTAACATAAGTAGTATTTATATTTGATTTCTGAGTAATTCCAATAATTATTACTTATTAAGTTATATATGATTATATTCATTAAAATTTATCATCATTATTCTAATAGTATTAAATTATGTTTATTTTACTAACCGTATTCAGTTATTGATAAATAATCTCCGGTTTCAATCCTTCTTCGACCACATTAAATAAATATTCAATATACTTGATTGTATTCTATACAATGAATGTGCAAGTATATGATAACTGTTCAAACAATCTTATTAAATCAAACTAACCGTGCATGTAACTAGTAAGGTTTCTAAACATACGTGAGAAAAAAGCTTGTTTAATGTAAAAAACCTTCATTATAATTAAAAATAATAATATGAAGTTATCCTAATGAAAGCATAAAAATAATATGTTTTAAACAACTTTTGTGAAATCAAAATTTTCTGATACAAAAATGTTTTTTTGATAACCATGCAAAAGGCATTAGAGCCTGCATCTACATTTATATTATATGTGCTTATTCTATCAGGTGCTACGGAACTTTACTTTGTAACAATATAATATAATTACTAGGGCATTGGATTATGTTAACACTATCTGGAAGCGATTCATCGAAATTTTATTAAGAAATTATTAACTGACACTCATATAACATAACAGATAAATCTGAGGTGATTAATTAGAATTATATTATAATATGTAGACTTTGATGCAATGACTAATATAATGTGGCTATAATGGTCCATTGGTAGAGTCCGGACTAGTAATACTAGAGACTATCTTCAAGTTTTGTTACACACATTCTGTGAATTCGTTAGGCTCCCATTTGTTTTGTTACAGCGATAGATTTACAACTATTATATTAATTATTATACTACCGATCCATCGTGTTGGCTTTCTAGAGATAAAATTGGAAAAAGTTTGTATTATTTTTTTTGAATATGTATTTACATATATACACAGACTTGGCCATAATAATGGGGCACTCCAATAAATGTGTTATATCTTAAAAAATCATGAAAATATATATAAAAAATCTATCGAGGTTGTTTAAAGTGTTTATTTAAAGCTTATTTTTTAATATTTATTAGTCCCACTGCTGCAAACCTTTTTGACATACTGTCAACTAATGACTTGCAGGTGGACGAAGACAATTTTCTCCATTCTGTCTGCGATTTTTCCCTCAGCTCAATTTTGGGTGTTTAGGATTTAGATCTGGTGACTGTCCTGATCATTCTAAAAGCGTCAAACTATGATGCAAACCAACCCCTGCTTTTTCGCGAAGTGTGGCACGGAGCGTTGTCTTGCTGGAATCAGATGGTAGCGTGGTCTGTGCCTGGAATGGAAATATTTTTCTATAAGAATCCATATAAGTGGATTCCAATATTGAAACATAAATTTCACTATTCACACTACCTTCGCAAGTGTACAGGTTTCCTACCCCTGCTGCTATCATGCAACTCCAGTCTATTTAGCACTTCCGTTAAAATATTTGACTTTGGGTACTACGCAATCAGCTAGATATTTTTCTCTGACTCTTCGACGCACGTATACTACACCAGGACCTTCAAAACTCTGAAAAAGTATGATTATTAAAAAAATATTGCTTCAGAAATTTTAGAATAAACCAAGTTTTTATAATAACCAATATTAGTTTAAAATTACCTCAAAATTAGATTCATCGGACCAAATGACTTTCGCACAATCTTCAGATGTACAATCTCGGTGTTTACGTGCCTTCTAACCTTCAAGTTTTATTTATTTATGAAAGCCACGGTTTGTGTCGAGCTTTATAACTTCTGAGTCCTCTGCTTATCGTCCGCGAAGAAATGAATGGCCATTCTTCCAGAGACGTTTTTTGACTATTTTTAAGGGACTTATATATAAATAATATATATATATATATACATATGTATTATTTTTTTATTTATTTTGTGTGAAATGGGCCGAAATATTTATTTTTATAGCCGGATGTGACACAGACGTAAACTCTTCAATGAGCATTGCTGTTACAACAAGAGAAGCGAGAATGTATCGCTTCTTCCTCGCACTCAAAAAAAGAATGCCGATGCAATATTGCAGTACGGATTTTGAATGTATCAGTTACGAGCAAACTGTCTTTGGATTCGGTATGCCCGTACCCCTCCCCCCACCCCCTCTCACAATTTGTATGTACCTTAAAAATATTTTTACACATACAAATATACTTGATTCTTGTTGTCAATGGCATGAGAATTTTTTTTTGTAATTGGAAAAATATAAATATTTTTCTTCTGACAACACTACTTACATTTAACTATGATAAATATTTTAGTTTTTTTCGCTAGTGTTAGTTCTCTTTTTTGAATTAAATATGGCAAAGAAAACAATTTCATATAAATTTATGTATTATTGTTTTTTTTTTAAATAATATTCGGGCAGGTAGCAATGTAAACGAGAGGAGTGGGTGAAGTGAGGTGGGGTGATCGGTCACGTTGGCAACGCCGGTAGCGGTAGCAGTCGGCGCTCGCCGTGTTGGCAGCAGCGTCGGCGGCTGTCGTCGGGCGGGCGCGCGGGTGCGGGGCGGAGGCGCAGCGTGCGCGAGGGCTGCGGCCCTCCCACGATGGCCGGTTGCGATGCGCATACCCGCTACATCCCGGCCACCTTCGCGTGGACGCTGCTGCTCGCCACCACCGCGCTCTTCTTCTATTACCCGTCGGTGTCACCGCCGTTATTCTTTCGACGCTCTATTCTTTACGCGTGACTCACGGAGCCTCCTCGCTTGCAGGTGCCAGCACTACCTGTTCAACTACCCGTGGGTGCCGGCCTACCAGGTCGTCATCACCTTCTTCGTGCTCGCCAACTTCACCTTGGCCACCTTCATGGATCCGGGAGTCATTCCCAAAGGTTAAATTACTCAATTAAATTTATACGCGAGGGTTGTGAATATATTTATTGTGCAAAGTGCTAAACGGACATTGTAACATTATCATATTTGATTCTAAGGATGCAGTAGTGCAATCTAACGATTTACTATTCTCACATATTCATCTGTCCCAACTTCCTAAATTCATTTACATTTTCGAGCACAATGATGTTTCGTTAAAAAAATGTGTTAAGGTTATTTGTTTTTCAGTTTTGTATAATAATATTGTACAATATTTCGTACTAGATAATCAAATTTATTTCATTTAAATCAACACTCAGTAAATAGTTGAACATCTTAAAGTTTTATACACAACCTAACATGATTTTATTTAAAATATTTCATCATGATATTCATCTGTGAAATTAGGAAAATGTAATTTGTAAAGATTGATCAGATTTACAGCTATATAATAATCACTAATAATAACTTTGAAAAACACTAGGATCCATATCATATTCGAAATCAAGTCTTTCAGGTATTAGTCACCGATTTATATGATTTATTATTGATAATAGTTCTGATTTTACTTTTTGATCTGTTATATCGAATACTACTAAAGCTTTTACAAATATAACTTTTATGCTCTCACGTCTTCAATACTGCAATGTTTTTTTTCCATATTATCCTTTAAATATGCTAAATATTTTTTTTGTATAAAAGAAAATAAATTATTATTTTAGTAATAGACAACTATCTGCAAGAATCAAATTTAAATTATAAGAAGAGCATTTCTTGCTCAATTATCGCTTGTAAATCCATATTATATGAGAATGACCTCTAAAATTGAACAATAACAAACATTTCATTTTTATATATGAGAAATTCTATAATCAAATTTTCTTAGAAATTTGTGAAACTGAACCGACCTTGTGTTTACTGATGATCAATAAAATGCAGTAGTGGGATTGTTCTGAATTCATTGTAAATTTCAGAAGTGTATTTAAATCACGGCTCAAAGTGAGTTACCGATTGGGCAGAAATCCACTCTAACATACTTTTTTGTCTGCCATAATGGTTCATTAACCACAAATAATCATACTGGTTCATGGTGATAATATTTTGTTATTATAAAAGGATAATCCTTGTTAATTGTCTACCATAATGGGCTACAATAAACTTCAAATACAATCCCGATTTGCTTAGTGAACTGCTATGACAATCTTTGATCAAGAAGCGATCAGGAAAGTTGCACACCTAACCCTTATTGCATTATTAAATGCAAGATTGTAATGATTTAGCACATCATAATTATTGCCATAAGAAATTGAAAAAGTTCAGAAAAGTCTCAAAATTTAGTCCAAATTAAATTGCTCCTCATTCAAAATATATCTCTTATTACTGCATTTGCTTCGATTCGTTTGTTGCCGATTAGTCTTAAACAGATTAATAAATTTTATTAACCACTTTTTTTGTGCATAAAATATAATGAACATGTCAATTTATATCTAAAGTTTTTCTCAATTCATAAAAGTTAGAATATGTGTCGAACATTCATTGCAAAAGACAAAGATTTACTCTCACGCTCTATATAATATGATAAATCGATGGCAGCGCCACGGTGGCGAGAATTTTAAATACCTATAATTCTTTGAAAAATGTTTAATTTTAATATAGCTGCAAATGTTTTTGAGCAAACTGTTCTGTTCGAACAATTTTCAACCTTAAAATATAGGAAACAACTGTGATATAAAGTTCAAAAATTGATGATGGCTAAGAATGTCATCCACGCCTGGGACTTGTTCGCTATGATGTCTGGAAACGTCAAACGCAATGAAAGGGATTAATTTATTTAACTAATATAGTTATTGTTTATACACTAAACAAATATAATTAAAACATACATAAAAACATAATATAAACAAATAATACTGCATGGAGAACAATAGTCCTCTATTTTTTTAATTTCTACCTTTTCTTCAATTTTCCAGAAAATTCAATTAAAATCTGATTAACATTTCGTCTATTATCGTGTCTCAAAAAAATATTATATCTTACATACATACATGTATTTCGATTGAAATATATTGTAAAACTCATTTTCAAAGCTGATCTTGTCATCTCTCAGATCACCTAGCAAAGCCTGTGTTGATATTTATTTACGCAAGTACTAATCATAACATTTTATTTCTCAGCACCTCCAGACGAAGATAGGGACGACGATTTGAGAGCCCCTCTCTATAAGAGCGTGGAAATCAACGATATAACTGTTCGCATGAAATGGTGTGCGACATGCAAGTTTTATAGGCCTCCGCGATGCTCGCATTGCTCCGTTTGCAACCATTGCATCGAGGTATGTACATAATTAAAATCAACTCTGACATTACAGTTCTAAAAGATCAATAGAGTAAGCCATAGAAATAATTCATAATAAATTTTTAATATTTTATACACGTTTATATATTTTTTTTCAGACCTTCGACCACCACTGTCCGTGGGTGAATAATTGTATCGGACGGCGTAATTACAGATTTTTCTTTTTCTTCCTCATATCTCTTTCGGTTCACATGCTCAGCATATTCAGCTTGAGTTTAATATTTGTGTTGAACTCGAAAGATCCAATTTCGAACGTGAAGTCCATTATATCGTATCCTTTTACTGTTATAAATATACTAATTTAAAAAAATATGTATTGAAATATTATTCCTTATTAATAATTTACAGTCTTGTTATAATGGGTATCATCGCATTGTTGGCGATTCCTATCTTCGGCTTGACAGGATTCCATATGGTGCTGGTATCCAGAGGACGTACGACGAACGAACAAGTCACTGGCAAGTTCAAAGGCGGATATAATCCGTTTTCGAGAGGTTGTTGGAACAATTGTTGTTATACTCAATTTGGACCGCAGTATCCCAGGTGCGTTAGAATTTCAGTAATAGGCTTAGATTCAATTTTACTTTAAAAGTATCAGGTTTTGATTATAAAATTATTATAATTAGAATATCTGAGGACGTTTTCAATATATATTTGTATTCTAATTTCAGTTTACAAAAAATGTCGAGAGCCGCTACGAAGCGAGCGGGAATAAACGGAACCATCGGAGGAGCGTGCGGTAATCCTTCGGTGATCAGCACGATAACGGCCAATAACCAAGTTAAGACATACACTGCCGATAACAACGGAAGCGCTCATCGTCCGACTTCGAGTGCGGCTCACGCTCAATATAATAAAGTATTTATTTTATCGTCGTATAGTATTATTTTTACGAATGTCTTTAAATATGTGGATCTTTCGCTTCAGTTATCTCCTGGGAGAGAGGGTTCCGATACGGATATGGAGCCACAGGCGTCTCAGAGCGCCGATTGTGAACCGACTCCGCCGCCGCTGCAGAGGCACGGTTCAAAAAGCAACTTCTTCCTTCCCGGCGGCGCCGATCAGCAACTCATTCCGCAGCGGGGTGCAGCGCCGCATCATTTTCAAAGACACAGTCCTCATAACAGGAATAGGTTTATATAATTTGATTTACGTTAGGTTGCTGTGTAAGTTATCATAGGATTTATTATTATTTGTAAATATGTACTATAATGAAATTTATATAAAATGTTTTTTTATAATGGCACATAGCCGGTTGTTTTATATTTTTTTGTCATAGATAGTTTAACACCGTTATAATTATGTAATCGACTTAACCCAAAGTCGGGTTTATTATCTATATACGTACTATATTCAAAGGAATATTAAAACACAAAATATATTGCTTTTAAACTACTGAAAGAAACTCAAACAGTTCACTTTTCACTCATACCCAATCGACTCGGTGAGATAAATAAAAATAAACATCGAACCATATCACTATAAAAAAATAATTGTGAAAATCATTGATTATTAAAATTTTACTAAATAACATATTGAGTTTTTTTCACTGCCATTATTAGTGATGACAGAAATGCATGATTTATTTTTGGTATTTGAGGGCTATGAAAACAAAAAGGTCTATGTTTGTGGCAATTTTAAACCTACTTTATAGGAGAATGATAATAATAAATTTATTTGTGCAGTTTGATATTATACATAGAGTAAGCACTGGTTATTTTAAGAAAGAACTAGCCTCAATTTATTATGAATGAAATAAATAACTATGTTAACTATATATTATTGCCAATTTATCATGGACTATTTGATAAGTTTGAGCTCTCAAATATACTATAAAAATATTGTCCAAATTATGTTCATAATTTATTTAATAAAATCATTTTATATTGCTAGTTTATTGCATGGTAAACAGTATTTAGAAATTATTTTCAATATGCATTTTTTAATGCATTAAATATAATAAGCTTTTTATTTTCAAGTTTATAAAATCAGTAACAACGTCGATCGAATGGAATCGATCTGATTGTAACATTGTCAAAAGCATGCCATTAGTTTCGACTTATGCAGCAACCCGTTACCGTGTAGGGTTCGCGCTGAATTTTATGTAATGCCGGCGTATGTTGTTTAGAATGATGGAGACGCCTAATCGATACGGAATCGAAGAACAACCTCCCGTTAGACAGCATGTCACATTGACAATGCCTCCGCCGACGCCTCACACGCACGGCATGCAACAACGTCCCAGTCCGACCATGCAGCAGAGGATCAAAGCTTTGGGCGTACCGACCCCGCTCGCCGTCAACAGTCCCATAAGAAGGTGAGTCGACAGCTTCGATCCGTGTAACGCTGTAGTTGATATACGAAACGTATTTATATTCCGTAGTCTCGATAGATTTTTTACACTATTATCCGTTTTGTTGCATGATACATATTTAATAAGATATTAATATGACTACGGCGATATAACGTGGTAATATGGACAAACGTGATTGTGGAGATGTTAGAATTTTATATATCGAATGAATATGTTTTATGTATTTATATTGTTATATATTCTCACGTCAGACTAATGTGTATTTTCTAAATTTTTTTGCATTCCACTCGACGTTAGGTGGACCTAGAATGACATGACACTCATTTCATAAATGGTAAAAAAAGTAACACACAATAAAGTTTTAAAAATTTATATACATATACATATTATAAGACATGCTTTTTTAATCTAGTTTAATAAAAAAAAATAGTTAAACATTGAATAGTAGTAGTTAATCGATGATTCCGCGGCGGAACTGAAAATACGAATCGTCAGAATTGTAATGGCGTATTTAAAAGTAGCCCCAACTCAAACAGTTCGAGAGGTATTATAAAAACTGCGGTAAATGTTTTATGTTGATTGTTATCCTGCGAGGAATATTATTTTTAATTTGTTTTTGACTGCACGAGTATGGACTACTTTCACATGCTCCTCATAATTTTTCAGTAACAGCTTATTAACTATTTTATTTAAATAAATTTACTTTAAATTACTGTGTATTATATGAATAATTGTTTAGCGAGCCAGATTACACTGCAAATTTTTTGCATCGTTAATAACAATTATTGTAATAGTCGAGCGAGTTAAACATTATTTCTGGAATGGTATGCTAGGTTAATTCTACAGTTGTTAATATTTTTGAGTGTTGTAGTTTGTTTATTATTATGTATTTTTTCTATTTTTAATGTAGGAGTGATTGTGATATTTATCAGAACTGATCATTTTATATTTAAAAAAATTATGTACTAAAAAAGTGACAATATGTTATCAACAGCAAAATTAGGAATTTTAGTGATGAAAGATGATTATAATAAAATTATTTCATAGTATAAATAATTAAATTTATAGATAAGTGGTACAAATGATAAGGAGGGATTAATAAGAAAATCGATTTTTTGGCTCAATACTTTGTATTTTATCATTATTCACAGCAAAATTTGTCACAGTTGCCATGATAGTAATACAAAAGCAGAATTCTATTCTATGTTTTAAATTGTGATATAATACAATGTTTGAAACAAAAAAATCATATTTTTAAAATTAAACCCCTTATAGTACCACTGCAATATTTTTTTCACAATTCTTTAATTTTATAGTATATTTTGCTCAATTTTTTAGATTCAAGTTTTTAATTATTATTTAGAAACAAAAAAATAATTTACCCAAACAAAAAAAAGAGTTTCTACATAAAAAAAAAATATACAAAAGTTATATCTTTTCAATATAAATATTAAATCAAAAATTCAAAGCGTATTTTGAGCATCTTTCCACAGCTGCAGCCGATTCGACTGTTCGGAGGTTTCTCAAAACTTTTGATTTTTTTTATTATTATTTTCATATTATTTTCTTACAGTAAATGAATCATAATTGAAACGCCTGGTATCACACAGATCTAATCCTGGTACGCCGACGCAACCCCGCCGGCCCGATTTCATCGGCGTGTCGGTAGGAGGAGGCCCCGGGAGCGGCGTAGGCTACTGCGAACTTCCGCCGCATCTGCCCCACGCATCCCCCCAGCGAAGATTCCTCTCGGAAGGCGAGCTGGTGCGCGCGGATCTAAACCGTCCCCGACCGAATAACACCAGCGACAACATCAGGGAGTTGGCCGGTTCGCCTCAGCGAGGGGTTTATTTGTGGAAGGACACTAGTCCCGGACAGCCGCCACCTCGCGATATATACCGCAGCAATCCAACGTCGCCGGCGGCAAGGCCGCCGCCGGCTTATCATCCTGCGCTGCGCGGAGGCGTACCGGTTCTACCGCCGCAGCCTTCCCCGCATGCGCCGCGTCGGAGAGCTCCAGTGCACCATCCGATCATGCCGCCGACTAGTCATCATCCTCGTCCCATGAGTTTTGTCCGCGCGTTGGAAGTCTCAGACTCCTTGGCAGCTGGCGGACCGCCTCCGAACATGACGAATCAGCAGCCGGAGCGCGCCTCAGTTTACGATATGAACTACGAGATATCAGTATAGGGCTGGCCTCGGCACTGAGCGTGCCGCCCGCCGTCTCCTTCCCTTCCTTCTTAAAGCTAAGTCGACGTCACCCCCACCTCCTTGGCAATGAGCTCACTGAAAACGAAACGAACAACAAATCTAATAATAATAACAACAGTGCCATTTCGACAGCACAGTCAGCACAGTCGGTAATACGTGACCCCTTAATCTAGTTTAATATTTAAGACAATGTTTTTAAATGATCAAATTTTAATCGTGTGGAACATTTACACTATAACGTTAATTTTAATATCTGGTGAAGTTTCAAAGTGATGAGTTGTTACGATCGAAGGGTTGAAGGGAACGGTAATTTAACATTAGTTAATATATGGTACTATTATATAAATAATTATACGTGGTGATAAATAGAAAATAATCGAACAGTGAATTTACTCTACGAAGAAGTAAGCGGTATACGTTATCTTTTATTTGTGGATCACGACCAGGGTTTTATTACAGTTTTTATTAAAACACTAATTGTATTCGTTCATAGTTAATTTATTTATATGATTCACGATTTTTTTGTTGATTTTGGCATGAGTTATTGTTGCGTCGTACGAAAATTATGTAAATGTTCTACGTTTATTTTGTTGGCTATTTTACGATTTGAGGTGAAAATTTGAATAACTTAAGCGGACGTTGAACATTATTGTAACTCATATATCCAGTCTTACCGAATATACACTGTAAATACAAAATGTATAATCGTATAAACGTGTTTAAAATAATTATGAGTAAACTAAAAGAGTGTATATAGATTTTTTTTTTAATGTTATCGAATAATTACGTTTTTTATGTATGTATATAATTGGTTTCATTTTGTTTATGAAGAGTAATTTATTATAAACGTATTTATTAAAAAAAAACTTGACACTTTCATATATAATTGCATATCTTGTGTATTTTCTTTTTGAAGTTGATATTGATATAATGCATAAAAAATATATTTTTCTCTCGACAAGTAACGACAGAGGGTGAAGGTGTCCTCTTTTTAATTTGTACAAATTTTAATTAAAGCAAATGTTGATATTTATTTTCAAAATGTCGATTTTTATTGTCTCTAAATTGAACGTGCAATGTGTAACTCATATTTTAAAATATTTTATAAAACCAACAATACTTTCCTGAATTTTTTTTATATAAATTGAATATTAAAATTAATATCATGGTTATTAAATTGTTTGTTTTTTAAATTAAATTGCCGGAATGAACCAAAATTCCTATGATTCATGTTATTAAATTGTGTCCGTGATATAAGATGTGCATATACATACATTTATTTTGTTTAGATATATAAAGTATATAAATGTATATAAATATAAAACGTTAATTTTGTGAAATTTGTGGAAAATTATATCATGATTTAATTTCAATAAAAATTTACACTATATTTTTTGTTGTCTTTTTAATCAGTAAATAAAATAATAAAAAAACGTGTTCTTCTTTAAGACCCTGTTTGACCTTCTTGCGGTGCAAAATATTATGCTCGCTCCTGTGATGTGTACTCAGTGTACATGTGAATATTAGTGATCCAAAAAAATCAGAGTTCAAGTTGAAACGTATCAGATATTGTATAAATACCAAAAACGATTGAATGCATTGAGCCTCGCAAATATTCTGTTTAATAGATAAGTTAAATGTACCAAATATGTATTTACTTATGATAAAAAAACTTTCATTCGAAGCAAAATATCCGACTGGCAGCACATACATACGACAGTATTAACCTTTCCGTTACTGTGTCAAATAAATCCTCGCGTTACTGTGTAGTATATGTAAAAATAAGTGATTTCAAAACGGAATATTCATAAATATTGCCTTAATTAAAATTTAATTGCTGAAAATAAAAAAACCCATCGGTTGAACGGCACAAATAGCCGAATTGAAAACTTTAAATGGAGGCCCGAGAGCTAATTGTCTTCACCGGAACCAGTATTTCATTAAGATTCATAGTATTTCATTAAATTACATGCATTTTATAGTTAAATTCAAAGGGAGGGGAAGGCAATGCCCTTATAAGCTATCAACGTCCCTGTTTAAAATTCACGCCAAAAAGCAATAAAATCGTGTCGTCTTGTGACTATTGTTAGAAACATTAGCGTTTATATGGGGATTTTGTATAAAAATATTACGACTGAATTGAACGAAGTCTATCAAAACCGAATTTTTACCAATAGGAGAGCGTAAAAAGCAATTATCCCTTCTCAGAAGTCAAAAATCCACGGCAGAAGCAATATAATCGTGTCGTCGCAGTCGCAGTGGGAGACTGTTTTTTTTAGATTTTTTTTGAAGTAAAAGGGGAAAAATTTTGCTTTAGTATCAAGTACGTCATTTCAGATTTTTGAGGGAAAGGGGGGGGGCAAAAGTTGGCCAGTCAGTGGTCGTGTTGACGCTCAAAGAGCGGGAGTGAGATGCAAAGCGTGTGTGCGTGCGGCTGTTGTACTCGATTTTTAAAAAATATCTCTGCTGCGCCGATGAGAGCTTATTATTATTTTATTTATTGCACGGAAGAATAGTTAAAATCCCAACTTAGTATTTATTCTATTTTTATAGATATTTAAATTATTTAAAGCAATGTGTATTAGTTACACATCACAGTGAAGGAAAGGTAAAATTTAAATAAATTGGTATCCGAATTTGTTATTTATACGTAATAACTTAATGTATAGCAGTTGATGATATAATGACGTAACTATTAGCACTTATACTAATATGTACCAAGAATTGACTTAATATTGTTTTGTCAAATTATTCCTTATCCATGAAGATATCAATTTGGATTTATTATTTGTAAATATATAACTTTTTTAATACAGAATTTAATTAAAAATATATTATTATAATAATTAAATGCATTTAAATTATAATCAAATACATAAAAAGTAACAAGTTCGGTATTACCCTATATAAATTTTAAATAGTAACCAGAAACGTTAGTAGTTATTTTCGTCACTCACTATTTTCCGCATAGATTTTCTATCTGTCAAAATGGAGGAAAGGAAGCACCGCACGGCGTTAGAATTGCTCGAAAATAAGTTCGATAGGGAGCCACCTGCGTTGGATTATTATTGGGGATTCATCGTAGGGTCGTGCATCGCTGTTATCGGTTGTTGCGCTGGCAACGCTGCAACGCGAAGACCCTATTTTGCTGGTAAACAATCTCTTACATAACCTGTTAATATAAGAGCTTTTTTCTCTTTATTTTCAGGCTAGAGGCCAACCACTGCCATGTTCTTATATTTCAATTTTGTGCTTACCCCTTTTTGCTTTAGGAAATTATCTTTGTATATTTTTAGGTTCTCAACAACTATAGCTAGTATAAGCAAAATAATCCAAAACAAATATATTAATAGGAAAATTTAAATTCAGTTGCAATATAAAAATGATATTACAGAAAGATTTATTGAAATATCAATAAATTAATAAATAGAAATAAAGTAAAATGTATTTGCGTCTAATAATTATTATTTATTTTGTTGTTAATTTTCTGTTCTAACATAATTGAAATAAGTATAAATTAGGGACTCCATTTTATTAATTATTATCAGTTGTTTAGCGACGGGGATTGTTACGGGTGGCAATTAGACACAGATTGAGCCGCTGCAGTAATGTTTTATTTATGATTAACGGTTGTTTACATTGTTAAAAAGGCGTACGCGAGACAATGCGTCTGAATCGCCTGAAGATTGCCAGTCGAGAGAATAACCGTCACGCCAGTGCTACTCAAGTGCTGCCAAGTTTTGGCCATAACAAATCTAGGCTCCCACAATTGGAATTATAATAATATTATAATCACTAATTCTGATCTCCCAGATTCGAATCCAGGCCTTTTTGGTGTTAGCCACTATACTACTGGTTTCTCACTTGATGTAAAATACATAAAGCTTTGTATATGTTTCATTTCGCTAAAACGTTTGTCCTCGCTGTAGGCAAGTGAAAATGATCTACATTGGTGCAGAGTTTAATTCATGCCATGATGGAGCTCGTAACTGAAATTATTCGTATGTCAAATCAATTTTCCCCATTAAAATGAATTGAAATCCCATTAATCCATTTCAATGGGGGAAAATTGAAATGAATTAAAGTTATTTGAAATGGTAAATACATACTACCTAAATTAATAATAAAAATTATTTTTAAGTTACGCAATACGTTTTTTTGCTCATCATATTTAAAAAAAATTTGCTCGGGAAAATGTTAAGCAAGATACTATAAAACAGTTTTTTTTACAGGTTTTCAAAGACACATTGGGCTAGCTTTGCTTCTCGGAACTGTTGTTCATATGGGCCGTAAGGAAAGTAAAAAATGGTACGCCGAACGAGACGCCATGTACAGGCATTACATTCAACTCCATCCTGAAGATTTCATCATTCCGGGTAATATATAATATTTATATATATATATTTACTAAGAGTTTTACTGCTAATCACTTAATTTTATTACAGAATCAAGGAAAGTTGGTGAACTTCTGGAAGATTGGTTGCCGACTCGTTAATTTTTTTTAATATACTTATGTCGGATTAGTTGAAATAAAAGTATCTTGATTGTTGTACATAGGTGTTTTGGATTTTTTAGATCAACCTTTATGTTGCCTAGCTTTAATCATTTTCCTTGTTTATATTTAAAAGTATGCATTTATTCAATTTTGATTTATGTTAAATTAAATATCGTTCAGTTAGAAACCAGCCGAAACTGCCTTTTTAATTTCCAGTCTATATTGAGTTAAAAAGTGTTTTTTTTTCAGTTTTTATCGAGTTCCAAACTATTCCATTGCTTCATACAGTTTCCTTCTTTATACACTGTAGTAAGTCGCCTTGAATTCGACAAATGTATGGTACTTGTCCACGTTTAGCTCGTGAGCCTTTTAGAGGGCCGTTCTAAAATTATATATTCATTTATTATAGGTAGTATCTGTGTTTTATAGTTTCTAATTAGAAGGTGTATGTAAGTCTATAGCTGTGTAATTAGGTTTGGGGGGAGTATATACAGAATGAAGTACAAACGATAATGTGAGAATAATAAAGGGTGGTAGTAATAAAATATGCTTGTAATATATCATCTTAATAATGATAGCGTTTATTTTTTATTAGAAAAATATTACACAATAAATAATGTTTATCCCCACTTTGAGAAACTACTTATGGGATTATATTTTAAAAATATTTCAATATAACTAATTTGGTTCTACTATATTGAAACATTTCAATTCGAGTGACTAAATGTTTGCTTATAAATGCTTTACATATAATATATTTTTGGGAAAGAAGGCATTTATCATTTGAAAAAATATTACTTATATCCATATAATTTATTATATTGTTTATACCTAATTAATATTATAAAATTAAAATATCGAGTTGAATTATTTATATTTTCAAGCACATTAATTTGGATCGATTGACGCTTTTCTTATTTCTAATATGCTGAGATAGTAAAATACACAGGAAAAACATGGGGTTATTATATTTATCTTTTATAAAAAGACATTTCGGTTTAGCAAGTCAATCTTTTACCGCCTCCTCATGTTAAACGAACCGTAATACATTTGGCTTAACCTGGGTCATTCGTCGTTTTGCGACATGTGCTCTTCGATGCCGTCACTTTCGGTCACCAGGGCCCTCTCGAGAATTACGCGGCCCTCTTTATATCTAAAAAGTAATATTTAATTAATAAGAAGCATATACATAATAAAGTAAATAAATAAAAAACCTTTGATTTTCTTCCGTAGCGAATTCGTATATCCAGCCTAGTTTTGTGGCGCAATTTTTACAAGAAACGTCACGCACCATGTGACGTCCGGTTAACATGACTCTGTCTTGGACTTCGGAATATACGAGATTTACCACTTTGTTGAATAAAAATGCTCTTCCTACGGACATGTTTATTATAAATTAATAAGGTTGCAGTTATGAGTATTAAAAGTGACTATCGAAGTTTACCAGTAGCTCCGGTGAAGCGTGTGCTTATGAGCTCTGCACGATTGGTCAGATTGGTCTCGCAAGCGGCGCACAAATATAGTCTACCGCCGCCGATGTGATCCAAAAATATGCGACCCATTTTGTGTCTTAGGCTGTAAACAATAACAAAATGATAAACTACATTTTTGTGCAAATAAAGTCGATTTCGTGTCGTATAGAAAAATTGCACAATAATTACTTACCCACGAGACGTATATACGTTTATTCGGGCAGTGTTTGACAATTCTATGAGTTGTTATGTATAATCACCGAATCTCGTCAACTTGTTATTGATACAAAACAGCTACGTCACGTAAGTCAATATTAATATGGAAACAATAGAGTCGCCCGTCAGCCATTTCAATCTTATTTGGCCATAACACATATCTTGTGCGTCTTCGAACATATGATGTTTGTTTTTTTTTAATATTAATAATGTTTAGTTTATATTATCAATATATTTGAAAATAAAATTTTACTTTTGCATTAAATGATTAATTTGTGTAAAATAATTAAATAAAATACATTGTGACCAAAATCAATACCATAAAAAATATCTCCCGGCTCTGTCCTCTAGAATCAGGTACATATTATCTATAGGAAAGAAATATGTGGGTTCAAATCAGAAGATACTGTCGGAGAGAAGGTAAAGGAGGCTTGCGATGGCAGCATTGACGCAGAGACGCTTATGTTATGAATTAGTGTCGCTTTAAATTTTACGTGTTGAATAAAATTTAATTCTACAGCCTGTTTATTTTCAAGAGTCAGTGTACAATAATACTGTTAAGCGCGTAATCATCTTAATTGTTGGCTGTATGATTAGTTATTTATCAAGAAGGGTGCACTAGTACGTATGAAGGCAAAGGACAGTTAGTTTATGGTTACCAAGGTACGGTTGTCGAAATTGATATATTATTGCCCCTTTCACTTTATTTTTAAAATAGCAAAATGTCTTATACGAACTCTTAAAATAGATCTTGTCAAAGATTTCCCGTGAAAATATATCTAAAAAGTGTGATAATAATCACAAATAGATAAACAGAAAATTATTTAAAAGCAGGTTTTCAAATGTTTTATAGTTATTTTCATGGTAATTTATTATATGATATTATCATTGAAAAAACGTTTTATTTGTTTTAATTTAACCTTGTTCTCGGCGATCATGTGATTTCTGCATTTATTTGTTTTTGCTAACTGACTCTAAGAGCAAATAGAGTAGATACATGAATTATTTAGATTAAAATAGATGTGTTAATGTGATGTCGAAGATATCAAAAGATCTCTGCCAAACGTTTGGAAAGCGTAACTCTTTCTTTAGGATCGGAGTTATGTAATGAGGCAGCTAGCACTCGCTCTGTAGCTGTTAGAAGTTTCGGCCCATTGGCTACTGCGATATTTTTTCACATCTGGAAGTTGCACCGATGCTAAACGACCGAGCTCCTACTTGGGTTGTCACGAACAATAGTAATACCGTCTATATCAGCGCTGTCCAACTGGCGGCCCGCGAAGTAATTAATGTTTTTATATTTGAAATTTAAAAAAAGGTTACTTCATTTTTGTTCGTTTACCGAGGCATGGAGTACACAAACAAACATTTCTGAGGTGACCTTTTTTTAACTCCCACCAGCATCCATAGCCGATCAAATATGTTCGAGGTGATCTTTTTTTGGCATCCGAAATGTTTGCAAGAGAAGAAAATGGCATGCGAACTAAAAAAAAATGGCCAACACTGATCAACGTTAGTATTTAAGATAATCAGATGTTCAACGTCAATATTTAAGATAATCAGATGTCATCATTTGAGGAGGATTCTCATCCTTTTGTCATCCTTAAACAAAAAAATCCAGAAAGATAATTTTTTTGGACTTTTGTATTCCGTAGCAATTTCTCCTCCTCAAAAAAATTTAGAAATGGCCTTTGAAGGTCATTTCCGAAATACCGTTTTTTTGCTCCTGCAGCAATAATGACATTTTTATTTTTGGTGTCCTTTGATATTTTCAAAATCTGGCCACTTTACAGAATTATAGTGACGCCAGTTTTTTAAATAATAATAATATGTATGTATATAACAGTTTTAATAGTAAATAATTTATTTTTATATATTATATGATGTGTTTTTTAATATTAAAAAATAACAGTATTTAACATAAAGTTTAAGCTGTTTGTATTGTCCTGTTTGATGACACAATGCGTGAATTGTATGTGTAGTTTCATACGTGCCAGATGGATTTGCCCGGCACTGTGTAGTGGGGGTGGTGTTGTATTTATTTATTTATTAAAATTATAACCATCGTGACCTGACAGGCAAACCCAATGCGTCACGATAGTCAAAAGTACAAATACATCATAATACATACAAATATAAACAAGACAAAACAACAGACACAAATCACCTCAACAGGTGTGCATTGTCCCATACGAACTGAACCAAAACTCCACATGTGCAAGAGAAAATGTCAATATTTCTATGGACAGAATTGAACAGATAAATAGCCTTGGCCAGAGAAGAGTTGGCAAGTGCTCCAGTTCTAGACTTAACAGGCAAGAATAGTGGACGCGACCGAGAACTATAACCATGTGCAGAGTCGGGCCGGCAGTGGCGTAGCTAGGGTATGTGCCGCCCGGGGCAATCCTTAAAATTGCCACCCCCCCCCCATACATTTTTTTGCAGGGTTATAAAATCAGCATTTCTTAAAAAAAATAATTGATTATTGTTAAGCTCTTGCTATTCGTAGATTTACATAAATTTTAGTTTATTCAGGGTTAAGAACCACACTAGACGATTCCATCGCGAATATGCCACCCCCAAGCAAGTGCTGCCCCCTCTGCCCCACCATAGCTACGTTACTGCAGGCTGGCGCCGGATGGATTCGTCCGGCACGTCTGAAATGGTCAGTACTAGCCCATACAACACCACCCCCACTACACGAATCCATCCGGCACGTATGAAACTATATTATGTCCTTGCACAATAGTAGGTAATAAAAAGATTCATTTTCTAAAAAAAATGTAGGTGAATTAATTTTTTTTAAGTATAGAGTAAATATTTCAACAATATTGATAAATGAGTATGTTTTTATGATTCCTACTTTGATACACTATTATATAACTTTTACTAAAAATCCATTAAAAAAGACCTACACCCACATTTTTTGTTTTTAAAAGTCTTTAATTATATATAAATATGGTATAGTCCTTGGACGAGCTTCAGTAAATAATAAATTTCTATTTTAAAAATTATTTATATTCAAAGTAAAAATAAATAAAATAATTATTACAAAAATTAGAATACATTTGAGATTAATTTTACTTTCATAACATATAATAAGCTATATAACTCATTTACAGCTATCTAAGGTATATGGAAACTCAATTCATTGCATAAAAAGTAACAGCAGAAAACATACAGTAAGTATATTTTTGGCCAATGTGTGTTTAAATAATATGTACATAAAAAATAAGGATTTACACTATCCAATCAGTTCAGCTAAGTAAACAAAAACCAATCCTATGATATAATATTAGATAAGTGTTACTCCTAATATGCCACATTTCAATTTGTGTTCACAGCCAAAATTAAAATTAGAAATATGAAATAAAATAATTTAACATCGAAATAAAAATTTAATGTAAAGTTGTATGGGATCTTTGCAGCTCAGAAGTTGGATTCTGCGTTGAAGAATTTCTAGCGTTCGCCATCATATTTTCAACCCTGGAAGTCGTCTCGCGGACTACTCCAGATAATTCAGACAGATCCGGTAGATCTAATGTTATGTGAGCCGAAAATCTTTTATACACTGAGTTAGAATCGCGTTTGTTCTTTCTGGCCTCTTCGTACTTTAACTGTTGTTTTAAAAATATAGCGTTTTTCAACATTTCTTGAATGTTGATCAAGCTTTTTTGAGCTCCGTCCATTGATTTAACAGCGCTACAATATTAAATAGTGTATGGTGAATTAAATTAACGATTGACGCAAAAAAATATTAACTTACCTGACAGCATATTCAACATCATAACATCTCCCTTGGAGTTCATTGTGGAGTTTTGTAACGTCAACGCGCCGTTCAACCATGGGTGGTAGGGCTTTTCTGACATGTTCTTGCAATCTATAAAATGCTAACGATGGTTCGTTAGCAACAATGTGCATGTTTTCAGAGACGCGTTCGGTGGCTGAAATTTATATCACACAACAATAATATTTGAAAGAAAAAAGTAGACATTATTACAAAATGACTAATAATAACCTTTCTTTACTTTTGATTCCAAATCAGGATCACCCGAATACATTTTTAAATATTATTTTGAGTAACACAACTATTTTTGACAGCCTGCGAGCTGAGCTGTCAAATGACAATGCAATATGAGCATAGAGCAATAATATTCGAGCATAATTAGGTCCGTCATTATTTTAAATTGAAATAGGATAATGTTTTTAATAAAAGGTAGATTTATATAGAATACGATAATATTTTAAACGTTTTTTCTACGAATTTTCAGTTTTAAAACATTACTAGTTAATAAGGAGAGGAGTGGCCAGACCATATTTTAAAACATTGTTTTAACCATAATTTTCGTTAAAGTTACACGTAAATTTATTTTCAAAATCATCTTGTCGCGTAAAAAGTTACCAATTTAAATTTATTGTTAGTTGAAAATTTAAAATACTGATAATCATATTTGACTTCTTATTATGTTTTAAAATATTTTATTTCTGAACTAATATGTAATCAAAAAAGTGGTTAAAACACTGTCAATAAAATATTTTGTGTCAACGTAGAGGAAAAAAAAATAATATTTATTTTCAGTAATTTAAAGCAGAATATTCTAAAAGTAGATTATAAGAAGGTTGTTTTATTTTTTAAATAACTTTATTTCATTTTCTATTTATTTAGTATGCCTGGAAAGTCTCACGCTTTCTCCATTATAATGAATTATCATGACATTGTTTATAAAGTAATAATAGATCGATTTACAAAACCACTCTGTCAAATGTTTTCCGTTCATAACATCATTGATTTAAAGCGGCTAAAGTTTTTTCGTGAAATTTAAATTTATTATAAGTTGGTCGAAATACTATGTACATATTCAATAAATTTGCAGCAAAAATAATAATAAATTGGAACTTTCCGACTTTGTGCCATTTTTATACATGCTAAAACAATGATATTAATTGTAAAATGTTTGGTGACTTAAGAAATGTTGTGCCAATATTAATTAATACAATTTTATGGATTTTTATTAAAATTTCATTATATAATAAATAAATAAAAATACTGTCGCATCGGACACTAAAAAACTAAACCAGACCAGCCAAGTGTATTTTTTATTGATTAATTAGAAGGAAAAATTTACAGTATTCGAAAAAACAGTATCTAAAAATGAGCATATGTTTAATTTGATTATTTATAATTTTTTATTTTTGAATGCATTTTTTTCAATTTTGCACATTTGATTTATCGAAAGTGTACGATAGATATACTCTACACTATTTTAGCAACGGTATGCGGAGGCCTTAACAATTTACGCGCTAAATTTAAAACTGTCAGCCATCGACCCCGCGTGTCTTATCTTGTAACGTCAGTTTCTTTGTCAGTCTGCGGCTGTCGGTTGCGCCTCCTTCTTGTGTATTTTGTATTGCATTGTTTAAATGAGCGCACACACTATGGTAATTAAAACTCACCGCAAATGCCTTATAAATCAATTATAATATACGCTAGCATAATTTTAAAGCAAATTTGTTCAAAGTTGGTTTGACATGTGACAATAATGATTCACTTTCACTTTTGATAATTGTACTGTGCGAATTCCTAACTATTTAAAAAACATGTTGAAAAAATTGATTGTTGTTTTCAGAATCATCGCGAACCAGTTCAGGACGACCATTGGTTGAACATCATACCTAGAAGCCTCAAATGGTTTTATCCGATGCGAATCTTATTACAAATATATTCATCGATAATTTTAACATGGGATGTCATATGGCTGCTTGTGTTTTCGTTTATTTCAATTATTAACGCCTTGTTGAGCGTCGTATGGCCACCGCCTTTGAAATCGGTCAGAGATGAAGTCGTCATGGTAATTATTGAATAATAACTCTCATTGTATTTTTTTGTAAATTTTAACTACGATTAATTATATAGGTCGTCGGTTCCGGGAGAGGAGTCGGTAAAGATATAGTGAAACAAATGACGGCTTTGGGAGCCATCGTGATATGCGTCGATATCAACAAGAAATCTAACGAGGCGACAGCTTACGAGGCGCAGCAGTTGTCTCATTTGGAGCTTAAGCGAGTGTGGAGTTACACTTGCGACGTTACGAATCGTAATGACGTGCTGAAGCTGGCCATTGACGTGAAGAATGACCTCGGCGATATTACCATGTTGTTCCACTGTTGCAGTATTCCGAGTCCGAGGTCTTTGCTCACCGAGCCGCCGAGCGACATACATAAGACTTTGGATCTGACTATAACGTCACAATTTTGGGTGAGTTTTAATCTCGTTATCGACGAATTAATTCAACATCTGGCTCAACAATGCCAATTGTTTGATAAAAATATTTATCATAAAATTTGTAATTTGAAGTTCAATATACATACATACATTTATTAATGTTTACGATTTGAACTTTGAACCATAGACATCTACACCTAAATAAAACCAATTGACAAATATCTTTATCACGAATAACTGTCATAATGAAAGTGTACCATTTTGATAGATAAATGTCATGAATATTTTAGCTATCTTAGTGCAAGGGTTATGTATTACGCCATATCAGTATCTGATAGTTGAGCAATAGTTGCAAACTGTTATAAGAAAATTGATTATATGGTTCAATAGAGTTGCGGCATACTAATGATTTTTTACATTTTTAAGTTATTTCAACATATATTGTGATTGTGAATATATAAAATGTTTAGATTAACCGCTTATATCAATTACAATGAGAAAAATCATCGAAAGAATGACAAGGAAAGAAATAATCAAAAACCTATCTAATATCTCCACAATATTAAATCTACGCACCTCCTAAAAATTTAAAAATAGGTCATGAAGGCGGCTGACTAATTTTTTTTCATATTTTTTAATTAAACGGTTTATGAGATAAAATCCTAATTATTTTACTGCGCCGCCAAATAGAATGCCATTGTTATTTTTCGATACTACCAATTCTTGAAAAAAATAATTCAAAAAAAGTATGTTAAATGTACTACTGTGAGACAGTTTAAAAAAATCGTTGACTATCTGTTTAATGATACATATTGAGGTTAGTATACCGACCGTTCAGGTTTCAGATGAATATGCGTCACTTCTTCAGGACGATTTACCAGCCTATCAATGGGTTGAGAATAAAAATAAACGTTAAGATATCGGTGAAGTGACTCTTTTGCCACAAAACTTTGGAACATAAAATGGTATTTTATGAGTTTTTAGTTTATTTCGATATTATTTTTGACTATATTCTCTATTACAATTTCAGATGTTTATATTGGCTAAGAAATAATTTTGTACAGTAATAGTTTGTTTCTTAATCACCAATTAGTCGTTAGTAAGTTGTCTACTTTTGATATATTTTTTTCACTTGCGTTATAAAAATCATTCCAGAGAGTATATTTAATACAGGGTTAGTCCCATTACTGTCTTGTGGAACATCAGCTTTTTCGATGCAGTGGTGTTTGTTCTTCCTGGTAATTGCTCTAGATGTATACATTTTCTCTGTATTTTTTATTAGAACCGTTGTGGTTTGAACATGTGGAGATTTGGCAACGCTAATGAGACATATTTCACCGCCACTGTTGGCAACTGTCATTGTTATACATTTGTTGACGCATTTGGGGAGTTGTAAAGACTGAAAGCATATTTTTTTATTGCGTTTTTAACGTGTTAATGGGAAAAGTGCTTTCTGATGGTCAATACATATTTGTAATAAGTGGTCTCTACTTAGCCGGGTAGTAACCAAATTTTCCATCAAATTAAAAACAGAAACAATATTGGATTATAAAATTATCTAACATTGCATTAATTGATAAGAAATTATGCCAATATTGCTTAATTTCTTTTTTAAGAATAATTAATTCAATATTTTATTAACTAGTATTTTTTTTTTTTTTTTAACTTGTTGGTTGCTTAACTTGTTGGTTGCCAATATCAGTTTTATCGTATTTTGCTACTTTAGTGAGAATTGCTGGATTTAACGATATCATTGAAGAAAGAATATGATATATTTTTTTAGGCCAATGACATCTTTTCCAGCATATATTTTTTTATTGTGTAATAAAATACACCTATATTTAGATGACATACTCAAACGGCTTGGCAATCAAAGGGTTAAAGTTTAAAGATATATTAAATTTGTTTATAAATTAAATGTATGTATTTGAAGTCTAATCCTAAATCTGATCTATATTTAAAAATATTTGTTTTAGTTATTAGATGCATTTTTACCGATGATGAAGAAGAGAAATCACGGCCACATTGTTGTGTTAACATCTGTGGCCGGTCTGAACACACAAAGAGGACTACTACCTTTAGGAGTTGCTCAATTTGCAGTACAAGGACTAGCTGAAACCGTGTTAGAAGAGCTGCGCATTAGTAAGATATGCAACGTGCACGTCACGATAGTACACATCTACCCGTTCATTCTAAACGCAGACACAGCTAAAGATATTAGATTAAGGTATACATTTGATAATATTAATATTTATATAATATTTTCATTAAAATATATGATTAACTTTAAAGAATACCGAGCTTCTTCGGAACTACTACAGCATCTTACGCGGCCAAAGCTATCATAGAAGCTGTACGACGCAACTACATCGAAGTGTCCATTCCGAAGCATTTCATATTTTTGGGACACTTATTGAGAATACTGCCACGAGATGCGACCGTGATGATTCGAGACATGCTCGACACTGGCGTGGACTTTGCATAATCGTTACACATGTGTCAATCAAATTGATGTTCTGTGTATACAATTATTATTTATTGCTCGTGATTGAATTGTGATTTTTGTGTCAGTGTGTGTCATAACCAAATTTTTAACGAATTCAATTTACTCTCTTCAAAGACTGATAGGGAATTTATTTTCATTTTACACATGAAAATTTTTACCCCTCCCCCCCCCTTAATCTATCTATGCAATTTGTGATGTGATAAAAATATATTTTATTAAAACAGTAATTATAACGTAAGCATAAGCGTATTTATTTTCAATAAAATAATTATAGTACAATGATTATAATATAAATATTGTAATTAAAATAACAGTGTTTTTATTTAAGCTCTTTTATTATTATTGTTCTTCATCGTTAAATGTATCATATTATATAGAGTAGTTTTAGAACAAAATATTATATTTTCAAATGATAATCTTTGGAAATACAACAATATTATTTTTGATAAACAATATGCATAATATAAATAATTTATTTCATAATGAGATCAATCATAATCAGATTATGCGATCTTAGTGCATACATTTTTTAAATATAGTATAAACGCGACATTTAGAATCAATAAAAGTTTTTAAAAATCCTTTATACGGTTTCTTTATTATGAAAAGAATTTTAAAGTCGTACATTAATTCAAATACACACAATTAAAGCCCAGTATTTGTTCATTTCTATGAAACCACTGGTTGTTATCTCGATTGATTTGATCAATTAAGTTAGTTTTTTTCTCAGATATTTAATCAACGATAACAATATTTATAAAAACACAATGATTCTCAATGTTTATTACATTAATTTAAAGTAAGTAAATAAGACATGTTTGATATTGATTTTAAACATCACAATCGAGGGGGTTAGATGTAAAAACGCCTCTTAACGCAAAGATTTTTTTTATATATTTTTATTTAACCTAGTAATACAGATTGTTAAACTACTCAAGCTCAATAATAACATAAATTAAGGTTAATTTATGTTTTTTGCATTATTAACACATAACTGATTGATATTAAATAAAATAGTGTTTCAAATTAATGAGAATTTCAATTATACATTATATAGATTACAGAATAATATCTGAAAATTATATTTTTTTATAATGGCGTTTTAACATCTTACAATTTCATTTAAAATATAATTCTTAATAATGAGTTAAATATAAACAAAATAGGAAGACAATGATTATTCATTGTGTAATATGTTAAAAATATATTAATTCATAGATTCATTCCTTTCATTGCAAACTTAATATATTATAGTATTTTTTTAAATCTGATTAAAAGCAAAGCTATAAAAATACCTTTTTAAGATTTGAATTTTAATACTAATTATAATAATAGTATTATATACTTTAACAACCATGAAGTAAATATTTTGTGTGAATCGTTTAACACTTCACAAGCTTAAAAATGAGTTATTTGACAAATCATTGTTAAGAACCGATGACGCAATTATACGTCAATAATAAAGTTATAGTGATTTCACAAGAATTAGAAAATATGATAATATATGGTGAAATATTTAGTAACATATCTTGAAATATAAATTAAATTATGTCATTAAGCAATTTTAAAGTAAACTATAACAGTAAAATTCAAATTATTAAAAATAAAATTTAACTTTTATCTTTTAAGATTTTTACTGTCATATTTTCAATAAGTTGTACATGGAAATGATATGTAATATGCTGATTACATCATATATTAAGACATAGAATGTTGAAGCTATTAGGTGGTTAATACAATTATTACTTTTCTACTATTTTCAATTTTTAAATGGATGTGTTTATGAAAAAAACTATGTATAATAATTTTACATAGGTTATAATTGCAAAAAATATGCTGAATCATGTTTACTTTTACTTACAAACATTGCTTTTATATTTCATATACATTTTAATAATAGCACATTTAGGAATGTTGATTAAAATCAATATTATTGCTCATATTAACAAAAATTAAGCACTTATTAATGGCAGATTATTTCTTTCTTCATCAAGTGCATATTACTTAAATAGTTTACCTATTTTACTAAAACCCCTCTGTCCGACTTTGGCGCCAGCAATGTGGCAACCTGAAGTTATACTCTCCTGAAGCGATTTTCCCTTCGAAAGACTATATATTACTGTAGCGCAGAATGTGTCTCCAGCGCCAAGAGTATCTATCACTTGCTTCGGTGGAAACGCTGGACTCTGAACTGTCACACCGTCAGGACCTTTAGCCATTGCGCCCCTATCGCCCCATGCGCATATAATAGTTGCTCTGAAAAGATAAATACAGATCCGTCCAACATCAGTATTACAGAAAATTAGCGTAATATAATATACAATAAAGTTTACCCTGTTTTAGTATCTTTAGCGATGATTTTTAGTGTTTCGCTCATATTTTTACATTGTCGATACTTAGCAAAGTCTTTGCCGACAAATATTACATCAGCGTATGGTAAAAGATCTATTAATTCTGCTTTCGGCTTTTCGACATCTAACGATATCATTATTGGATTTGAATCGCCGTTTTTCGTATTCCAATGTTCGACGAATTCCATCATCATTAATACTTGTGATACATTTCTACCCTATAAATGTGTAAATATAGATTATAAGAAAGCTTATTTAATTGTTACATATAGTAGCAAGTCTTACTTCAAAATGTATCCATAAATAATTTCTCAAATCGATCTTTTTGAAGTCTTCGTATTTTAACTCGGGTAAAGATGGATTAGAATGTACTATTGTCCTTGATCCACTTTCTAAGGATATGATGACCGTAGATAATGGCGTTTCACAATTACTGAATTAAAAATGGGTTATAAAGTCGTACTATATTCATAAAATAATTAATAAAATATGTTAAACCTATGAAAGACGCAATTTGCTGTACTAATGTTGTATTTGTTGAAGTCGTCTAGCAAAAATGTGTTGTGGGTTTCTTTACTGATTGTACCTAAATATTCGCAATTTGCTCCGAGCTGCGAAAGAACCGTGCAATTGTTGGAGGCGTTTCCACCTCGTTGCCATCTCGACTCCTTGCATCTAGAATTAATACAGTTTTTAGTATACTATTATGTGATTAAAACAATGTAATTTTGATTCAAATTAATCCTCACCTATATTTATTTATTTATTATTTATATAAGTAAATATACATATATAAAAGAGTGAATAAAATATCAACATTGATTGTTTTAAAAGATAATTAAAATTATTATTGAATAAAATGGTAAGATTTTTAAAAGAATTAAGGTTCCGAGAAAAATTTCTCCATTAGAAGAGTCTTGCATTTTAAAATAACGTAAGTATTAAACTTTGCCATGAAAAAATCAAAATTTCCATTTTGGAAATAGCAATAATTTTAACGGCGAACAGAAATGCTTTCAATTCCAATTAGGCCGAAGACATTAAAATATCTATAGCTATTTAAACTATTACTATATTTTTGTGAGCTTTTTTCTATCCAAGCCTAATGTGTTTATTGTGGCTATTTTAAATTATATGCTATGGTATGTCCACTTTGAGCAAAAAATGATATTTTTATTGCCGGCATAATGAAATGTTAATTGAAGTAATAGAAATGTAGGGGATCAAAAAAGGGTCAATTTAACATAGGCGCTGTACGAAGAAACCTTCAAGAGAGGTTGTTATATTAGAACACCTAAGAGCCGAGCTTATCATTAAATTATTTAATTAAATATATTCAATCAAAATGGCTTGGCATTGGGGCAACACTTATTAAAAAGCTTTGGACTATAAAGGGTTAAGAGAGAAACTCGATTAAAGATAAATATTAGCTCTCTACGACTATATATTTTGGTGCCGCGGCCTCTATAACCGTTTTCATTAATCTATTCAATTGTTTCTCAAAGTAGGCATTATCGCCCACTAATGGGTGATGGATGAATTTTGGTGGGCATTGCTGGTTCTGGGGGAATTTGGTAAGCGATGAAAGAGCTATGGAGGGCGACGGAGAAGTGTGCAAAACGTTTTTATTAAAAAATGCAGGCATTATATATTTATAATAAAATAAATATCTTTTGCATAAAATATAATGCATTTTAGGACTTTTAAAAGTGGCCGCTATAATCGTTTTTTTCAGGTAAACATGGGTTAGGCTCGAACTGTTAGGATACTTGGTTAGATATTTTGATTTTTTTTAATTGCGAATACTATTTTTATAAATAGCAATTCTTATTTGTATAAGTAGCATTTATTATTTTATAAGAAGCAAGTGTTTTTATATAAATATCATTTTCAGTTTTTTAAGTAGCACCGTATAAATAGAAAAAAATTTTATCTTTCTTTGCTATTAGTCAATAATAATAGTAAAAATCTTGTGTGCATTTTTTGTTTTGATTAAATAATTTTAATTCTAAGTTTTTTTTATTTTCAAACTTTCTATTTGAAATTAAAAAATTACACAAGCTATATAAATACTTTGGTGAAATTTAAAAAATATCTGGGCATTGCTACCTTTACAATTTATTATTAAATGAGATAGAAATAGCTAACTTTTCCAAAGGTGGACGATAAAAAAAATTGTCATTGAAAAGTGGGCGATGAGTCCCTTTCGAGTAATGAGTTTATTTTACATATTTTTTGTGGTATTTTTTTATATCAATTCAGAGGCTTTCAGTATATCTTATAAAATGAATATAATTTTTTTGTTATGTTCATTTATTTCGTACTCTTTTATTTATTGGTATTATTTTCTATAGAAATCATTTACATTAAATCAAATTAAAAAAAATATTGTTAATATAATATAATGTTTTTTATTTATTATTTTTTCAGTTATATATAAATATATAAATATGTAACTATCTGTGGTACCACAAAACAGTGAAAGATCGACTACCGTACATGTACAGCAATACCGCTCAAAGGGTTTATGCTCTTCTGCATTCGACACCGCCACCCGATACTTGTGTAATAAAATAAACATCAGAAATATCAACCCTGATAAAGTTACACTACTCGGCACCAAAACCCGAAAAGGCTGAATGATAAACTATTAACAGAAGCCCATCTAAACCATGAATTTAGATCATCCAGTAGAGATTAAGAATCAATAATCGCTTTAATAGATATAAATACAGCATATAATAAAAATTCAGAGTGTACAATTACTGTATTTATGTCATTTATAAACTGAAGAGACAGCAACAGCCAAGATTAAATCCTTGCAGTATTCCAGATTATATTAGAATACATTAAATAAATTAACTTTCATGAGTCAATTATTTCATAATAGCGAGAAGAGCATGACTCAATGTATTTGTTCAATCCATAATCAATTGTTATTGTGAAATCCATAAAATAACCTATTTTCTGCATATATATCCAATATAAATCATTATTATATAGTGCCATAGTATGTCTCAAATTATTGAAACTCGATTAAGGAATTATAAAAACAAAAACATTTATCCAAAAAGTGCAAATATAAACAATACGAGTAAAATGACATGTAGGCTATCTAAGATGATTCATTATCAATATACACTAAATTTAAGCAACATTATCAATAGACTATGAGTAATATCGACTATGTATTACGTTTACTTTGAACTGTGGTACTGATATTAATCGAATTATTATTCGAGAATATACAAGGACGAATTATAATTAAATGAAGTATTATTACGATACTAGAAAGTTATCATTGAATATAAATATATGTATTTATATATTTTTAATGTATAATATTAAGTATGTAGTATTGAATACCAACCTTTGATCGCTGTCTTCGAGAGGATAAGTATCCAAAACTTGTACAATGTCAAGGTTGCACAAGCCAACGCACAAAATTTTCTTACTGGTCATAATATCGCTCTTTGTTGGTGAGCCAATTTTACCAACAACGTTCTCGTATGCCTCAAAGATGCTGTTCATCATAGTTATTCAGTAAATATAACAGTTTGCGAATGCGAAATCGACACAATTTGGGCACGGGTGAGAAAACATTTCGACAATCTGACATCGAGCACGAACAGCTGATAATGTAAATTGAGAGATTTACGAACACGCTCAAAAATGTAAATAAACCCGAAATTAATTATTTTAAATAATTTGTAATGGTAATTTAAAATTTTAAATGCTCTATATATAAATAGACATATTTTAATAGTAGTAAAACCTTTTTTTATTTCACAAATATCAGTATTAGTTTATTATGTAATTTACGAACACGGCATGGATATGAAAACCATATTAATTATAAAATAAAGCCCTATAACAACCGATTACAAATACGTTATTGTAATGTAAATTAAATACGAAATATGATTTTCTAACCAGCTATCGTTAAGACATTAACGTTTTAAATTTAAAGTAAAGAATTGTTGCCCACTTTCGCAGACGTTAAAGCCAAATAAAATGTTCATAGCAATATGGTTTCTGAGCGTGGCATCGATGTAATTGACAAGTATCTTAATGTCTTTTAGCAAATTCGGGACGCAGAAATTTAAAAATTCATTCAGTATTTAAGTGAAATGCTGGTTTTTAATTTTTTGGTAACGTGACAAACAGTTTAAAATTATTTCGTATAGTAACACCACTTCATTTTGCCAGGCTGCTTATTATTTATATTATAAATATTTTACTCCAAGCTGGAAAATTATATTAAATCTTTCAGAAGTAATGTCTGTCGGTCGTTTAACATGTATTATTTAACTTCCCCCCTCTTAGATAATTCCGTGATTTTCTAATGCGTTTTGAAAAAAATGGTACTAATATTGATAGAAAAAACCATTATACACAGGTTAGTGCCGTAACTAGAATTGTTTGCGCCAGGGGACAAAAATGCTATTTGGCGCCCTGCCCCCTATTTTTTTCACAATTTTCAAATACGTCCTTTATATAAAAAAAATCGTAAATGTTATTGTCATAAATTTTCACTACAGCAAAAATCGAATAAATTATTAAAAACTTTGAACAGTAAATACAGTATTTATATTAAGGCTAATCATAAAAAAATACGAACGTATTGAATTATATCAAATTTATATAGTTACTAAAGTCATCAAGCAGATGGAAGAAATGTTGTACATAAATATCCGCTTGAAAATAACAGCAAAATAAATAACATATAAAATAGCGAAACACCAGCAAGCAAATAGTTTAAGACCAACACTAACTAATTTTAAAAGTTAACATTTTTTATGCTTTCAATTGTTCTGAAATAAGTGACCACCACTGGATCTTGCTTGGGTGAGTGTGTTTTGAAATATATATTCAAATATATTCTTTGAATATGAATTATTACCAACCTCGTATTGGCGCCACCCTCTGCCCCCCCTCTTACGCTACAGCTATGCAACATGTAGATGACAGGTAGTGACAGGTAGTGATAAGTAGATGAGCCATCTCTTGGACCGGTGCATAATATAGATAGCAAAACAATCGTTCGGGTCACTTTGAGTAATTTATATTTACGCAGTTCTTTAATGGACAATAAATACTTTTTATAAACGGTAGTTACGGCATGAGCTATAATTTGTTGAAAAGAGCAGAGGAGCTTTGTGAAAAAATCGACAAAAACATATAAAACATCAGAACTCTTTGATAGAAATAAGTGTCATACTGGAATAGCTAAACGCATTACGAAAGTGCCAGGTAGTTGTTAAAATGTTGATTCAAAACTATTTTAAATAATTGTTACCATAGATGAACTCCTTTATAAAACAAGTTTTATTGTTGGGTAAGCTTAAAACATGGTCTTAATTGGGGCAAAGTCATATCATTGCAACTGTATTTTCAGTAGAATGGTGTTGATATCAATGGGATTTATAGTGTGAATTGATACAATTTATTTGTTTAACTTCATCCTTCGAGAGATGTGGGTTTACGTCCACGCAGCTCTCGAGCCAGTAACACAAGGAGGGTCGAGCGGAAGCTCCCGCTCGACTTGGGCCAAATTTGCATAGCCATAACAACGTTTATAATGGCCATGCGCTGTTATCAACACGTAATAAATAAGAACATTATAAGTATTTGTTTTTAACAATATATTTAACAGGGCATTTTTAGTATACATAAATATTAACCGCTTTATATTCTTTTTGGGAAATTTGTAGGCTGCTTAGATCTTTGTAGACCAGGCAGTCTTATTGGATCTACGACATAGACCAATCGAAGAATCTTACATTAGCTATTAGATGTTGTCTGAGCAATACTTGGCACTGTATTGTAAACAGTATCACACATGTATAAACAATTATAATAAAAAAATGCATTATAGCATTTTGACGCAAGATTTTATCATGTTTTTATGTTCTTTCGTGTTTATTTTTGGCAATTAAGTAAATTTAGCGTTAAATGAAAAAAATATCTTATTAAGTGGTAGCTTCGTTATTGGAATACAGTGTGTGTATTGATACTATCATATACCATACCCATATTTTTTAGATAATAAGAGTAGTATTATCACAATTACTGGACTTAAGATGTATAAAATGAATGTCTTATCATATAGTAATAAAATTTTAATACTTTAAATATATTTATTTTATGACTGAATATGATCAAAGATAAAATCACACTAAATGTCATAACCATTACAAAAAAGTTGTAAATAAACAGATTTAGCGTATGAAGTAGAAAAAATGTGTTCTTGAACTTGAACTAATATTTCAGGCTATTACCGTTTTCACGTAATTATTGGACACTGGAGATGACTCATCTATGAATACCACTCTGAGTTCCAATTGTACGAAAATATTCGACTTTTATTGCTATTTTGGCGAGGTAATAAAATTTCTCGCAATCACAGTAAATTTGACAATTTTTATCTGAATAAATTATATTGATTTAAACCAAAGACACCTGCGGGTTTACCAAAAAAAATTCGATATGGACATTTATTAAAACAAGTTTATTCCTACGTAGTGCAACTATAGGGCAAATAAAATGTATTTACATAGATACTTGAACCAATGAAACCAATTTTGTTATTATATTTTTGTTAAAAATACTATTTGTTTATTTATTTTGTTTACAGATATTGTTTCGGATTGATATCATGGTATACATTTTTCTGGCCAAATTCAAAGGGGGAGGCAAATGCCCTTACCTGCCTCACTTAGCACGCGAGCGTGTGAAAAGGAAAATATCTCACCGAAAAACTTCGCAGTAATGCTTTCTCGAAGAAGAAGAAAAAGTCTTTGGCTGCCGATAAATTAGTAAAAATTAAAATTTATAACAATTTTATAGATTGGCAAAATATATATAAATATAAAAATATATATAAATATAAAAATGAAAGTAATTGTCAATACAAACATCCACCAAAAAATTGATAAACAGGGGTATAGGAACTGCAAAACATATAAAGTTTATTTTCCTATTGAAACTCAATATATTGCTTATAGCTAATACAAGGTGAGCTATATTTATTTTTAGAAATTGGCATGTTGAAGATTCAGAAAAAACTTTTTAACTTGTCTGAGGCCTGTAAAATGAGCCACGTACAAAGGTCATGCGACGTACTTAATTTTTTTACTCAATTTTTTTGGAAGAATTATGTACATGGATTATACATATATATTTTTTGCACTAGTTCCTTTGTAAACAACATGTAGCTAGAGATGTGTAAATATCCGTATTTCCATAGACTGTGAAAAATCAACATTCAAAACACGTAACACTGTTACGCCTCTTTTCTTCATTCCGCATTTTTATATCGCGGATATAACGAAAATTATAATAACGTTCTGTTGAGAACACGGTATTTTTTTTTAGAAAAAAGTACGTGATGTCTACCAGGTTTTATGACACATTTCTGAAACATATTGTCATACTTTTTTGCATATCCAAATTTTCTAAAAATGTAATAATTTATGTCGGGCTTAAATGTAGGTATACTTGAAAATAAAGCTCGGATGGTTATCTTGGATGCTCAAATTATTAATTTAAAATGAAATATATCAACTATAATGTGCAAAAGATATTTAAAATAATAATCTTAAAATTCTTACGGCATTTATGTCATCAACCAATGAGCTGTAACAGGCAACGGAAAACCACACACATATTGTTTTCCCAAGAAAATTCGCTTGATTAGATACTCTAGTCACAGTCTTTAGTTTACTTTGCAAGTGGGGTTAAAAATGTATCTTAAAATATTATCTAATTAGTTTCATATTAACATATTTAAATAGTTGCCAGTCTTATTTTCTCTCTCACTAAATATCATACAACTACTTATCAAGTTCTATATAACTTTATCTCCAGGTCTTGTCTTTATATACGTGTCATTTAGGCAAATTTGCATAGCTCTAACAAATGTCGTTTTTCAAGATGTACATAAATATTAAAAACCTGATTTTCTATCAGATCATTTCGGACATGTGCACAAAATTCTGATTTTTAAAATATCACGTATAAAAAGCAAAGGGAAACTGCGTCACTAAGTTTAACGACCTCTTGTTTCAGTTAGCAACAAGCAAGATTCATTTTTAATATAGATATATTCATGAATGTTTATATAAACCCAATATCCATATTTGGTTGAAATTTTTCATAGTGAAACGTCTATATTTTTATTATTTATGTATTGATTTTTAATTTCATATCGTTAAATATATTACATATAATATTATGATGAGCTTTCATATTTTTTATGAATATGTATCAGCTAAAAATTATATATTTAGTAATAGCTCAAAACGTATTTACACTTGACCTTGTACTCAATTATCACAGTTCCTTAATTTTTACTATGTTGGTAACACATTACCTACTCTTTGTTGACTTTCTTTGAGTGTTATATAACTTAAATTGTTATTGTGGAAAGCAAACACAATACAAGGTAGCACAAAACAGACTTGTTATTTTGTTGTAAAAGTATGCAATACTATTCAACTAATTGAACTCTTTTTTCACGTGTAACTAAAGTTTTGAGACGAAGGAAGAAATAAAATTTAATAAAATAAAATTGTAACATTTCATATAATAACTATAAATTATAGACGGTTATGTAAGCTATATATATTGGACTTGTATATCACTAGTGCATGGGTTTTATCATTATTAAAAAAATATAAACATAGTGATTTAATCGATGCTCGAAACGACGTCATCACTAACGTTTAACACAATTTTCGCCTGCAAACAAATTTATATATTTTTTAATTATACATTAAGCCTTTTTTTATACCTAACTAAAAGATTTATTTTATTTTTATTTAATTAAATTAAGATATCTTGATAAAATGAGTATTTTATATGAGCTGAAGTAGCTCGTTATTAAATTTTTTAATACATAATATCTACAAACTAGCTAGATTTTAATTAATCATCAAGAGATTCATCCATTAGATTAGTAAAATCTAGGAAAAACTTATTTGTGATGATCGATTAAAATGATGTTTTTAATTGATAATAATTTCGATCTCCCATACACGATGGATATTGAGGTATTTTTGTTATTACTTATTGACTGCTTTTTGATCTTAAGTGTGTATCAAAATCTACTTAACTATTAAAGTGAGAATTACTTTACGATGGTATGAAAATATTACATGTCGATTTATCTGTATGTTTCGACGCTTCTGTGAAACATATATTAATCTGCAACCATGTTTTATACCGAACTTTGTTTAAGAATTTTAGTTCCTGGCTCACGCTGGTAGATCCTGGGGATCACAGTTATAGAAGACTGCTCAGTTTCTATCGTCTTACGCCCTGGGGGATGCAGGCTCTCCGCGAATTCGGATTGTCGAAACCACCCCTCAGCGACTTTACAAAGCGGTTCATTGAATATACATTACGGTGAGAATGCATTGTATTGTATTTCAACGTTCCTAGCAGAAACGCACTAGGATACACATACGGATACGATCCGTACGCATCATAAGATTCCCTATCGAGCTCGACGGTTTACCGTTACATTCTAATTAGAATCCACTACTATTTGCCTCTCAGCCATACACCGTGTGGGTGTTACCCTGCGTTTCTAAAGAAATATTTACCATTTTATTTTTATTATATATTAATGCTCTTTTCTTATAATAAATACAAATATTTTATTTCTTTTGTAAACAACAGTAGTAGAAACACAGTTAATAATGACTGTAATAATTATATTTATTTAAAAAATCGTTTAGATTTTGCGCAAAATTAAAAAAATCAGATACATAAGAAGCAAAATTATGGAATGAAGTCAGTGGTATTGTAGGTTAATCAAATTTAATCATTTAAAAATCCAGGACTGACGCCGATCCTTTAGAAATAAAAGTGGGAGTGGTGTCGCATGCAACGAAGAAAGAGATAAAGCATGCTATTTCGTGTAACGGTACTTCGTCCAGATGACATGGGAATCTTATGAAGCGATCCGTACTTCTTTGGCTGAATTCTCTCCAAAAACAATGAGTACTTTGCTTCGCTGGGATTTTAAATAATAGAGCTATATAAGCTACGAATCTCTAATAAATTGTTAAAGTGACACGCGCTCCGCATAACGAAACCGAGCATCCTCAACGCTTTTTTGCAATCTTTAGCGATGTGAATACTAAATTATTATTCTTGCTAGAAATTCACTTCCATGGCATTGGCGAAAGTATTTTTGCTGAAAGTGATTATATGTATGTATATTCAAAAAACTTGAAAAATAAATAATTTTATATAATATTTAGCATTTACATGATAGTAGTCTTCATTTAAATGTCAACTGTTTTACAAATTTTCTTCGCTTATCGTTAGATTAGGCAAATATTCCATATTACATAATCTCCATTGCTTCATATTTGCCAAGACATACATATCTATATATTTTTTCAATTATTTCTGGTTTTTTATTAAAAAAATGTGCTGCGCGTTTAAATGAAGCTTGATATATACCTACTTTAAGTCCAATAATATTTTTTACTTAAAGTTAATTAACAGTTTTTAAGGCTACGGTGTTTAAAAGGTTGTCCACCTCATTCAAATCACGTTATGAAATGTTCAGTAGTTTCACTTGTAGTTTATATATCATTTTATCTCACCGTTCTGACTCAGTACATACAAAACTGCATTACGAATGTCAGTCGCGTTTTTCGCAATCGGGTCAATTCGTCGAACGTCGTGCGTGGTCGACCGATCGGTGATCCTCGTCACGTGTGAACATGGCCCGCGCAGCCGTGCCGAAAAGTCACCCTATGTACTACAATCATATTACTCAACCAACGTTTAATATGCACACGCGTACTATTCTTATGCTTTTTTAAAAATCGAAAGTGTAAGACAAACTTCATTGTCTTCTGGTGTTCTTCGTCCACAATGCGGTTTTTTGTTTAGCCATAGACGAAGATTGTGAAATACGTTTGACCCGCATGATGCGTTTTACGTATGAATCGCGATGTCGTGAAAATGTTGACCGAACATGATGATTCTAGTGGTTGTGCTTGCGATGGCGAAAATCGGTCATCGGTTATAGAGTGTCGATTGTTTGCCACTGATATGAGCAATGATCGCTTTGCATACGGGATGTCAATTATTTTGTTTACTAGTATCATACATAATATTAGTTCATTTTATGCGGTTTGAGATATTATTTACAAGAGCTTTTATTTTTATATCGTCTTACAACTTATCCGTTTTGTAAGTTATAGAAGAGATAATGCGTCGTTCATTAGAATAATAATTTAATTAAATACTACGAATCTTAATGAATTCTCAGATAATCCCTTTAAGAAAAACTAAAAAAAAACAGTATGGAATCTATCCTGGAAATATTTTTTAAAATATGTCATTTCAGTAAAATCATATCGGAATACTTTTCCACCAGTAGATATATATTTTTACCATTAAACAATTAAATTTGAATTTAAATTTTAATTGGTAACCCATTTTTGCGCGGTGTTCCAATATTTAAACATTTAGTTTTTTTCTCCCCACTTCAATATGCATTATCCAATATAAATAGAGATACAATTTCAATTGCATCAATCGACAGCTGGTAAGCGTGCGGAGCTTCTGGTGCAAATTTTTTCAGGTTTGAACCTGTCAGAGTGAGCAGTGTTTTTTATGAGCATCATTTATGTTCAACAAGAAATGTCATCTGACAAGTAAGTTTAGTCATCTTAATAACACATTTATTATATATTGATAATATTTGTCATACTTTAGTATTGTTCTATTGTTTATTTTTTTCATCTGTATTTTTTTTATTCACAAAATTATCCATGTTCCTAAATTGGAACACTGGGATAATACTAACATTGATTTTTTTACCCAGAATCATAACATGTGAGAATGTGTTTATAACACTTCCCAAAGACGGCGTTGAGACTGAAGATGACAGCGGTGAAGTAAATGAAGAAGTTGATATAAATCATTTGAGCGGGTGCCAGTTGCAAACTCGAGCTCTTACTATAAAGGCTCGGCCACACAGAGAGCGGTCTGTCTGTGTCGCGGCGGTCAGGCGGTCTGGTTGTATGATGCAATGTTGCATCAGTTCTGTCAGACAGAACCGCCTGACCGCCGCGGTCAGATATCGCTTCCCGCCACGACAAACCGCTCTCTGTATGGCCGAGCCTTAAGTGTTTATAATTTGGGTGAAATTAGTAAAGATGAAGATGTATTAGTTCTACTTTCTGAGTTACGGAAGAGGCAGAAACATAATAAAATTCAGTTAAGATAAGAAAATAATAAATTTTCTACAATCAACAATGAGTCAGGAGCAACTAAATGGACTTGTAACACTTAACATGAATTACCAGATTTATTTTAGACGAATTTGCTAACGGAAAAGCGTAAAAAGCTTTTGTGAAATAATTAAATGTTTAAATCGAATAAATATCTATTATTATAGATTTTATTGTCTTGCACACATTCAAGAATTGTTTTCTTAAAAGTATAAATTTTCTAAAAAAATTCTTGGAATTACCTCACGCATACAGCATAAAAACTGCAACTTTGTATTGAGCTATACTGCTATAACAAAGGAAACAGTAAAGAGAACCTTAACATTCGATCAAACTTGACGTGCTTTTTTTAGTCTTGGCTCTTTAGAGCACTTTTGGACACTTGTCTATACGGCTTTTCAATGCACCTGTTATGACGCAAACTTCATTAATCAATTGCTTAGATTTTTTTATGATGCTGCTACTTATTTTGTGTCCAATTGACAGATAAAATTGATTATCATGAATCCTATAAAATGTCAACTACATCAGCGATCATACTAATAGTGATTTAGCGATTACTAAGCACAGTTTCTTTACTCTTTTTTACATTTTCATCGGTGATATGCTGTTAATATTTGATTGTTAAACACAAACTACGCAAACAAAGTGACAATTGAGATGCCCATCACATATATGGCAATTGTAGAATACTTACTTTACTTTAAATAAGGAGTAAACTTAGCTAGCCTTATTAACGTTCTTAAGCTTTTAAACAATTTAATGAATATTCGATGTATTCGATGTATAATATAATATATGTAATATTTTAACTGCTGTTGTGTGAAATGTTCAGGCTTCTAAAATCTACATCCTGGAGTTCGATAAAACTTTTTATCGTTTTAATGCAGCAATTAAAAGCGAAACGGTAGAAAATATGCAATAATAAACATAAGCGACTTATTTTTATGTGTTATTTATACATATGTATATATTTATTGTTGTCATTGGCAAAAATGTTTATTTGATGTGCTAAAAATATACGTATTTAGAAAAATAACTACCAAAGTTACATCATACGCCATCGTTGAAATTTTCGATGCGTTCACGGTCGAGAGGAAATTTTAACACCTACAGCGACACATATTTAGAATTTTTCCCAAATATATAAAACGTACATAATTAGCTTATTTTGCCAATCTCGCATGTCAGGTGTATAAAATTAAACACATTACCATATATTATTATGCGGAGTCAATTATTAAAATATATGAAAATACGTTGGGCAATGTAACGCATAAGAATCGGAAAGTTTGGCAATCGTAAATGTGTTTTAGAACCCTCAAAAATTAACGGCTCGTTTGCGTGGTTAAAATTACGTAACATTATTTTAACACCTGCCATTGATGACTTTCAAGATTCAGGTTCAATGCATCTAACAAATAACAGGGTTATATTTGCATAAAAATTTGTGATGTTGCTAATTTATAATGGAAACAATGTAATTTAATTCAGTTAGCGCAGTTTGCTTGTTTTGGACGTGGTAATAGTTTGATAAAAAAGAGAAAAATTAAGCTTACCAAACCGGATTGACTTTTTCAAAAACCGTATGTTTATAATTCAGTCGGAATTTATAATTTTGACTTGACTTGGCAACAGAATTATCGGAAAGAAAAATAAGATAGATATGTAAATATTTTTGGAACGTGAAGCGTGTAAATTTTAAGTTAATAACTAATGTATTTTCAATATTAAAATCTCAAAAGCAGGCATTTCTAATATTTTTTAGGCCTAATTTCGTTTTTAAAATAATTTAATATACTAATTAATATTGATGTGAAAATTTTTTTAATATTATATTTCATATTTGATTATAATTATTTAATTAAAATTCTTTTAAATTAAATTATATGGTAATTTATTGTTATTTTAATATATTAATCATATAATATATTGATAGATATTTTCTCTACATTTATCGATTAAATATGCTAATAAGAAGATTCCCTTTGATGTGTAAATTAATCTATCATTGAGAAATCGATCTTAGCAAGCAAGAAGAGTATTTAATTCCTTCAAATAAATTGTAAAAATACAGTTGTGGTAAAATATTTATTTATATTTCTTTTGCTATTTAATTATTCATAATTTATTTACTTTTTACTTAAGCAATATTTTAATATTAGTGTGTACAGCAATAAGTTATTCGTTGATTTTTAACTATACTTATGAATAATTAATATCAAGATTAGTTTTAACTATTTATTAATAAGATTTTTGTGCATTTGCACATATGTATATGATTTGTAATGTTCATATTATGTTACGTTTAGTTGTTATGCATTAAAGATATCAGAAATTATATACCCAGTTATTATATTATAACATCCTTCTCTACATTTTAGGTAGATTTTCATAAAAAAAAACCTATTGCAGAAGGATTCAAGACGCGATTTAATAAAAATCATTGACTACCAATAACTATAAAAAATGTCTAAAAGAATATATTTTTCACATTTTTTATTTATATGGAATATAACGGTTTCGATGACATTATTTTTTTTATTTGTATGGGATATAACGGTTTTTGTATATTAATTATTTTAACATAAAACTTGTTTTTAAGATAGAGCTAGCAAATATTTCAGATAAGTTTGTTAACCAGACATCTGGTTCGTTTTGCATCTTTGTCAAAAATCTTGTCTTGTAGAAAAATCTAAACGTAATGAAAGCTTAAAGTTAAAATATAAATTTTATTTAAAAAAAATATTTTTAAAGTTTTTGCGAACACGACAGCAGTTTTATTAAATATCTCGACTATTTTCGATAGCTAGCTTATCATATTTTTTGGTTAAAAATGGCGATTATTCAAAATAAGCACAGTAAACTTATAACATAAAATTAAACAAAATAAAAAAAATCATATTAAAAATTTAAAAAAATCGAATCTCTTTTATTTAAATTCTAAAAAATAAATAAAATATGCTAAAACGGGTTTTCAATAATAATTAAATTAAATTAAAAAGATATATAAAATACAAACGTTCTTATATATATATGTATACAAAAAAATCAGATATTTTCTTATAAAATTCAAAATTTTACTCACTTATGTAATTTATTTTCTTATATATGTTTTGAATTACATATTTGTCTATAAAACGATATCAAATAATAAAGTATTAAAGGCTACAGGTACAAAATCCCTGCCCATCTTATTAGATCTTTAATTTTCTCACTCAATGGTGCGTCTTTCACCGCATGTGACAAAGTTTCACTCTGGCGAACCGCAGATGAAGATGTTTGCGGGCCAATTGCATCGCTTCATAAACACACCTATGAAACGTGTTTACCCCATGAAAGAGAAACGGTCCATTTGGCCATTTTGAAGGGTAAAATAACAGTATTTCGCGTAGGGTAAAACGTATTGTCTATCGCTCATCCTTTCCAAACAAAAAGTAGTTTTTTGAGTTGTAAGTATGGGTTACATATTATAACATTAGTCTTCTTATTTGAATTAGATAATTAATTATTACCAGAATATTTAAAAATAATTAATAGTGGAAATAATAATAAGGTAAAAAAAAGAAGATTTTCTGTACAAGATTATTGAAACTGAAAAAATGTTAAAGACATAAGGATTTAGGTTTAAATTTAAATTTAGCTTTTAATTAAATATAATATGCACCTATAAAATAAGTTTAAATCAATTAAAAAACTATTGTATGTATAAGTAAATAAAAGTATTTATAAATTTATTTGATCATCGGTTTAAAACATTTTTAAGAAAGCAGTTTATGGTTTTTTTACTCTGCGTAAAGGATAATGAACTTAAGTACAAAATAGCTATATAATACAAATGTAAATATCTAACCTTCAGTCTCTCATTTCGCAAATCTTGTTTGACGCCAAATAGCAAGTTCAAGTTTATTTGAAACATGAAAAGCAATATTCTTAATGTATTTACATGGTTTTACCCATTATGAAGATGTGGTAGTATATAGATTCATACATATGTATATACAAATTTAAATATTGCAATAGTAAAAATTTCCAATTTAAAAAGTGGAAATATTTTAATATTAATGAATGACCAAAACGTAATATTTGAATGAACCTGATTCTGATTCACAATTCGTATACCTAAAAATAAACATTATAATGACATACGAGTAAACTCAGATAAATATATACGTTAGCAAACCTATCCCGGATGTGTATAGTTAAATATGAATAACATTACGGCAAATATAGCACATTTTGAAGGATTTCAAGGAAAATTCTTGTTCATGAATAAATTCCAAGGCTGTGAAATGCTTTCATCGTTGATGTATAATTTTGGCATTATAAAAAATAAACTTTTGGCAATATTTGCCGGTCGCAGATTTTCGCATGGATCTTGGAAGTCAAGGTTAATCGTTGCCTTACCACATTTCTTTAAAGATTTTATTTGCCTGCTATTTTATTAAATTAACGTTAGATTGTTACGTGTTTTTTAGCATAAAACTGTTACAACTAAAAACATAAATATTATTTACATTTAAAATATTGTATAAATAATACTAATGAAACTAAAAATTAAGGGCATATAACATTCAATTTGTAAATGTGTGCTATAATATGTATGAACCGTAACGAAGACCTTGTGCTGTAATAAATATGGTAAGCCTATTTGTTTGTACAACATAATTTATATATAAACAAATAATAAACGAAAGTGTGTTCAAACAATCGAAAAAGACACTTGAAGCAAACGTAAATATTTAAAACGTATTAACGTAAAATATTTCTGAGCTTCGGAAATTCTTCATTGAGTACTTGATTTAATATCTAATTAGGCAATGTGGTATATGTGTACTCTTAAGTTTTACGACATCCGAATAATAAATAGCTGAAAGTATAATATTGAAAGGACATTTAAAAGGATATTTACTGTCGTGCAGAAATCAATCTAGACTTAGTTCGGAGAAATGTTTTATTATTTTTTGATTAAAAAAGATTAAGAAAATACCACGCGAAGCACAGAATATTCCAAAATCCGTATAAATATATTAATATTAAGCCGCAAATAAAAAAATGATACTATGAAAAATCTATCACATAAAATATGCATTGCAAATATTTTTTATTGATGTTCATTTTACAGCAGATTCACAAACTTATGTATTTAGTCTACCGCCCCCTTTTTAGATTAAAAAAATACTTGACACCCCATAACAGAAAGATACGGTTTAATATTTTTATGTATTTATACTTCCACCAACATCCTTTAACATGGTATAGGTCAACGACTGCGAACTTTTTTTGCTGGCGGGTCAGAGTCAAATTTACAAATTGCAATTATATGTCTGCGAGTTAGATGTTAGCACTAAGTAATTTAATAAATAAAAACAAATATTTTTGGTTTAGAACCACTTATTGCTAGGTATTTTTTTTGCAAAAAAGTTTAAAAAAACATCAGGTTTTTTGTGTTTTATTTTAAGTTTATGTTTTATATTTTTTTCAACCCACAGATCAATGATGTTTAAGTTACTTTTCAATTGCATTTTTTAGCTGTTACCTAATTCGTAAAAAGTTTTGGTTTTCACGTCTACGATTAGGTTAAATTGTTTTTTTTACAAATTCAACTACATTTTTTTTATTAAAAGTTATTTGTAAATATTAAAAAATCATAAAAAGTAAGTCTTACAATTTTTAGCTATTCAAATACTGTCGACCTCTATTAAAAGCTTCTAAGAAAGCATGCATCTGGCATAGACCCACCCTTTCTTATGCAGCGATATAAAAAATGCAATGCTTGTGAAATATTTATTAATATTTGCACAGGCAAAAAAAGCTTTATAGAAATTATCGAAAAATTAAAATGTTCCTAAATCGCCACGATTATCTATTTGCAGTCAGTTTATTGTTTGTTAGCATATTTCTGCCCGCAATAAACCACGATCCACTAAATACGACGAATAAAAGAAATTAAAAACTAGTCCGCAATTCATGATATTTTAAGGTTTGGTAATCCTAAGGGGTGTGACTTCGCAGCCAGTAAGACACAGGTGGAAATTAGCGAAAAAAATATTAGATTATATTACATATATTGCTGCTACTATGATGGCGAGTATCGTTTTCTCCGAGTAGTGGTGGAGAAGCTGCCGCAGGGATGATGTCCGTGGAAGATCCTCAAAGATCTTGTAGGTGCCTGCAGTGACAGGTCCGGGGGAATTCCTCTTGCTGCGATGATCGTGTTCGGGAGTCTCAGGTCGTATCTTCGTGTCGGTCGGTGGGGGCTGACCAATTACAATCCTGCAGCCTTTCTGTAATCTCAATATTGTTAAATAATCACATTTGGTCAAAGTAATTACGCGAGTTTCAAGAATAAAGTACCCCACAATCGCGGGCCTATGAATATAAATTTAATAAATTGCTTTTGATTTCGTCGTTTGCTTGAATTACATTATGTAACGACCTAACTTCATATTTTTGGAAACTAAATGTTGACGCTTCCTATAAATATGCTAGAACTCCTCTGCAGCACCTTATCATCGCTAGGGTACCATCAGTAGCAACTAGGGATTCTGAAGGTTCGGGTTTTTTCGATTCCCGGGACTCGAGACCCAAATTTCTTAAGTCCCGGGAATTCTCGAGACTTTGATTATTTTTCGTACAATCATGAAAAAAAATTATGTTAAAAAATTTACTTATTATTATTAACTTTAATTAACTTATTATTATTAACTTTAATTAATTTATTATTATTAACTTATATTATTTGTGTTATAGGTACGATAGGTGAAAATTTATTGAAACAATTTAAAAACACTTTATTCGATATTTATTTAAATTTAATTTATTACAATTTTTTTAATCGAAATATTTATATCAATATTAAGTTAAAACCTTTATTTTTGTAAGGAAAAATATGTTTTTAAAAACACCAAGGCGTTTAATGATGAATCACATAGCCTGTTCCTGGTTTTTGTGGCAAATATTCCAGATGTAGAAAAAGCTCTCTCGCTTTCTGTAGATGTTGGCTTAATTGTAAGCAATGATTTGAATAAAAGCTCTAGATTCGGAGTTCGCTTGATAGTTGAATTTAATATCTGAAACTCCTTTTTAAAGTTGAATTTTTTATTTCTAGTCGTTGAAATATTTTGGTGGTTCGTGCGACAGAGTTGTGTTGATTTCAAATATTTTTTTTAAAAGGAAATTAACAATAATTTCGGAAGTTAATAAAGTGGCATCTCGACGACTTATAGCTTCAACTGCCAGTTTTATAGAAGTGAGTACTTCACAAATATTTTCCAATACGTGAATGTTCGATTCATTCCAAATTTGGCCGATGCCAAGATCAATTAATGATTTTCTAATGCAATTTCGTAACTTTCAAAATCTCGAGATCATGGGTAATAAGGAATTCCACCTTGTCTTCATATCGAGACATAAATTAAGCTCGACATCAAATTCGCTCTTTACATATTTTTGTAAAATTGCACTTCGGAAAGTCTCGAGTCCCGGGCTATTAATTTTTAAATTCCCGGGACTCGAGACAGCAAAAAATCTTTGAATTCTCGGGAATAAATTCCCGAGTTGTCTCGACACAGAATCCCTAGTAGCAACTGACAAGATAAAACTCAAGTTTATTTTGTTTGTTTGTTCAGAAAACTTAATTCATTAAATATCGATTCTCATTTAGTATCACTTTAGCAAATAATAACTCTTGAATTTTTTTGTCCTTATAAATCGAATAAAATAAGGCTTCATATCTTTGCAAAAATGACTCTTCAAGTTGAATAGAAAACAAATGTTTTTAAATACTCACACAATGAGATTTCAACACCTTGAGCCATTTCATATGCATATATTCCTGACGATGCACACCGGACACGCTCACCTTCCAATTTATGCAGATTAGAATATGGTGATGGTTTTAACCGCCGATCGGTAATAACTTGCATTTTTTGGTTTATTTGGAAAAAAAACAAATTTATACGACTGTTACACAACAGATTAAATGATGAAAGAAATACGAAAGTTTTTTCGTAAATTTCCTATCTTTTCTTTTTTCTTTCTTCCACTGAAATCATTGCTTTTCAGCAATACAATAAAAAAAAATTTAAAAAAATGAAAATTTTGCGCTTATTTTGAAAAATTCTACAAAGAACTTACATTTATTCCGCGAAAATAAAACCAATAGTGTTTCACAAAAAATCTGAAAAGTCAGAAATAAATGCGTTTTTTTTAAATAGATTCTGTGTTAAGTATCATATGCCTTAATTTTACACAAAAGAGTATACATTGAGTTTTTTTATGTGTCACAAAAATAAAATTGAATTTGCGATTAGTAATTTATTTACGTTAAATTATCATCAAAAATATATTACCATTATTAATATTAATAATTACTACTATCTCGATTCAATGGACCCTTTGATCTGTTAATAGTATACCTATTTATATGGCAAGAGGAAGACTTTTTATAATTGTTTGATTCTTTACAAGCACAATAATATATAGAGTCATTGATCGATGAGCGCGAAAAAGGCTTCCGCAGCTAAATGTCAATACTTTTCTTAATGTTTGAAGATAAAAATATGACGAGATGAATTCGAAGATCACACGCTATGGAGCAACTTACACAATATTTAAGCATACATTGAAGGACACTAATACTAAAATGTGATGAATGAATGGTAAAAAATACCTTAATAAAATACGAATTATATTTACATGTATTAAATTCGTATGAAGAAATACATGCGATTTTAAAATTATTTATATTATATATATAAATTTATTTGATATTAATTATGACTTGTGTGATGATTATTAATAAATAAAATATTTTTTTATAATAATTCTAAACACACATAATTCATCTTTATTAATAAATGTATATTCACTAAGCGCGTTGAACAAATTAACGCTTACAATTGAGTACACAGAATCCGCTAGGGAAGAATAAGTTTTTTTTAAATTAATGGAGATACTCATAGTAGGATTTGTCCATCAAGGTCCATCTCGACGGTGATGACACCTTTGAAGAATGGGCAAAGATGAAGGTGCAGCCAAAAAATGATTTACAACAGACGATTCGGCGTCGATCACACAAGGTCCTATGTATATAATTAATTTATATTATCCACGCACAAATATCTATATATGAATTTAGGTGTATTTGAATTGTGGTCAAATAACCTTGGAATAACCAATTGATGGTAGACAAAAGAGTTTGTCAATTATGTAAGGAAGATGCGTATATATATAAATAAGAAAAAACTGCTTGTTAGTCACGCGGAAATTGCTAATGTACAATTATGATGAATGCATTTTTTACTACATCTTTAAAATATATATAAATAAATAATTGTAAACTTTTAAATATGATTACGTGTTTTATCGCATCTATATATATATATATATATATATATATATATATATATATATATATATATATATATATATATATATATATATATATATATATATATATATATATATATATATATATATATATATATATATATATATATATATATATATATATATATATATATATATATATATATATATATATATATATATATATATATATATATATATATATATATATATATATATATATATATATATATATATATATATATATATATATATATATATATATATATATATATATATATATATATATATATATATATATATATATATATATATATATATATATATATATATATATATATATATATATATATATATATATATATATATATATATATATATATATATATATATATATATATATATATATATATATATATATATATATATATATATATATATATATATATATATATATATATATATATATATATATATATATATATATATATATATATATATATATATATATATATATATATATATATATATATATATATATATATATATATATATATATATATATATATATATATATATATATATATATATATATATATATATATATATATATATATATATATATATATATATATATATATATATATATATATATATATATATATATATATATATATATATATATATATATATATTTATATATATGTATACACCAAATAAAAAATCGCCCAAAGTTGAGCAATTTAGGACCTTGACCAAAAAAATGTTATGACTTATATTATAATATATAAGATTACAACTGAAACAGGTGTCCTTGTGCAAAATGCTTTCATCTAATAGTTAATTTTTCTACAGATTATTTTAATAAATTTTAATTAATGCAATATACTTGTGCATAACACTATTATGTGAATTTTGTAATACCCAAACCTAAGAGAAATCCTTGTTATTTCATATATTTAATTCAATGTTTTGAAATACTTAAAATAAACGAAGAAGTAGACGATCATAACCTACTTTAAAATATGAATTGCCAAGGTAGTTATATCATTATTTAAATATACATTATAATATGCAAAACTAACTTTTAGTTTATTTTTATTAAATATATGCTTTTTTGGAAATGCATTTTTTTATATAGATTATTTTTAAATAGCAACAATTTGTGCGATAAAAATTATATAATATATAAGTATATGTTTTCAAAGTGGTCTCGAAAATTGGGTTGAACTCTTGGGATTCATGTGACTGCTTAGCTGGATCTGATCGTAGAAAAGTGTAACTTTGTTACACAGATTTCTACCATACATTTTATTAAAATCTCTACCATTCTTTTGGAAATATTTTTTATAGAAAAGAAACATAAAATCCATTATTTTACACACTTTATACAGTATTTTTTTTAATTTTAGCATTAAAAAAATTTAAGTATATATATTATAAGAAAAAAGTTTATAGTCCTGAACAAGTATTTAATGCCGGTGAGACTGGATGCACAACAAAACAAAGATTATTTGTTTGTTGTACCCAATGTAATAAGATTTTTTTTTCTTAGAAAGTTACAAGATCGATTTGAACAAATAGCAGACTTTGCGTAAGATGATAACCCTAATATTAAAGACCGAAAAGTTGTTAAATCGCGCTTTTTTACACTTTTCTAACAAAGCATAAATATAGAAAAAATTGTTAGTGGTATAAATATGACCCATGGAGATTATAAGCCACGATCATTATTGCAAAGATAACAAGAAAGCTGTACTATTTGTAATTGTTAAATAATAGTTTCAAAACTCTCTAAGAAGTGGAAAGCTACGTGATAAAAAACGTATATTATTTAAAGTACTTTGACTGATATACATATAATTAATTTTTAAGACTATTATGTCAAACATTTCGAAATTTATCATAATCTGACGAAGGTAAGTCTTTCATAATTTTATAAATTTAGATTTATACTATTAAATCTTAATTAAATTCAATGGAAATTTGCCTATACCGTAGTGCAGTGGTCGGCAAACTTATTAGCCAAAGAGCCAAATATGTACATTACAACGGTTAAAAAAAATTGAGAGCCAAATCTATTTATTAATTTAGCAAACCTTTATTATAATTTTCCAAATCAACACAAAGACGTTTAAATTTAGAGCTCCATATTTCCTTATTTTTTAAATCGAATGCGCGAATGCGCGTGGATATTTGTGCCAGAGCCGCACTTAAGGGGTCAAAGAGCCGCATGCGGCTCCGGAGCCGCACTTTGCCGACCTCTGCCGTAGTGCTTAGAAACTAACAACTCATATGTTACCTATAACAATTTTAAGTTAGTATGATAATATCATACGCCTTAGGTTAAAAAGTGTTGAAAATTAATGGTTTAACTAAACGTAATAGATAATTATAAATATTTTAATATTATACTACATGTATTAAATTATTTAACAAAATAGGATCTATTTATAAAAGTACTAAAAAATATTGTAAAGTTTCCAGTGGTATTGTCAGCGACGTAGCTATGGTGGGGCGGAGGGGGCGGGCGGCACTTGCTTGGGGGCGGCATATTCGCGATGGAATCGTCTGGTGTGGTTCTTAATCCTGAATAAACTAAAATTTATGTAAATCTACGAATAGCAAGAACTTAACAATAATCAATTTATTATTCTAAGAAATGCTGATTTTATGACCCTGCAAAAAAATGTATGGGAGGGAGGGGCAGTAATTTTAAGGATTGCCCCAGGCGGTACATACCCTAGCTACGCCACTGGGTATTGTAATACATACATTAAATAAATCAACGTGATTAAAAAAAATGCTCTACTTTTAGTGAATGAGATAAAATTTAACTATAGACAAAAAATCAATTTCAAACTAACAGAAACCTATAAAAAATCAACAATAACTACATTAGAATAAATTTAATTTTATTAAACATACACTAAAGATGATGCGTGTGTTGTTGCACAAAATAACTAAGCATAATAATAAAAAAACAGTCACTAGATTTAGTAGAAAAAATAGCAACCTAAAAATCTGCGTCAGAGGAGATAATATCAGGACTATACCACTAAAGATGACCCTAACATTGATGGTTGAAACGTTTGCCAAACGTCTTATTTTATTCCACGTTTTCCATCGCTTACTAATGTTACGACTTCAACACTTTTTTAGCATTGCATGGTTTTTGATCTAATTATACACTAAAAAAGTCCTCTTATAAATCTATCTTACATCTCTAAATTATTTCTGTTGAAGAAAAGTTACATATTATTTATGTACATTTTTTCGATACCAATAATGATTCCATAATAGTAGTTTTAAAAAAAATGTAGATACATGTATGTATGAACATATAAATTTATTTACATATTTACCCCTGTTTCCCCTATAGTTTATCCATTAGAACTTCGCTTCGAATACCGTTGATTTTTTCAGCAAACATCATATCGAGCTTTAATACATTTGGCTAGCAACACATTTTTTCTCACATCGTACACACAAGACTGATATAATAATAATATACATACATACTTGTACACATAACATCCTTCGTACCAAATGTGTGAATATATTTCACCTTGATGCATAAGCACGAGCTTTTCCCGTATACGTAGACGTAACGTACGGGCTAGTTAATTATCACGGTTAAGTTTACCCATAGAGTTAACTGACAGTGTCGCAACAATTAGGCATTCGCGTAATCTTCAACATTCATGCATACTTTGTATTTATTTTGAATTTTAAATAATATAACACGTTTATTGATTCTTTACAAATATGCCACGTCTTATATAGTAGAAGGTTGAAAAGTAAATGACATGGATAGGTATAGTTCTGCAAAATTCATTCAATATATAATTTTCATTCAATGTTAACATCCACTTTTTTGCAAACAGTATACATTTTGTCGTGATTTTCTATTTAACACTTAACATCACGGTAGGCAGCCAGTTAATGAAATGTATAAATATGAGAAGAACGAAGATTTGAACCCGGATGAAAGGATGCCTATGCTACTTAACTCACGCAGGTGTCTTTTATACCAAAATATCCATGTTTGGTGGAAGGTCGATGTTACCTGCAAATTTGATCGTGGATAACTTTCATTGCCGGTCTAACAGGTAAAAAGCTATATATGTATTCATATATAATGGATAGGTTGACCATGTTTTACTTTAATTTATATAATTTATCAACTCTTTGCTAGTCCAATTAAATACTAATCATTACCCAAGTTACTTAAATTTATAATTTATTTATTAAATACATAATAATAAATTTCATTCATATTTCAAAAACAAGCACTCTTCTCTGTCTTACACATTGCAGCATCTTTTTACCTTGATTTAATGTGATGCAGAAGAACCTCCAGTAAAATAGATATTCAAGAAGTTTTGCAATAGTAAATAATTTAACAATATTATATGATATGATCTAATCATTTTTTTTTATCTTTTTTCTTAATTTCATGGATAAACATTTTACTGCAAATTTCTAGGTTTTTGAAACTTTTTCCTTAAAGAATATTATATAAGTAAGTTGATAAATATAATAATTACCTAAATTTATAGATTTGATAAGTGCCTACGCGGAACGACTTATAAACAAGTAAAACTGTATTGTTTTCAATCGACAATATATCTAATGAAGTTATGAATTTTACAGAATCTTATCTAAATAATCACTGTATGTATATGGTTTGTAGCCCTTTTATGTTAAGGTAGTTGATTGCTAGGGTATTTGAAACATTATTAATTCATTTAAATTAAATTAAGACCATCGTGAAAGACAATGCATACTACTATTGCAATACACAAAGAATATAATACAAGTAAGATAAAAAAATAATCAATGGTAAAAAAAAACACCAGACCAGCTCCTCGTAGCTGACATTAAATGGTGACAGGGTGACAGCGAAAATTCTGAATATAGGTGATTGTTTGATTGTCAAATTTATTTTACTTTTAAGTCCAACTGCTTTATATTTTTCTCTATTTTTACGTAAAAAAAAATATAATTATAGGAAATGTAAACGTATCATACAAATGTAAAATACTAATATAATTGTAAAATATTTTATAACATAATATTTTAAAAATAAAATTATATTAACATCTGTTAAAATACAGACATTATTTTTTTATGTATATTTATTTACATATTCTTAAATATATTTGTGTATATTGAATATTTATGGTATTTTTGTTGTTTAAAATTTTCGCTGTGCGCAATTTTTTTTTTAGCAATAATCACCGAAGCACATTAAATATATCAATGTGCAATGTCAGCGTATTAAGGAGTCGGGTGGCGACAGACATAGGCGAGTCAGCTAGTGCAGAGCTCTTGGCTATAACGTGCAGCAAAGTAGGACGCGATCGTGATTCTTGAAGACGTTCCAGAACCCTAAAATATGCTTGGCGGCATACAACTTTCTGCGAGAACTCAGTGAATCGTATCCAAACGCTTTTAAAAAAAGACGGTCATATATTATACATGAACGGATAATAACTAAGTATCCTCTTATTATCCTTTTCTCAAATTTATCGATTAAAATGGAGTATTTGTTTATTTGGGGATTCCGAATTATAGATACTGATTTAAGGATGCTACAAAATAAAATCTCATAGAGAAAAAGAATAACTGATGGATCGTCAAAGTGAAACGCATTCCTCATAACGAATCCGAGTATGTTGAAAGATATTTCGCATACGTCGTTTACGTGTAGAGAGAATCTCCAAGTGATTCCGAAATCTTTAGTGGAAGTTTCTTTAAATAGAACGTTCCCATTGATATCATAGGATTAATCTGATGGAAAAAATATGGCACTTTTCGACACATCTCAATGTGATTTTTTCAGCAGCTTTAATTCCCAATTCTCATTGCCTTCACGATGACAATAATTAAGCTGCTCAAAGGAATATGAATTGATATCTTATTATGTCAGTGTATTCAAAACATATATTTTAGCTAGCAGGAGAAAATAATTTAACAAACACAACAGCGAAAATTTCGAACAGGAAAATTCTGATTATAGATGATTAATATACACATTATGTTTAAAAATACGTCAAAAAATTTAAAAAAGTCTGTATTATATATCATATATTAAAATGATTTTAATTTGAAAATTTTATATTTTCAAAATATTTTTTTAATTGATATGATACACTTACACTTCCTATAATTACACATTTTTTCTCTTAAAAATATAAAGCAGTTGAATTAACAGTAAAATATATAGTAGCTTCCCCCCCCCAACAACATGGTAAATTGGGGACGTGCTACTTGGGTGCGTGTAGTTGGGGGCCATTTTTTGCAATACTTACGCGCGTGTGGTGAGACATCCTTTTGGCTCGCTCACACATAAAGTAACTGGCACGCAAATAGCACGTCCCTAATTTAACGTGTTATTGTGGGGTCTACTGTATTTCACAATTAAAAAATTTTCACTGTGTGGAATTTTATTTGCGCAAAAATCCGTTCACCCAAGATATGATATAAATAAATGAAACCAAATACAGGCGAAACAGGATATAAAAGCGTACAAGAGATTGTGAGGTTGGGTGCGTCGTACGACCTTGAAAAATATCTAATTTTTCAGATCCTAATCTCAGCGTTTTGAATAAATTATTTTCTATAAATTTTTGACTTGATTGCTAATTTAAAAAAAAAAATGATAGTTTTACAAAATATATTTTATTAATGAATTATAATATCTACATATTTACAATAAAATCGGCAGTTACTACTTCGATCATCAAATCGGATATAATTTTTTTATATGATATAATTTTTAAACTAGCAATCTATCAGTTATACTAGACCTTTTTATCCTCCGAGCCAAATACAGATGTTTGCTGCGTTGCGTAGGCCGCACGACAAACAAAAAAATATATGAAAATAAATACACAAAAACAAAAATGTATTCAAAATATTTAAAATTATTTATTTAAAAGTTATTGTTTTCTGATGTTGAAGCAAGCTATTTTAGAAAAATCAGGTTGCTGATTGGTAAAGGCTGCTCTTAATACATTATCCAGGTGAGAATCAGTAAATTGATTTCCAGATACGTTCTTTGCATATTTCATTGTAAAATAAAATAATTCACAAATATACGTTGGGTAAAATGATGTAAGCAGTACGTGGGCACAATTTTGTACTCTTGTATTTTTAAGGTATCAGTTTTAAAAATTCAGCATACTCCTTTGTCTCCATTTTCCTTAAAAATTGCTTTCAGATTCATATTGTCTTTAAGCTCGATGAATTCGGCAAATAATGGTGCATAATCAAATCCCAATGCTGCTAGTTGTTCAATATATTCATTTCTATGTGCTAGGAAATTTCTATAGGCAGTAAACATTTCTTGATTTTCTTAAATACTGGAATCTGGCAAGGCAGCTAAATAATTTTAAATTGTGTATAATATGGTTTTCCAGAAAAATGTCAATACCATATTGTTGAGCTTTTATTTGACTTGAAAACAACTTTAAAGGTATGAAAATATTTGGTAATGATTATGAGCGTTGGGCCACGCATAAAAGCTTGTCTGGCCACTGGTTGAGTATCGCTGATCTACATTTTTTGTCATAAAAACAATACGCTTAAGCAGATTAGTTAATCGCTTATGCAATTCTCGATTATCCTTTAATATCCATAAAAAAAACCTGAAAGTATTTAATAATAATATTCATGTATGCGTTTTACTGATTTTTACGAACGATATATTATTTAATAACATAACTGGTATTTGATTTAAATAATATATTCTGGTATTTAATACTAAATGATATCGTTTCAGTGTTTAAGGCAAAACCCCAAACATTTCAATCGAACTACTTCCATAATTTTAGTACTGTATCAATAAGTTAACATTGAACTATGGAGATTTTTTCGTTTATATTATCTAAAAAAATATGCCATAACCGCCGTTTGTGACCCCATGTTATTTTTAACAGAGGGGGGAGACCAACCTTTGGAGAAATGTCGCCATATAAAGACAGCCTCGCAAAACTGTCCACTCAGTTTGTGACAAGCCAAGACAACAGGAGCACACGAGACACACAAAAAACGTACGTGCCAAGACTTGATTGTGATTTGTGACAGTGACTTTAAAGTGAACCTAGTGAAAATTAAAAATAATTAATTATTTTATTTTATTGTTCGTAGATAAAAATGATGTTGACCAAAGTTTTTTTCGTGGCTCTTGCCCTCACCGCCACAGCTTTAGCTTCGGATGATATCGAAGTTGAAAAAGCTGAAATTGTTCCTTTGGCTGAAGCTATTAAAGAACCCGAGGTATGCTTTGAACCTTGCACTCATATTATATTTGTATTGCATAACGACAGACGGCGTAGACAAGTGGACGCCCGAGTTTGTCGTGCTAGTTATCACTTCACTTAGCGCGTATTGTTCTTTTCAGGCTCAGACTATCACCGAAGGTGAGGGTCCAGATGCTCTCGTCAGGACTAAGAGGGGATTGCTCAAGTTGAAATTGGCTAAATTGGCTCTGCTCAAGGGTGGACTTCTATTGAAGGGTGGACTCATCGGAGGCGGAGTTTTGGGAGCTGGTCTTCTTGGAGGAGGTCTATTGGGGTATGTATCATATACAATAAAAAATCCTCTACCCTAATCTACAAAAACAGCATATTTTTATATTTATTTTAAGTCTTACTAACATGTTTATAGTAGTTTAAACATACATATATATTCTATAAATTCATTTAAGTGTACATTTTTACTTTTTTAATTACTTTTAGGTTTATAAATAATAAATATAAATATTCATTTCACACAAAATTCATTAAAAATTCTATTTAAAAAAATAAAATAAAAATAAAAAAGTCTACAAATTCTGTTTAAAAAAATATCATAAAAACCTTGTACTCTTGAGATGTCATTTGAACCATTATTGCTATAAAAATAATATTAAAAAAAAAAAAACCTGAAACCTCTTAATGATTTATTTTTATATTTTATATGAGGACGAAACAGCATCGTCTTAGACTAGTAATTCTGAGGTTGCGGGTTCGAGCCCCGGCAGCGGCACTTGATTTTTTATTTATAAAAAATGCACTATTATATAAAAAAAAAACTATCCCCAGCTGCAGTGACATCTATTTATTATTACACTTAATAATTTATAATTATTAATATAGATGTCACCGACTCCCAGATTGTCAGTCTGGTGGTTAATACTTACTTGTAGGTATTTATTATATCTTAATGATTTACTCTGTTGGTACAGATTTAACGCATTGGGCTCACGCCTGTCAGGTTATAACGGAAGAATTAATAAATAAAATACACACACATACATATAACTTGATTTATATAAATAGGAATCAATAAGCTTAAGATTAAACCAAATGGTATTTATCCAAATTGGAATAATTCGAACAGTATTATATATATATACCTAGGACTAGTTAAATTATAAATAACACCCTAAAAAAATAAGGGATAGTCTTTTTAAATATATATGTATGTAAATCATATTTGAACTATTTAATTATGGTCTTAAAAGTCGTCTATTAAACTGGTAATAATATTAATTCTGACGCGCGGCGTCAAAATCAGCATATTGATCAGTGTTTCTCAAAATTTGTTTATGTAATATTTTAACTTATTTGTCTAATAATCAATCATATTTCAGAGCCAAGAAAGGACTTTTGCTCGGAGGAATTTTGGGTAGCAAGTTCGGAGGCGGAGGTGAAGGCGGCCATGGTGGTCATGAATTTGGTGGAGTTGGATACGCTCCAGGACACGGATCATATGCACCATCAGCACCATCTTTCGGTGGTGGCCATTCTTTCGGCGGTGGACATTCTTTCGGCGGTGGACATTCTTTCGGTTCCTCAGCCCCATCATACTTGGTCGTCAAACTGCCACAAATCCCTAAACAATTCTCAGCACCAGCCCCGTCTTACTCATACGGACCACCAGAACCGTCTTACTCATACGGACCACCAGCCCCGTCTTACTCATACGGACCACCAGCCCCGTCTTACTCATACGGACCACCAGCTCCAATCTACTCATCCCCAGCCTTCTCAGCTCCAGCTCAAGAAATCTCATACGGCTCACCATCCTTCGGCGCCACTGATTTCTCATCCTTCGGAAGCGACATCCAATCAGGATCTAGCATCCCATCAGGATCATCTTTCGACTCAGGATCTAGCTCTGGATATCCCTACCCTGCCCCAGCAGTTAGCTGGAGCCCACCAGCCACCAGTTATGGAGTACCGCACAAAACCTATGGCGTACCTTCAAAGTAAATAGCGCAATAGTACATTTATTTACAATAAAAATCATATACTAATCAATTAATTATTTGTTACAGATAAGCGTTGAGATACTATCTCGATGATGTTTAAGATGTTATTTAATTTTTATCTCACCGTCAAAACAGCTCGAATTATATGCGTTACGCATAATATTCAATCTATATTTCTGTGAAATGTGTTCAATTTAACTGTGATAAAAGTCAATGGCGGTGGTTAGATCGCCAAAGCACAGTTAATAGACCCATGAGATGATAAGAACAATTATTATTATATTTTAGTGTTAATATAATATAATTATGTTAATATATAAATATTGCGTGTGCCATTGACATCGAAAATCAATGAATCATATATATAATAAATTTTAATACCAAAAATGACTCATTTATTCAATTTCCAAATTTAATTTATCATAATTATGTAATACAGGTATAATAAATTTAAAAATACACTATATGCTAATTGGTGTACCTTAACACTATTTTTGTAATATTTAACTTAGAATTTATACGACACTGTTAAAAACACATCAGTTGAAAATCACACATGAATTTAAATTGCACAATAATCTGACCAAATCTGATACTTGTTGTTGCGCAAAGTGTAATTGCTAATACGCGTTAATCGTAAAAAATAATTAAAATTACATTTTTAACAGATCGTTGTCAAATATCAACTATTTCGACACAAAAAACTCATTGAAGATTTTTTTTATTGTTTCAAATGTACCCAATTTTGTAAAAGGCCTTTGTTGCAAAAGACGTTGGGCAACTTTTCTTCAAACACTTGTTCCTCTGTGTGAATATTTTAACGCATTTACCACAAATCTTGACACGAAACCTATTTTTGATTTTAATGTATGTATGAATAAACTGCGCGGTCAATGCGACATTTGACATTTAAATAAAATATGCCAAAAGTGGCATATTTTATTCGGACATTTTTATTTCATTATGCGGAGCTAAAATTAATTTTAAATTGTCATACCAATTCTATTTAAATTTTATTAAAGGTTACAATTTACCATATCTGTGTAGTTTTATCAAATTCAGATTACATGTTTATCATCTTTTGAAATACAGTTAATTTTAATATTTTATAGCTATTATAGAAAACACCATCTTTAAAATACTCTTTCTTACCAAATATTTCCAATGGTTTTTTAAACCATACAATTTTTATTTTGCATGTACTCACTCTTCTAAGTAGCACCACAATAATACATTTGGGCAAAGAGACCTTGAAATTATTTGCTTGCTAAAAAGCTCGCATATGATGCTGTGTCAAGTTGCTCAATTCTGCCGGTATATTATTTCAGGATTGTGTGACTTCGATCATATATAAAAAATCTATGCATTATAGTGATATTAAAAATACCATAGAAAAAAATGAGCTTTGCATCATGTAAAAATATTTTTTAATAAAAATAAATGTATTTGTTTTTCGCATTTTATATTAATTCACATTTAGCAAAATAAATATTTAATCAATTAATTGTTTATTTATAAAAAAATGATTTGTAAATGTAGTGGTTTGTATGCCTCTCTCGATATTTATAATTTCACATCATATATTGACGCAATGAGCTTTAATTATATTACATAGGTTCAAACAATTGTTATCTAAAAAGCTATAAGAACAAAAGTTTGTTGATATCTGCATTTTTGAGCACCCAAGAATTGAACAATAAAAACACGACTAAAAATACTCATTACTAATGGTAATTATCGGATGGTCACCTTAGAAGTTTAACTTTCACTAAAGGATGTATAGGAGGTGGAACAACACAATAATACAATTTGTATTAAATTTGCTTATATTCCATTCACCCAAGCTTTCTCGAAGGACCAGTAAAAATGACGTGACACTTTGTCACTTCACCACTCGCTGATGAGAATACTCTTGAGCTCTCGACAATGTCGACTCTTCATAACTGTGAGACTTAGTGATTTTTCCTCATTCGACACAGCCGATACTGACATCTATTCAATGACAATACAATGACACATTTTCGCCATTTCTTCAAAAAGAGGCATCATTGAATATGTTCTTAGTTCAAGTATAACGAAAATAAAAATATTTCATTGAACTATCAGTGATAGACAGCAGTGATTCCAATATGAATCATCATTAAATTAAATTATTTTATAAAACAGTAGTGTGACAAAAAATTTAGACCAAACATTATTTTTTTATATTTTTGCAATTTCTACATACATTTATGTAATTTAAAAAAGTAAAAACACTATTTTAACATAAATAATTTATTTTTGCACATTTTTAATTGAATTAATAATATCTAGTAACACCACCTTTTTATTTTTTACTTCGAGTACTCTTCTATGTATACTCTCAAAAAATAAAAATGTATGCAATCACAGTCTCCATTATCATTGCAATGTTTGAAGATCAATTTGGTCCCTAGCCTTAATGACAAGACATGGTATACATATGTGAAATGCGACAAACAATAGAATGCATTCTTATGTTATTCGCATTTGTGTCTAGTCAATAATATGCATCTGTTTACATTATTTTAATTGGTCAGGAAAGGAAATTTAAGTGTCATATCGCTAGTCCAATATCCCATTTCTTCTGGTTGTGAGCTCAATCGCCGTTGTTTTGATACACATACGTGATTAAAAAAATGCATTAACTTGTATGGCTTCCTTGAAGGATTACTTTATATTTTTTTAATAGTATAATTAAAAGAAAATGTGTGATTTTTAAATTAATTATAAAATTGTGTGTCTAATCTAGTTAATCTATACTAAATACTTAATCAAGCCCGTAACATGTAGTCGTAAATATATTTTTAAAATAACAATAAAATAAATATTAATATTTTTTTGTAGTAATTTAACTTTTTCTATATATTCATGTGTTTTATAATGATTCAAATAAGGTAATAAATTTAATTTATTTTATTTTCTTTATTCATAGATTTAATTATTAAATTAATTTATTGTTTCTACCTATTCTTATAAAATACAACAATATTTTTCTCACACATAATAACATTTTAATCAATATTTTCAATTATTTCATAAATATTTACATATTTTTAAAATATGTATCTAGGAGATCGGAATTAGTGCTAATATTATGTAATTGTAATTCCGATCGTTTAAATATTTCGTGATAAATATTTGAAATATAATCGAGCTAGTAAAGAAATTAAAATAGTTTATTAGTGAAACAGATTTCACTGATTTACAGACTCTTAGATTGTGTTTACACCGTTATAATGGATTGGGCTTATAGCTGTTATGTTGCAACGCTAGGTTTACAATAAATAAATAAATTATGGATAATATTATATTGTGGCGGCGTTCTGACAGTTCTCAGTGTTGCCACACCACCGCTCAACTTGTGAAGCGGGTGATTTTTAAACAATTGGCTAAATATACATTCTTTTCTTTTCACTCACCATGAACACGGTCTAACACCCCGGGTCCTCGCTAGCTCTCTAAAAAAGGTCGTTTATTTAAGTAGCCCTCAAAAACTACATACGCTACAATATATTATATTTTTTATGAGTAATATATATTTAAAATAATTAATATTATAATAAAAAAACTATAATTTGATTATATTTTTTTGCATTTGATCAGTCAGTTTATATATGACATACTATATTGTACATTTAATAACACGTTTTTATTTAATACATAAATTTATAAAAAATATTATTTATTGTAAGTTGAAGAGCCATCTCGTAACACTCAATATAAAGTTTTTTTTAACTACATATATGTTTATGTATAATATGTCTTGTTATATGTCAGTTATAAATATTACTCTAATGTCAAAGATGTCATGAATTATTAATTAAATATTTATAAAAAATACACACAAGTTAAAATAATAAATAAAAATAAATTTTATTAATTAATTTTAACAAATTTTTATGGTTTATGAGATCTAGGCAATGTATTAAAGTAATTACAGCATATTGTAATAAAAATCTTGATATACTGTGTTTTTCTACAATAAATATGTAGATGACATCTATTTTACATTTTAATAAGTTATTATTTAATACATAAATATTTAATAAAAAATATTTACAAAGATCATATTTATTTATGTATATGTAAATGAATTTTAAGTGTATTACTTACACTTAAAATTTATTTATTTTTCAGCAAGGTGTCGCGAATTATTAACTAAGCATTAAAATAAATAGTATTCAAGTAATAATAAAAAATAAATGGATCTTCCGTTTATTAAATAAAAATAAATATTTTATCAGATTTTTTAATTTACTTATTTTAAGCATGTAAATAATATTAATTATCATTTTCAAGTAAGAGTTTGTAAATCATGTACTTGTAAAATAAAATACACAATCTCACAAATATTAAAGTTAGCTTGACACATTTCAGGTTTCGTATACCTCAAATATAATTTATATAATAAGTTAAAAATGCAATAGAAGATATCAATAAAACTCGTTTTTGAGATTCACCTTGACGCGCAATATTTTTCGACGAAAAACAATATTCTTTTATATAAAAAGATCAGAAAAACAAACAGCTTGTTCGTTCGCATATTTATTTTTTATGTGAAAAAAAGCAAATCGTAAGAATCGCGTGTTCAACACACAATATGGATACACAAGATGATAGAGATGGTCATGATCTAACAATAATATTATAATAATATAATGTTTATAATAGCCTTTTCGTAAAATATTTGGGTATGATCTTTTTGTTTTTTTTTGTAAGTGAAATTTCATCCAATGCTTAGTTACATAATTTGTTTGTTTCATTAACATTCTTGTATCATAACAACCAAGCGATCAAACCAATATGATCCATAACAATCGGTTATATTCACCTTGTGTAAGAAAATAGAAACGGTCAATGTCAATTATATGTATATATATATATATACACGAGCAATTCGTTACAATGACTGGGAATTCCCTAATAATTATATGTACGTGTATGTTTATAAATCACGATTGCTAAGCTACATTATCTAGTGATTACGTAATTATATTTTGGCACTTTTAAATTTAAATATATTTTTTATATGTATCTATACTTGAAAAAATATTTTGCAACACTTACACTTGTGGAGATATACACGAGACACGAGAGTATATTCTAAAATATAATCTTCTAAAATGCTCTCTTATTAGTTACTTTATAATGTCTGATAGTAAAATAATTTTGTTGTAAGACAACATCTATGGAATTTGGGTGTTTTATAAGAAAGCTTTTGCGTAATGCTCATAAATTGAACAGCTGTATATTCAACAACGCTGTCACTTGTATTTCGTATTGGTACATTTCACTGGCATGTCTGTACTTGTCATCAATATAATATTTTAAAGTATTTATTTACTTAATGCGTCCAAATCTCAGATTGTCACATACGTCTGCGTGACGAATATACTTGTTCAGCAAGTCGCAAATACATATTTATATACCAACATGTATTTTGTTACAGTTGAATGTCTGTTCTCGAGCTTGAGTTTATTGACATAAAGCCAATTATATGGTTATAGATTTTTTATTATGTCTTTTGTAAGATGAGGATAACTGTTATACTCGTTTAACTGTTTGGACTGCATTTTGTGTTTTGTGTATTAAGTCAATATTTATTCACATATAAAATACAAATTACTATACTTTTTTTATAAATAATATTTATAATGCTTTTTTGTACATAGCAAACAATATTTTATTTATTTTTGTCATTCATACAATATATTTTTTTATTTTTGTAAAGTAATTTCCCGACCATTAGTACTAACTTAGACACCATTATATATCAGTTCAACGAGCAATCAGCATGTGTTCTTAAATGTATGTCTTATGACTAGATGCTTACCAGGAGGGGTGTATCAGTACGTGTAAAGACACAGGACAGTATTAGTTTGTTGTTTTTAATGTAGGGATAACCATACATTAAAAACATTGTTACCTTATTGCCCCATTCACTTTTTTAAAGCATAAAAATGATAAACTGTGTTTTAGATTCACTGTTAGTTTTGGAATAAAAGAAATCTAGCAATTATTACGCAGCTATTATTATTATTATAATATATGTTTTAATTAAATTAATCCATGCTTCGTTTTTCAATTGTATTTATTTTAAAAATTAATTAAAAAAAATATGTTTGTGTGTTTGTTTTAGTCCACTGACCGTTAGTGCTAATTAGTGATCAAAAATATTTTTATGTATTTAATGCATTCAGACTACAATTAATATGAGATATATTTGATAGACGCATCTGCGTTCTATCTCACACATGTATATTTTTAAATAAACACTTTTAGACGAGTTTTGAGACATATATAATAATTTATTTCACTAGTTAATTAAAAGTAATAATAAACATATATTTAAATAATAAATTAAATCATCTTATTTTATATGTTTGTGTATTAATTTAAATATTTATAGTAAATTTTATATACAAATTATTATTATTAACATTATTTTCTACTTTATGTATTATATTAAAAATAATTCCGTTATTTTATTTTAATTATTTCGTAATATCGGTATCAAAAATATGTTCCGTTATTAAAGCTCACATTGAAATAAGTTTCTAACACTATTTAAAATAATTTAAAATAGTGTTATTAATTTACATTTTATATTAAACATAGCTGTAATTTATTAGATGTTTATTTAAAATATCATAAATTAAAATTATTATCACGTAGGATTTTTACTTCGAATTGTTACTTGTTATGCTTTTATAAAAAATATACATGGTTTATAATTCGTATTGAAAATACTGATAGAAAATGGTCAGTATATGTAATTTAATATGATTTTACTTTTTTTATTATTTAATTATGTTCTGATAAACAAGTGTATAAAAAATAATAAGGATAAGCCTTTAATATTATAAAACTTGTTTGTAAAATTACACGTTTCAGCCTAGATCGCCAACCAAGGAATAATAGCGAAACCGGTTGTTAGTCAATAAAAAAACGCAAATGAAAATATGAAGAAGACGTACAAAACAAAATATAACAATGAGCGAGACGAACGAAATTTCGACAATGTATGTTTCAAAGAAAATTATCATCAGGCAAGGAATGGCATTGATGAATCTGAATGTGTGGCGAACGGCACGCAGAACTGCATTCGAGGATTTGAAGAGTCCGGGAAGAAAAAAATGTGTTCGTGGAATTTAAGCAAATGTTTGTACAGGCATCGTATGGTTTGACGAGGACGCAAAAAACCGATAGAAGAGGCGTATAAAGCATCAGCATCAATAGACACACACGCCAATCCAGTCTAGGCTCCCGACCAAGCATGAAGGTGTTCCTCGCCACTGTGGTATTGCTCGCCTTCCTGGCTGAAGCTTTTGGAGCTACATATAGACGTGAGTGACCATGACCTCTATGTATATATACAACTAACGAAAAAAACAATAAAAAATTGACCTTTTTAGATTAGCATTGACATTGAAAAATATTTATTTAATCGGTTTAATTTATAAATTTTGCAATATGTATAATTCTAATGACGTAATTCTCAATATGTAATCTAAAACTGGTTTTGAGATGCTTCAAATCAGAATAAAAAACATTGTAATGTGATATCGACGCCCGGTAAAGATCGCAACCTTTTCACGTAATATAATAGATATCAACGCGCAGTTAAGATAGCAAACTGATTTTATTATTAATGTTCTTTTCAGTGATTCCGATAGCTGAAGATGAGTTCGCTATACTCGTGTCTGACGATATCCAATTAGAACCAATACAAAGAATAAGCAGATCTCCGAAACGCAAAAACAGACCAGAAAATGTTCAAGGCGTTCCACCAGGAGGCGCTGATTTTGGTTTCGGAAAACCTCAAGGTCAATTCGGAAACCAAGGATTCGGAAATCAAGGATTCGGGGGCTTCGGAGGAAATCCAGGGTTTAACACCCCTCAATTCGGATTCTCAGGAAACTCTGCCTCTGCTAATGCAGCTACACAAAACTTTGGAGGGGGCCATGGAGGCTTAGGTGCGCAATCTTCTTCCGCTAACGCCGCTACCCAAAATTTCAATTCAGGATTCGGAGGATTCAAAGGAAGCTCTACGTCAGCTAACGCCGCTACGCAAAATTTCAATTCAGGACTCGGAGGAGCAGGAGGAAACGCTGCTTCAGCCAGTGCTGGCACACAAAACTTCAACTTGGGAGGACACGGAGGAGGAGCTTCTGGAAACGCTGCATCGGCGAATGCTGCAACTCAGAACTTCAACGCCGGAGGACACGGCGGTGCATCTGGAAGCCAGACGATTGCCAATGCTGCCACGCAAAACTTTGACGCTGGACATGGATTCGGAGGTGCATCAGGAAGTCAATCAGCCGCCAATGCTGGAACGCAATCTTTTGGCGCTGGAAATGGCCACGGTGGTGGGTCTGGAAGTCAAACTGCTGCCAATGCTGCCACACAAAATTTTAATACCGGCCACGATGGAGTATCTGGCTCTCAAAGCGCTGCCAACGCCGAAACGTCTGATTTTGTCTTCGAATCATAAATAATTTTTTTTTATATTTTGCATTTACGATTTATATTATACCATTAGTAAATAAAAACAGCTGTCACTAGATGCTAAGTAATTTATTTTGGATTGTTACAAAATTTTATTATAAAAAGTGTATCATTGTTATATTGGTTAAAAATTATTAAAGAAATTTAAGACGAAAACAATTATATTTAAATAACATTTGAACTGTTTTATTATTTTTTTAATTAGGAAATATTATTATAAATATTTAAAAAAATTTATGATTACAAATAAAACGAATTTATTTATTATTTTATTAGAAACACAATTAAAATAGCAGTATTCTATGATTCAATACTTGAATTTATATGTTGTTTTAAGAAGAACTATAGATGATCTTAAAAGGTAAAAAGTTATTTTAAAGTTAATTTGCTTAATTAACTAATGGTTGCTTTTAAATACATTTATGAGAGCTTATCTGTAATAGATTGAATAGGAAACAAGTATGTAATAATAATAAATATTAATTTAGCTCCATTAGAAAGCTTCGTGACATTATATAAACGTCATCGAAAAATCAACAAGTTTTAATAATATTCATCAGACTTCGAAAATTACCATAAAACGAAATTGAGTCCAAAAAATAATCGATTGAGTCCGAAAAATAATCATTGAAAATGAATTTAGTTTGCCCTAAATATTGTAGAACATTTAAATAACTTATAGTCGATTATCTTATAACATATATTTTTTGAGTTATCAAGGTCTCATATATCGTATTACTTATTTAATTTTAAAATCATTAGAAGTGTTTCTGTTGATGTTTATCTTTAAGACAATGACTTTAAGAGTGAATTGACCAACTTTTGGGTTGAGAATTTAAATTTACCTAATTAAAATTCTACTTTACTCCCATCTTTTGAAAACTTCACATCTATATTAGTAAGTAATCAAAGAAGAGAACTCTGTTTTCCCTAAAAACATTTGTTTTAAACGTTGTCAAAATAAGCTTTCTAAAAAGTAAGTATAAGTAGATGAATTGAAGAATATTTTTGCTTCTGAAAAAAAAATTGGATTTGAATTTAGTATGTCTTACTACAATTTCGTTTCAATAGAATAAATAAACCGTACAGTTTAGTTGTTATTGAATAAATAATGTGAACTATATGATTTATTCGTACTTTTTGGCAATTGAAAAAAAATGTAAAATAAAAAAATATTTTACCCCAGAATCTGTTATAAAAAAAATGTATACGTATATGAACTGATGATTTTTTCTTGTGAAAATAACAGGAGATGAAAAAAACTACATATTACATCGATTATGTCCTTCCTGTAAAGTTTACGGATCGATATAACACATCGCTTTTAACTGTGTCACATACCCTCTCCTCTTACGCTTCATTACCATGTTATCAAAATTTTCTTTAAATTCTTCAACACTTTTACCGTTAATTAAATGCATTATGAAATAAATAATAACGCAATTCACACTTAAAATATTTATTTAAAAAATAGAATTACAATATAAACATATATTGACCATACGAGTCATTCATCAGCAAAAGTGCCCATTTGCTAATTTTACCAAAAGTAAAAAAAAATATTCAGAACTCAACTGGCAAAAGTCTTAGTGTTAAAACAGGACATTATTTGAATAAAACATTTTTTGTGAATGTTTTTCGGCTAAACCACATAACCAAATTTGTATTTGAATAAGTCGATCGCGTTTTACGTTACTCCTTAAATTATACTTTTCTAAGATATCACATTTTAAAACATATTACGCCTTTAAATGTTTGCGTTCGTGTCCTCCGACGTGCTTATGTTCTTGTTCCGGCTCATGACATTTGAGAGGCTTATGTGTTACTTTTTCCTCTTTCTTCACTTCAATCTCAACACTGGCGACCTCTTCTTTCGGTTCCTCTACCCTTATGTCCAGAACGGATTCTATGGCAGATTCTTCAAAAGATGATTCGTTATTAAGTTCTATAGCCGATGCTTCTTTTTCTTCTTCAATCTTTACTTTTGCGTCTTGTATTTGTTCTTTAATTATTGCCTTCTTTGGTACCTCTACTACTTCTTTAACAACGTGTTTATCTTTCTCATGATGAGGCAACTGCATCTTATAATGATCGGTAATCACAGCCACAGGAATATGCATTTCTTTATGAAGTGGTGGCATAAATTCTAGACCCATTGCCATGGGATGAATTAAAGCATCCGCAGGAACCATCATGATTTCAGTGACCATGTCTTCCTTAAAATCTCTACGGAAATCATGGTGATGTCCATGATGGTGGTGGTCGTATCCATGTCCATAGCCATGTCCATAGCCATGTCCATATCCATGACCATAACCATGACCGTGATGCCCGTTCGGCTCATAGCCATGTCCGTGATGATTGTTGTGGTGGTGATGATGTCCTCCCCCATAATTATCATGACCATATCCTCCATAACCTCCATAGCCACCATAGCCTCCATAACCTCCATACTGACGACCATTTCGATTATTTACATCACTGTTGATTTCAAAAGGTTTTGTCTCAGGTCCGACTAAATCGTCGCTTAAATGAACTGAATCTAGATCCACTAAAACAATACAGAAAAAAATCAATATATGTTTTCATGTACATAAACAAATTAAAATAATAAAAATACTAACCAAGAGGTTTACATGACGTAAAATCCAACACAACTAAGAAGGTAAGCGACAAAAGCACGCGGCCGAAGCTCTTCATGTTGAGATGAGGGGAGATCTCTTGGGCTTTAACTGGCTACAGTATCAATTAAATCTTTATATATATATGCTCCTGCAAAATACACACACATTTAAAATATATACGTTCGCAAATATCACCACACCACAGCAGGTTCACAGTTAACTAGCAAACGGCAGTATAACGGATGATTTCGGTCAATCTGCGAAATATATTTTGCATGGAAATTCCCGTTATATATTATCAAAAAACTAGTTTTCAATTGATCTCTATGAGTAAAAAAATAAAAGTTATTATAAAGAAATCATTCATCTGGTCCCTAATGATGTATTTTTCAATCATAAAAAAGCAATACATATTATATGAAGAAATAAATATTAATATATATATATATATATAAACAAAAATACGTACACGATAAAATTAGTATCATCGACTAAAGATAAACGACTCATTGTCTTAATACGTAAGTAGCAATTGCGATAAAATAAACATTATTGAATTACATACTAGCTTTGTTAATCGCACGTACATATTAGTTAATAGTATATAGATTACTGAAAGTGTGAGGAATCTAAGGTCATACTGCTATTTTTATGCGATTAAATATTTTAATATATTATAAACAATACTTATAGCGAGGTCTCTTATTTTTTATGTTTGTATATTAAAATCGTCATTCAAATAAAAAATAATCGCTTACATACGTGTATTTTGCAAAAACTAGGAGTATGTATCATATTTTTATTTCTAAAAATATAGCGAAATTGGGAGATAAATTTCAAAAAAATCACTAAAAGCGAATACGTGCAATTATTTAGGAACATATGTACATTCTCGTACAGTAAATGGTAATAATATTAGTTCATAATTCTTTATATAATGTATATAATTTGAAACGGAATAGAAATTTTAATATTCCTCTTCGTCGCTGCTCAATTGTAATCTTACCTGTTGTTTCCTTCGAATTGGTTCAGAATCATTATTATCAGTCATATCTAATTCCTTCTTATTCGTCAATTTTTTGGTCAAATAGTAATTGTCATTATGATTATTGTTTTTATCAAAAACTTCCGTATCATCGAACCAAACTCTTCCCATTAAAAACATTACTAAACGATAAGCACTGCTTCAAGCAATTGTAAGAGCATATATAAGAAAATCTAAAAGTATGATATTCACAAAATTCAAGATGGTACTGAAACTACTATTTCTGTTATTAGCGATTTATCAAATAATTGCTTATCCAGTTACAAACATTAAGGGTCCGTACGATTTTTGGTAAAATATTTTTTTAAATATGTTAGTTATATAATTTGTATTTCAGATAATAAGAACCGAATGCCATATAAACAATGCATGAAAAAAATTAACATTGACAACAAATCAACTTCAATGCAGGATTTACTAATGCGATTGAGACGGAATATACAAATGGTAAATGTATCTCAAAATACTTCAAAGTCGCAAAATATTATGTTATCATCATCAACTGTGTCCCATGATATGTCAGAATCATCACAAATAGCTTCGCAAGCATCTCATCTGTCTGCAGCTAGCGAAAAACACGCAGCATTGTCCCACGCCGAGACAGAATCATCGCAACTAGCTTCGCATGCGGCTCATCTGTCAGCTGCGAGCGTGCAACATGCATCATCAGCCGTGTCAGAATCATCGCAAGTAGCTTCACAAGCGACTCATCTGTCGGCCTCTAGTGAAAAACATGCAGCAGTGTCACACGTCGAGAAAAATTCGTCGCAAGCGTCTCATTTGTCAGCAGCGAGCGTGCAGCATGCATCATCAGCCGTGTCACAAGCATCGCAAGTAGCCTCACAAGCGACTCGTTTGTCGGTTTCTAGCGAAAAACATGGAGCATCAGCAGTGTCCCACGTCGAGAAAGAATCATCGCAAACGTCTCATTTGTCTGCAGCGAGCGTGCAACATGCATCATCAGCCGTGTCAGAAGCATCGCAAGTAGCTTCACAAGCGACTCATCTGTCGGCCTCTAGTGAAAAACATGCAGCAGTGTCACACGTCGAGAAAAATTCGTCGCAAGCGTCTCATTTGTCAGCAGCGAGCGTGCAGCATGCATCATCAGCCGTGTCACAAGCATCGCAAGTAGCCTCACAAGCGACTCGTTTGTCGGTTTCTAGCGAAAAACATGGAGCATCAGCAGTGTCCCACGTCGAGAAAGAATCATCGCAAACGTCTCATTTGTCTGCAGCGAGCGTGCAACATGCATCATCAGCCGTGTCAGAAGCATCGCAAGTAGCTTCACAAGCGACTCATCTGTCGGCTTCTAGCGAAAAACATGCAGCAACAGCAGTTTCACGTGTCGAGAAAGAATCGTCGCATGCGGTTTATTTGTCGGCAGCGAGCGTGCAGCATGCATCATCAGCCGTGTTAGGTTCATCGCAAGTAGCTTCACAAGCGACTCATCTGTCGGCATCTAGCGAAAAACATGCAGCAGTGTCCCACGTCGAGAAAGAATCGTCGCAAGCGTCTCATTTGTCGGCAGCGAGCGTGCAGCATGCATCATCAGCCGTGTCAGAAGCATCGCAAGTAGCTTCACAAGCGACTCATCTATCGGCTTCTAGTGAAAAACATGCAGCATCAGCAGTGTCACACGTCGAGAAAGAATCGTCGCAAGCGTCTCATTTGTCTACAGCGAGCGTGCAACATGCATCATCAGCCGTGTCAGAATCATCGCAAGTAGCTTCACAAGCGAGTCATCTGACGGCTTCTAGCGAAAAACATGCAGCAGTGTCCCACGTCGAGAAAGATTCATCGCAAGCGTCTCATTTGTCTGCAGCGAGCGTGCAACATGCATCATCAGCCATGTCAGAAGCATCGCAAGTAGCTTCACAAGCGACTCATCTGTCGGCTTCTAGCAAAAAACACGCAGCATCAGCAGTGTCCCACGTCGAGAAAGAATCATCGCATGCGGCTCATCTGTCGGCTGCGAGCGTGCAACATGCATCATCAGCTGTGTCAGAAGCATCGCAAGTAGCTTCACAAGCGACTCGTTTGTCGGCTTCTAGCGAAAAACATGCAGCAACAGCAGTGTCCCACGTCGAGAAAGAATCGTCACATGCGGCTCATCTGTCGGCTGCGAGCGTGCAACATGCATCATCAGCCGTGTCAGAATCATCGAAAGTAGCTTCACAAGCGACTCATCTGTCGGCTTCTAGCGAAAAACATGCAGCAGTGTCCCACGTCGAGAAAGAATCGTCGCAAGCGTCTCATTTGTCGGCAGCGAGCGTGCAGCATGCATCATCAGCCGTGTCAGAAGCATCGCAAGTAGCTTCACAAGCGACTCATCTATCGGCTTCTAGCGAAAAACATGCAGCATCAGCAGTGTCACACGTCGAGAAAGAATCGTCGCAAGCGTCTCATTTGTCGGCAGCGAGCGTGCAGCATGCATCATCAGCCGTGTCACAAGCATCGCAAGTAGCCTCACAAGCGACTCGTTTGTCGGTTTCTAGCGAAAAACATGGAGCATCAGCAGTGTCCCACGTCGAGAAAGAATCATCGCAAACGTCTCATTTGTCTGCAGCGAGCGTGCAACATGCATCATCAGCCGTGTCAGAAGCATCGCAAGTAGCTTCACAAGCGACTCATCTGTCGGCCTCTAGTGAAAAACATGCAGCAGTGTCACACGTCGAGAAAAATTCGTCGCAAGCGTCTCATTTGTCAGCAGCGAGCGTGCAGCATGCATCATCAGCCGTGTCACAAGCATCGCAAGTAGCCTCACAAGCGACTCGTTTGTCGGTTTCTAGCGAAAAACATGGAGCATCAGCAGTGTCCCACGTCGAGAAAGAATCATCGCAAACGTCTCATTTGTCTGCAGCGAGCGTGCAACATGCATCATCAGCCGTGTCAGAAGCATCGCAAGTAGCTTCACAAGCGACTCATCTGTCGGCTTCTAGCGAAAAACATGCAGCAACAGCAGTTTCACGTGTCGAGAAAGAATCGTCGCATGCGGTTTATTTGTCGGCAGCGAGCGTGCAGCATGCATCATCAGCCGTGTTAGGTTCATCGCAAGTAGCTTCACAAGCGACTCATCTGTCGGCATCTAGCGAAAAACATGCAGCAGTGTCCCACGTCGAGAAAGAATCGTCGCAAGCGTCTCATTTGTCGGCAGCGAGCGTGCAGCATGCATCATCAGCCGTGTCAGAAGCATCGCAAGTAGCTTCACAAGCGACTCATCTATCGGCTTCTAGTGAAAAACATGCAGCATCAGCAGTGTCACACGTCGAGAAAGAATCGTCGCAAGCGTCTCATTTGTCTACAGCGAGCGTGCAACATGCATCATCAGCCGTGTCAGAATCATCGCAAGTAGCTTCACAAGCGAGTCATCTGACGGCTTCTAGCGAAAAACATGCAGCAGTGTCCCACGTCGAGAAAGATTCATCGCAAGCGTCTCATTTGTCTGCAGCGAGCGTGCAACATGCATCATCAGCCATGTCAGAAGCATCGCAAGTAGCTTCACAAGCGACTCATCTGTCGGCTTCTAGCAAAAAACACGCAGCATCAGCAGTGTCCCACGTCGAGAAAGAATCATCGCATGCGGCTCATCTGTCGGCTGCGAGCGTGCAACATGCATCATCAGCTGTGTCAGAAGCATCGCAAGTAGCTTCACAAGCGACTCGTTTGTCGGCTTCTAGCGAAAAACATGCAGCAACAGCAGTGTCCCACGTCGAGAAAGAATCGTCACATGCGGCTCATCTGTCGGCTGCGAGCGTGCAACATGCATCATCAGCCGTGTCAGAATCATCGAAAGTAGCTTCACAAGCGACTCATCTGTCGGCTTCTAGCGAAAAACATGCAGCAGTGTCCCACGTCGAGAAAGAATCGTCGCAAGCGTCTCATTTGTCGGCAGCGAGCGTGCAGCATGCATCATCAGCCGTGTCAGAAGCATCGCAAGTAGCTTCACAAGCGACTCATCTATCGGCTTCTAGCGAAAAACATGCAGCATCAGCAGTGTCACACGTCGAGAAAGAATCGTCGCAAGCGTCTCATTTGTCTGCAGCGAGCGTGCAACATGCATCATCAGCCATGTCAGAAGCATCGCAAGTAGCTTCACAAGCGACTCATCTGTCGGCTTCTAGCAAAAAACACGCAGCATCAGCAGTGTCCCACGTCGAGAAAGAATCATCGCATGCGGCTCATCTGTCGGCTGCGAGCGTGCAACATGCATCATCAGCTGTGTCAGAAGCATCGCAAGTAGCTTCACAAGCGACTCGTTTGTCGGCTTCTAGCGAAAAACATGCAGCAACAGCAGTGTCCCACGTCGAGAAAGAATCGTCACATGCGGCTCATCTGTCGGCTGCGAGCGTGCAACATGCATCATCAGCCGTGTCAGAATCATCGAAAGTAGCTTCACAAGCGACTCATCTGTCGGCTTCTAGCGAAAAACACGCAGCATCAGCAGTGTCCCACGTCGAGAAAGAATCGTCGCAAGCGTCTCATTTGTCGGCAGCGAGCGTGCAGCATGCATCATCAGCCATGTCACAAGCATCGCAAGTAGCCTCACAAGCGACTCGTTTGTCGGCTTCTAGCGAAAAACATGGAGCATCAGCAGTGTCCCACGTCGAGAAAGAATCATCGCAAACGTCTCATTTGTCTGCAGCGAGCGTGCAACATGCATCATCAGCCGTGTCAGAAGCATCGCAAGTAGCTTCACAAGCGACTCATCTGTCGGCATCTAGCGAAAAACATGCAGCAGTGTCCCACGTCGAGAAAGAATCGTCGCAAGCGTCTCATTTGTCGGCAGCGAGCGTGCAGCATGCATCATCAGCCGTGTCAGAAGCATCGCAAGTAGCTTCACAAGCGACTCATCTATCGGCTTCTAGCGAAAAACATGCAGCATCAGCAGTGTCACACGTCGAGAAAGAATCGTCGCAAGCGTCTCATTTGTCTACAGCGAGCGTGCAACATGCATCATCAGCCATGTCAGAAGCATCGCAAGTAGCTTCACAAGCGACTCATCTGTCGGCTTCTAGCAAAAAACACGCAGCATCAGCAGTGTCCCACGTCGAAAAAGAATCATCGCATGCGGCTCATTTGTCGGCAGCTAGCGTGCAGCATGAATCATCAGCCGTGTCAGGATCATCGCAAGTAGCTTCACAAGCGACTCATCTGTCGGCTTCTAGCGAAAAACATGCAGCAGTGTCCCACGTCGAGAAAGAATCGTCGCAAGCGTCTCATTTGTCGGCAGCTAGCGTGCAGCATGAATCATCAGCCGTGTCAGAAGCATCGCAAGTAGCTTCACAAGCGACTCATCTGTCGGCTTCTAGCGAAAAACACGCAGCATCAGCAGTGTCACACGTCGAGAAAAAATCGTCGCAAGCGTCTCATTTGTCGGCAGCGAGCGTGCAGCATGCATCATCAGCCGTGTCAGAAGCATCGCAAGTAGCTTCACAAGCGACTCATCAGTTGGCTTCTAGCAAAAAACATGCAGCAGTGTCCCACATCGAGAAAGAATCGTCGCAAGCGTCTCATTTGTCGGCAGCGAGCGTGCAGCATGCATCATCAGCCGTGTCAGAAGCATCGCAAGTAGCTTCACAAGCGACTCATCTGTCGGCTTCTAGCGAAAAACATGCAGCAGTGTCCCACGTCGAGAAAGAATCGTCGCAAGCGTCTCATTTGTCGGCAGCGAGCGTGCAGCATGCATCATCAGCCGTGTCAGAAGCATCGCAAGTAGCTTCACAAGCGACTCGTTTGTCGGCTTCTAGCGAAAAACATGCAGCAACAGCAGTGTCCCACGTCGAGAAAGAATCGTCGCAAGCGTCTCATTTGTCTACAGCGAGCGTGCAACATGCATCATCAGCCGTGTCAGAAGCATCGCATGTAGATTCACAAGCTACTCATCTGTCGGCTTCTAGCGAAAAACACGCAGCATCAGCAGTGTCACACGTCGAGAAAGAATCGTCGCAAGCGTCTCATTTGTCGGCAGCGAACGTGCAGCATGCATCATCAGCCGTGTCAGAAGCATCGCAAGTAGCTTCACAAGCGACTCATCAGTCGGCTTCTAGCGAAAATCATGCAGCAGTGTCCCACATCGAGAAAGAATCGTCGCAAGCGTCTCATTTGTCGGCAGCGAGCGTGCAGCATGCATCATCAGCCGTGTCAGAAGCATCGCAAGTAGCTTCACAAGCGACTCATCTGTCGGCTTCTAGCGAAAAACATGCAGCAGTGTCCCACGTCGAGAAAGAATCGTCGCAAGCGTCTCATTTGTCGGCAGCGAGCGTGCAGCATGCATCATCAGCCGTGTCAGAAGCATCGCAAGTAGCTTCACAAGCGACTCGTTTGTCGGCTTCTAGCGAAAAACATGCAGCAACAGCAGTGTCCCACGTCGAGAAAGAATCGTCGCAAGCGTCTCATTTGTCTACAGCGAGCGTGCAACATGCATCATCAGCCGTGTCAGAAGCATCGCATGTAGCTTCACAAGCTACTCATCTGTCGGCTTCTAGCGAAAAACACGCAGCATCAGCAGTGTCACACGTCGAGAAAGAATCGTCGCAAGCGTCTCATTTGTCGGCAGCGAACGTGCAGCATGCATCATCAGCCGTGTCAGAAGCATCGCAAGTAGCTTCACAAGCGACTCATCAGTCGGCTTCTAGCGAAAATCATGCAGCAGTGTCCCACATCGAGAAAGAATCGTCGCAAGCGTCTCATTTGTCAGCAGCGAGCGTGCAGCATGCATCATCAGCCGTGTCAGAAGCATCGCAAGTAGCTTCACAAGCGACTCATCAGTCGGCTTCTAGCGAAAATCATGCAGCAGTGTCCCACATCGAGAAAGAATCGTTGCAAGCGTCTCATTTGTCTACAGCGAGCGTGCAACATGCATCATCAGCCGTGTCAGAAGCATCGCATGTAGCTTCACAAGCTACTCATCTGTCGGCTTCTAGCGAAAAACACGCAGCATCAGCAGTGTCACACGTCGAGAAAGAATCGTCGCAAGCGTCTCATTTGTCGGCAGCGAACGTGCAGCATGCATCATCAGCCGTGTCAGAAGCATCGCAAGTAGCTTCACAAGCGACTCATCAGTCGGCTTCTAGCGAAAATCATGCAGCAGTGTCCCACATCGAGAAAGAATCGTCGCAAGCGTCTCATTTGTCGGCAGCGAGCGTGCAGCATGCATCATCAGCCGTGTCAGAAGCATCGCAAGTAGCTTCACAAGCGACTCGTTTGTCTGCTACTAGCAAAAAACACGCAGCAACAGCAGTGTCTCACGTCGAGAAAGAATCGTCGCAAGCGTCTCATTTGTCGGCAGCGAGCGTGCAGCATGCATCATCAGCCGTGTCAGAGTCATCGCAAGTAGCCTCACAAGCGACTCATCTCTCGGCTTTTAGCGAAAAGCACGCAGCATCAGCAGTGTCACACGTCGAGAAAGAATCGTCGCAAGCGTCTCATTTGTCGGCAGCGAGCATGCAGCATGCATCATCAGCCGTGTCAGAATCATCGCAAGTAGCTTCACAAGCAACTCATCTGTCGGCTTCTAGCGAAAAACATGCAGCAACAGCAGTGTCCCACGTCGAGAAAGAATCGTTGCATGCGGCTCATCTGTCGGCTGCGAGCGTGCAACATGCATCATCAGCCGTGTCAGAGTCATCGCAAGTAGCCTCACAAGCGTCTCATCTGTCGGCTTCTAGCGATAAACACGCAGCGTCAGCAGTGTCACACGTCGAGAAAGAATCGTCGCAAGCGTCTCATTTGTCGGCAGCGAGCGTGCAACAGGCATCATCAGCCGTGTCAGGATCATCGCAAGTAGCTGCACAAGCGACTCATCTGTCTGCTACTAGCGAAAAACACGCAGCAGTGTCTCATGCCGTGTCAGAATCATCGATAGTAGCTTCTCAAGCATCTCATTTGTCTGCTGCTAGCGAACAATATGCAATCGTGTCCCATGCCGATTCAGAATCATCGCTCGTCGCCTCTCATGCCGAATCCGACTCATCTCAAGCTTCGTTGATTAATAAACAAATTTCTACTTCTGTAGCTGCAAGTTCTTCTGTAAGAACATTTAGTGATTTAATTTCGTATTATACTTCAAAATCTACTAATACTTCTATATCTGATTTTGATCAACAGGTAGGTTTATCTTTTGGATCTGATTTTGAAGTTTCTTGCGAATAGTGTTTTTTACATTTAGTATACTCTTGAGTTTGGATTGTACTATTAATACTCTTAAAAATACAAAGTTGCACTTTTAATATTTTTTATTATTCATCATCCCGCATTATTACAAAATGTCGCTTATAGACCTGGAAGTTTATCTATGGAATTGTCAAGATAGCTTAATAACTACAATTGCAGAGGTAATTGCGAAGATATATGTACTTCTATATATTTAACCAAGGTCCCCTATATTAGTAAAGAGAACCTAGATCCTAGAATGCAATATATTGGAATTCTAGTCCATAACCTTATTCACAAGACAGTAGATTAATTGCTTAACCCAACTGGAAAATTCTATACATATGAAACAGGACTACTAATACTATTTGCGATAATATTTAAAACGTATCTTTTTAGGTTAATATAATATATTGTATATACATGTATTATGTTAATGTTGTACTTAAGTTGTATTCAAACAAGTTTCGATTTTAGTTTTGGCTTTATTTTCGTTTTCGATTGAAATTGGTCAGAAAATTAAGAAGACATCTTTAGTCTGTCTCTACAATATTTTCCTTAAATTTAAATAATTATATATTTTATGTTTTTTTTTAGATAAATCAAATAAAATGAAATATTATAACCTGTTTCGACATCATTGTAATTCCCATATTACTGACCTTACCCTTGTGCTATAATTCCGTAGTCTTGAGTCATCGATCAATAATTACATTCACCAATGACCATTGCATTGACACGTCACATATCATGTACGTCTGATTACTCTCAAAATACCTGATTTTTCACAAAGCACGTCATTGTGGAAATAGTCTCGGCGTCGACAAGTTGGTGGGGATCGTTTCATACGTATATAGTCGGGGTTGTATCTTATTCGAATACAATCCGATCGGTAACTTACTGAGTTAATAACGAGTTCTTTGACGTCCATATAACCATGAAGGTGCATGTGCTGTTTGTGCTGTCCTTGGCTGTCCTGGCCGTTTATTCGGCGCCGCTAACTGGTACTGTTCTCAAATACAATCTATATAAAAAAGTAAAATAAAAAGTTAAACCCATCATACATCTTTAGCTGACATTCACCTATCATTTTAACAATCATCAAGTGTCTCTCAATATGTAATAATTTTCTTTGCCAGATTAATCCGTGTTTCAGTTATAGTAAATGTATGATATGGAAATGTGTGTGTACAAAAATGAAATTGATTTACTAAAAGTATATAAATGATAGTTTAAATTAATATTAAAGTGAGATATGTATGTTTTATTGATTGTATTAAATTTTTATATTATCTCTTCTGAAACATCAAAATTATTTAGTTAATTTAAAAGCATAGTTTTAAGTTTTGTATAAAACTTATTAATAATCAAAATTAAAACAGATTGATAAATCATAGTTAAATTTATAAAATGCATTGATATTTATAAGTTGAACCTTTTCAATTGTTTTAAACCTATTTTATTATTCAGAATATCAACACCTTCCACTTTGAGAATGTTAAAAACCATACAATGTTTTAATAATATATATTTTTACAGATGTTCATTTTTTATTTATGAACATATTTTTTTTTCGTTTTTATATATAAATAATTTTGTGTAATACCATTTCGCATATTCTTATATCAAATACAAAGATACATATTGCCTGGAAGTGAAATTTTTTGACTCTATTAGGTTAAAATTATTTGAACCTTACTCCAACCATTCTGGTGCATCCATAAAATATCATCAAGCATAAAAATCGTTTAAAGAAAAATTTCCAGTACTAAAAATTGTCTGTCAAAATGAACTGAAATTATGTGTATATAAATGAACTGAAGAAAATATTTTTACATGTACGAATATATAAATATAGAATACATTCAATGGAATAAAATAAACCTTACAGTTTTTGTCATTCCTGGAGTCGATTAACTCACACTTAAGATCATCGATATGGTATATTTGTATTCTTAGACTTTCAATAATATGACGTTACTAACACATTTTTTCATTATACTAACAAATGAAAAAGATTTCATTGAATTTAAAAAAATATTTTTTCTATTTTTAAAACAGTTAGTCTAGTTTTATAGTATTTCTTATCCTTATTAATTAAAAATATTATTTTAGGTCAACAAAAACCCATTAAAAAGAGTAATGAACTATGCTATTTAGATTCCTCTTTGTTTAAATAGATAATACGCATTAAAACTCGCACGTATATTAAAAAAAGCGTGACTTAAATCAAGGATGTACATACATAATTTTCAAGGCCTACTATTATTACTTTTTCAGAAAATGACGTGGTACTCAGAGTGATCAGATCTCCTCAGTATGGTGGAGGATACGGCGGAGGATTTGGAGGAGGGTACGGTGGCGGTGGATTTGGGGGCGGTGGATTTGGCGGCGGTGGCCATGGACACGGTCATGGACATGGAAGGAGGAACAAACACGGATACGGAGGATACGGTAGATACCCAGGCGGCGGGTATGAAGGATATCCTGGCGGTGGATTTGGAGGAAATCATGGCGGTGGATTCGAAGGAAATCATGGCGGTGGATTCGGAGGAAATCATGGCGGTGGATTTGGAGGCAATCATGGCGGTGGATTTGGAGGAAGTCAAGCTAGTGCATCAGCTCAGGCTGGTAGCGCAGGCCTTGGAGGACTTGGGGGTAGCGGATCTGCAGCGTCCGCTCAGGCAGGATCTGCTGGCGGAGGATTCGGAGGTTTGGGAGGATCTTCTAGCAACGCTGCTAGTAACTCAGCTTCTTTCGGATTCGGACCATTCCAGGCTTCGTTTTCCTCTAGTAACGCTAATGCAAATTCTGGAGTATTAGGAAGTAAGTTGACGCATAATTTATATTAAATAGTACAGATACTTACAGTTTTTTTATTATTTTTTTTAGAATAATCAACAATAAGACTGAAGCACAACAACCCAATGCAACTCCAACCAATATTAATAAATTGCCCGCATTTTTGTATTATAATATAATTTATTTTTATGCATTTAGTTTATTTTATTTTTTTAAATGAATAAATGCAAGTACATGTACATCAATGTGTTATTTATTTAATTTACTGGTCAATCACACGCTGGTTAATGCTGCTATCAACATTCAAAGGATGTGTTATTTTTTGTCCGAACATAAAACGTGCAAATAGAAAACGCGTTTTATCTCAATTTTACAACCGGTTTAGATGAAGATGGGTATTTAAAAAAATAAGAGGGAGCATAGTCGTATTATTTTTTATTTGGCATATTTTAACGTGAATATTTGATCGTTGATTTTTTTTACGTAGTTCACAAGGTTACCAGGAAGCTGTCATAAAGGATAATAAATACATAGAAGAAACAATTACTATAATAATAAAAAACAGTAATTAATTTATTCCAATAACATTCATGGTTAAGAAATAAACAAATCATATTTCCAAGTACAGTCTTATAATCAATTTTGATCCGGCTTAAATTATTTTATATGTTTATGCGTTATATTCTAATAAAAGCCAACATTTAATATGCATATATAACGAATGTGTATAACATATAACGTATATAATATATACATATGTACACTATTTACCAAAGAAAGTGTTAATATGATCATTTCTTGACCTTTTTTTTGTAAATTAACGCTCTGGATCACCTTCGAAAATTGGATTTTTCCATTGGTCTTGAACTATTTTATGACAGTTTTTACGATATGTACTTTCCCTTTTAAGTTTGAAAGAATTGAGGTCAAACTATATTAACTATATAGATATTAAAAGTATCGCAGTTCGTTATATACAAAAAAATAATTAAAATGTTTATATTTCATTATTTTTCAATATCTTACAGCTAAAAATGGAGAAATTACCTTCCAATAACTTTTTGATTTTAAGCAATTATATGTTTGTTGAAGCTCTTTGGTTGATATATCGACCATATGAAATAAAGTTGTCGCTATCGGCCAAAAACGATAAAATCAAAAATCAAATTAAAACATTAAAACAATCTCAAAGAATTATTTTTTATTATTATTTCTTTAAATGTTTATATGTAATATATTTCAAACAATAAATTATATTTTTGTGCCACTATTTGATCATTTATTATATAATAAATATATTCTTAAAATATGACCCGTCAATGGTCGATATATCAACCGACAGAAATTTCAAAATTTCAAAAAAAAAAAAATTTTTTTTTTATCAAAATTACTTTTTATATATAATAAGAGCTTTAATCCTTTCAACGCCAAGCGCATGATATGATGCGCAACTAAATCTACTGTACAACGCCAAGCGCATGATATGATGCGCTCGTTAAAACCTTCGTTTTTTAAAGAAATGGAAAGGTAAAAGTTGGCAATATATGTTTTAAAAATCAGTTTGAGTTCCTAGTAAACGATTTCAGTGATTTTATTTATAGAAATTGCGATGAAACAGTGGCATATATAATTATAAAGTCACGCCTTAATTTTAGTCGTTTGTATTTCGCGCGCGGTTTCGATCGTGCTTCTTTAGACCACTTTTAGGGTTAGCACAAACGCATCGCGGAAATTCGTTTTTTTATACTTTAATTTATGAATCGAAATTAAATTATCTCATCAATATTTCAATGATAATTGTGATTTGTAAATACTTGTGAATATATTTATACGTTATTTCGACTGTTTTAATATTGTCAACTGTTTTTGTGATTGGTTTTTATTGTTTGTAATAATTAAATAATAATAATAATAATTACTATTAAATACTTATTAATAAATATAAATAAGATATAATTAATAAAATATCAATATTAACTCTTAGTAAATATTAAATAATAATAATAATAATAACAAAAACGATTCCTTGTCGTAGAATCATTTTATTTTACTTGTTTTATTATTTTATAATTTATTTGTAATGTGTTTATTTATTTACATTAAATTAATACCATCGTGACCTAACAGGTTACCCCAATGCGTCACGACGGTCGAAAAGTTTATTATTTATTGTATATATATATGTGTGTGTGTGTGCAATATATATTACATATTCCGCCTGGAGTGTAGATATGTTGCACTCTTGCCGGTCCCAAGCCCGGATAAAGGAGGAGGGTTTCTATCATGGAGCAAACCAACCAACGTGGATAAATCCAAATAGTTATGAAAAAATCACAAAGAAATAATAAATCCGCCCCAATTCATAATGACCTAGACCATGGTTTCCCAAACTATGTTCCGCGGAACACTGGTGTTCCGCGAATCCAAAATATGTGTTCCATGGAGCCTAAATAGATATTTCCCAAAAATTTTGAGTAAATTAAAAGAATGAACATATTCTACTTCATAATGAAGACGAAGATTTTAGTACCTAGAAGTGTTCCGCCAAAATTTTCGGATTTGCGAAGTGTTCCGTCGCTCAAAAAGTTTGGGAAACCCTTACCTAGACGATCGAAATCTAGATAAACGATTGGACTTCAATTTTGGAAGCTGGAATGTGAAATATTACAACCAGGAAAAATGCAAACAATAGCGGAAGAAATACTAAAACTCAAGATATATCTAGAAGCCCTACAAGAAATTAGGTGGAAAGGCCAAAACCGATCACCGGTTGTAGTGCCGTGAAAGAAGAAGAAGAATATGTATATATTATAAATTATACATATAAATATATATTGTTAAATGTAACATCGTATCTTGCTATCAAGTTTTATTATTTATTATTTTTATATATAAAGAAATATGACAACCTTCAACAACAACCAATTGCAAACACCATTGATCAAAAACAAACGGTTTGGTTATTAGGGTTATTTTTGTGTACGATATATGTGATTTTGTATGCATCAAAGAAATGTTGTCGATTTGTAAATTTTTATAACAGGATGTAGGTCAGACGAAGAAAAAATGCGTTGCAGATTTATATATTAAAATTGTCTCAGTGTGAGCATGACCCTGCTTGTCGTTCGCTTGTTTAGTGCCGCGCGCGTTCATGTGTGTGTAGGTGTGTGTACGCGAGCCAACTCGCGGACCGACGAATAGATTTAGTTTTGTTCACTCCATATTTCCAACAATACGACTAAAAATGTTTGCTTATTGATATAATTAGAATGTTTAAACCATGTTAATCATACATATTTAATTTTAAAATATAAAAATTGAGTATTTTGGCTGTAATGATGTGTTAAACAGAGTAAGTAGCAAAAAAATTATATCGCTAAAAACGCATGGCGTACAGCGAGTAATTAACAATTTACCGGTCGGCGGTCTAAGGGTTAAAAAGTAATTTTTTAGCCCTTACTTCCAAAATAATTAATTTGCGCGCTAAAGGCTAAGTATTTTTTTAAATTATCGTATTTATAAAATTATATACAATATTTAATTGTCATAACGAGAAACATTAAATATATTCGAAAGATATATCCTTATAATATTATTACAAATTAAAATGAATATTCAATCACAATATCAACGTTTTAATCTTATACAAAAATATTCCACTGCAATATGCTAATACAATAAATATGCATAAAACACAATTATCATTTAAAACCACAAAATTAAGTCGCTATTTAAATTTTACGACTTTAATTTTAATTCGGAACTGAAAAATATGTCGATTTGGATGGAAAATCGCCTCACGACATTTTACCATTATCAACCGCAGAAGGTCAATCATGTCGAAAAATGTTGACACGGTTATGTCAAGGTCAAACGGACATGGATTTTTCAAAACTAGTTATCATGAAGGTTCTATTAATCTTCATATCATGTAAATATACATTCTTACAAAAAAGTTTCGCATTTGATTAGCGTATATGGGGCCATTGCCTTCAAGTCTATAAAAAATACAACTCAAGTAGATTTATTTACCGCCTGAGAGTATAGCAAAAAATCAAGTTTAAGGATGCACCTCAGCTATTCCAAAATAACTAGAGTCCAAACATCCCTGTTTAATATTCAATCCGTTGGTCGTTTCAAAAGCCTCATTTATCGGCGTAATGTCTCATCCTCGACCTTCGAGTTCAATAATGTTGAGTTATAGCCTTTGCGGCCAATAACCAAACATGCGAATAAATAATTACATACAAATGACCAACGAGCACGTTTGACCGGCCTTAACACTTAATGACATTCGTCACATCCTATAGAGCCTTCGTGAATTTCCCACTAACGGTCAATGTCAACAGATGTTGGTGCGATAAAGTTGAGTTCAGGAATATTCGTTGTATTACATTATAAGCATATTTTCGCAATCAAGGAAGTTCCCTTGATAGCGCTTTTAGATAATGATGTTAATGATGATAGTGATGTTGAATACATATACATACTTATGAAAATATTATAAATTGGTTAATGTTTTAAGGACTTTTTTTTATTTTCAGAACAAATTTGAAAGTATTGATGATAATTCTGAAAACGATTAACTTAGACATCATAGATAATTGAACATTTATATTGTTCCTAATATATTTCAATGTATTTTTCAATAAACTACAACGGCAAAACGTGTATTTAACTTTCACCAAATAAATTTTAAGCTAAACGATAATAAAGTGTGCTAATTTAAAAGAAAAATCAATAGAAATCTATTGATCTAAAACATCTTAGGTTTATGTTAATAATAAATAAATATTAAAAATAAATGTTATTATTATTTATTCCATGAACATTCACTAGTGTCGTAGTTATGGAGGGGGGGGGGGCGGAGGGGGCGGGCCACCCCGGGCGGCACTTGCTTGGGGGCGGCATATTCGCGATGGAATCGTCTAGTGTGGTTCTTAACCCTGAATGTGCTAAAACATATATAAATCCACGAATAACAAGAGCTTAATAATAACCAATTTAAAATTTTAAGAAATGCTGATTTTATGACCGTGCAAAATATGTATGGGGGGGCGACAATTTTAAGGATCGCCCTGAGCGGCAGCTACCCTAGCTACGCCAATGACATGCACTGACTAATCTTTTCTTAAATGACGAAAAACCGTATTGGTCCAAAAACTATTTCTTGGAAAAACTGGTTTTAATATTCCGGTATTTCCAGCAAACAAGTTTTTGTATTCAAAAAAATATTTTTATACCTACTTTCTAGTTATACGGTTAATTTATTAATTATCTAACTTTTAATAAATAACAAAAAAATAAACCTATAAAGTTAAATAAAATAACCAAAAACCATACAAAATAAAAATGGCATATTTTTAAAGTAAATTTCACACTTTTTATTTAACTGAAATTAAAATACTAAATACTGAAATTGGATTTATTGTTTTGAGGGCATTACATAATAAGTTTTTAATTTTGGTTGCTCAAATAACAATTTTTTTTAATTATTTCTTTAGATTACAAATAATTGATATTAATCATTTTTGAATAGATCCTATTAAAATATTTTCTTAATTATTAGATTCTCTAGAATCTGTTTCAATACAATAATTGATATATATTCTAATAAATATTTCAAATATATATTATCTTTTGTCCTTTTTCACGAAACGTGTCCATTTTTAAGAAACGTGAACATCAATAAAACGAAAATTTTCACATTTTACATATGAAAAAAAAACAGTTTTAAAATATGCGATATATCAAACGCATACATGTCTTGAAAATATCATATATCAAACTAATACAAATATGTGAACAACTGTTTAAGGTAATCATCAAATTTAGACATATCCATAGCTGAAAGTTTAATAATATTATTTGATTTTTTAGTAAAGAAACACATATGACGTAATATCTAACAAACAATATTTTTTATATTAATAATTCTATGAAAATTAAATTTAAAAGTTTAATATGTCCCTCGAGGCTAAAAGTTTACTGATCCCTTCTCTAAAGCTTTAGCTGATCACCTTAAAAAATAATCATTAAGTACTGTAATATCTTACTATAAAAAATAATACATTGAGTCATACATAAAGCGTAAAAATACATAAAAAAACAAGGTTAACCATAAATTACAATAAAAAACAACAAAATATTCCAATAAATATCAACATCGATTTTCTCAGAAGCATTTTATCTGATCGTTATGTTAATTTATTAATTTGTTTCTTATTTTAATTAAGAAAAACAATTTACTATTTCACGATAAGTTTTGACAAGTATAATATCTTACTTTATACAAATATTTTCCATGTGATGCGTAATTCGGAAAATAAAATAAAACAGACATCGGGTTTTAACACTTGAGCCTCATCGAATCTCAAAAACCGGTTCTTCTCAACATCTCGGTGCTTATTAAGCTTATTTAAAAAAATTCAGTCTTGAAAATACAGTACATTAACCACAAATAGGGGAATCCGCATTTTCACTCAATATAAGGAAAATAGTATGGAATCATATAAACATGTAATTTTATGTACATACATATATTCGTAGCAGTAGAAATTGTAGTATCTATCATCATTATAGTACACGCAACCTTGAATCGGTCGTTTTTTATATGTATCATCAATGATATGATCCAATGTTTGTTTTTGCAGATTAATTAATAATTCTAAGAATGGTTTAGGAGGGCAGCAAAAAAACAGCAACATAGTGCACACACGCGTGGGGGTCTAGCAACTCTCGCATCAGCCAGTTGGTGAAACAAGTTTGCCACTCGAAACGTCTCCACGTCCAAGTTAATACAGGATAACCTCAAAACAATGGGGAAAGTCCTGGTTCTAGGTCTGGCTTTGTGCTGTACCCTCAGCTTGTCAATCGGAGCAAGCGTCGATAGTGGAGATAGCAAAAATACTCAGGGTTAGTACTTTCATTTGCATAATTGCTTTGCTAAGTGAAAGGTTTACATCATTGACATATGGTTATTTTTTAGCATCTATATTCGTTGATGATGTTATTGTGGAATCTACTTTGAGTGTACGGAGAAAGACTGGTACTAGACAAGGTCGTACAGGATTGTCAATTGAAACTTCTAATACTAAACCTTTAGCACAAAATATTGATGGTTCAACGTATCTAAAACTACAGAGGCCTAAGCGACAAGGAGGCAGACAACGCAAAAGGTATGTTTTGATATAAAACATATGTGGTATCGTATTACATAAAGTCATTGTGGAGACTGGTTGATGAATATGAAAGCACTGAGCTAGCGCAGTAAAGAATGATCAATTACATTGTGATATTATAGAACGAAGTGACGTCACTGTCGATCAAAGTCAATGACTTATAATGTATTTTCAAGTTCATAAATAGAAAACTTCATTGCGTTGTTCCGCATGGTGCAAATTCAGTTGAACTTTTTGTTGTTCCAAGTTGAAAGCGAAATGGTAGTAATGGCTAAAGTGTCTGAAAGAAGCGATTCAGTGCGACAATAATGATGATTCGGAGCGGAAACAGACTCTTTACTATTGTCTAATACATATATTTTTATACTGTATATATGAAATAAAGATTGTTAACGTCACTATTCTATGGAATGTGTATCCGAGGATGCACCTGCTCTTAGTTTTGTTCACAGTTTTTCCTGCTTTTTAATATGTTCATGGCTAACAACAACGATAAATATAAAAAGTTTCGTATCATATAAGATCCAAGAAACACAAATAATTAATTAGTTTTATAAAATACCTCCAGCAAGTCATTCGCGATTAGGTTCGTCGCAACAATTACGATTGGTCCCGACAATTCTTATTCAAATAATGTTAATTTAAAAATATGTTTTAGAATATTAGATATTTGTATTTAATATGCCATAAAAATGCAATAAATATAAAAATATGTGAACTTTACGGTTTTATATTTGTTAAAACTATATTTAATTTAATAATTGCAAATGGTGAGTTCTTGAGCTTTATTTACATAATATATTCAGCAAAAGGAGAGTAGTGCCTTTAGTCATTATTAAACCGTCTTTTACTCAACACTGTATTTTTCAGTCAACTCTTTGTTATACATACCTATTAACTCTCAACATTATTTTGTATAGTAAATCAGATAAGATTATTTATGAATTAAAAATTATTTTTTTATATAATAATAACTAATAATTAACATTTTTCAGACCAAACAATAATGGATTTCCACAGCAATTCGGAGCAAACCCTCAGCAGCAATTCGGAGCATTTCCTCAGCAGCAATTCGGATTCCAACCTATTCAACCGATAAGAGGCAGTGCGAGTAGCGCTCAAGCACAAGCCCAAGGTTTTAACTCAAACGGACCTTTAGGGGGCTTTGGAGCATCAGCAGCTAACGCCGGAAGTCAAGGATTTTCTTTCGACGAGCACGGATTCCAAGGAAATGCAGGATTTTCAGGAAGTCAATCGTATAATTTACCTGGAGGAAATACGTTGGCAATTTCTTACGCCAATGGGTTCAATGTCGGTCCAGATGGAAAACCGGTGATCACGAAAGGAAACTCTATTGCTTACACGGGCGGGGACGGATTACCGAAACAATTTGGCTCATTTTAAAATAAATTACAACGTATATATAATTAAGTTTATTTTTTCGAACATATATTATAAATTTATATAAAACCATTATTTTTAAGTGATATTTTATTTTGTATAAAACGTATTGGAATATATTCTTTGGTTATATCAAAAAGTGAATTTAATGGCATATTAAAATTTAATAAAATACAAATTTAAAAATGAATTAAACATTAATTTTATTTTATATAAAGTCACAACTAGAATGATTTTCTTAATAATAAACATTAAATATATTCAAAGGTAGATATTTTATTAAATAAAATTATCACTCAGATGAAATAGGCACAAAATAGTCTAGAACTAAATTATGTAGCTCCAACTTGTAATATAGGAATGGTGAGAGTAAATGCGTTTTGAACATAAGAACTTCCTTTTTCAGCCTGAAACAAAATATTGATTAAAATACAAACATTATTATAAGATTTAATTTAAAAATACCTCTACAAAGACTGCGGTTATAAACTCATTAACTTTATCTGTATTACCGCATTCTTGCGATTGTTTATTCAATTTCTGAGTATAAAGATTCGCCACTTCGCTAATGTTTGACATAAGTACTGTTGTCAATCTGAAAAATAAAATTTACAAATAAATTATATTTATTTAAAATGTAAAATTATATAATAATTACTGCGTTAGTCCATCCGCTTCGTCAGCTGTTGATCTTCGCGTTTGAACGCTCAGTAGTGCCGTGGATCTATGCAATAACTGTACAGAAAGGGCCGAAATTTGAGCCAAGTCAGTAACAGCTTTGTTCATTAAATCTTCTAAAACTATAAGCTTTTCTTCATTTGAACTATCAGTCGATGTTATAAGATCTTCTCTGGAGGTATCTACAACATTTTGCCAACACTTAACAATCGGATCGAATTGGAGTTGAATTCCCGTATCTTCGACAGACGTCATTAGTCTATCTCTAAATTCCTCGGCAGATAATTCATCTCCTTTATGATCATCTTCTTCGACTTCTGGTAGCTCACATATTTCTAAAATAAAATAATAATTAGAAACAATAAACTTTTAACAAATTAGATATCAATAAAATACCTTTGACTTGATCGAGAGTTTCTTTGAGTTCGTTTAATTCTTTTCCCTCTACTGACGATAAAAGGGATTGTATTTTCATGTCGCATTGTTTTGACAGCATTTCCAGAGCTTCTAAATGTACTAAGCCTAAAAAAGATAAATATTAATATTGTTTTAATATACGGGTGATTTAAAATAACATACCTTGGAAATCATCAAACAGAGCCTCAAATTGTGGATGTTTTTTCTTGACGACTTTCTCATCAGACGATGAGGGATTACTTTGCATTCGATCAGCATGATCGCGTGCTTCACGCAACAAAGTCGACAATCGCTTTTTGCCATCTTCTTCGCCTTGCAAGACTCGCATGGTCCTTTTGCCGATTTCTTCTAACGTATCAAGACCGCCGGTGACAACAGCTGAGCCTTCAAAGTGAAAAGCACATTTAAAAATAAGAAATTGTTGTAAGACATATTTGTTTTCATTACCTGTACTTTCTACAAGCTTGGTCATGCTTGAAACTAATTTTCCTATTTTAAACACATTTAAACTATCGTCGTTTTGTGAGCCTTGCTTTTGCAATGGTTCTTTTTTATTGTCTTCATCTGGAGATTCTTTTATCGGTGTTTCTAAAACATTTTTAGTTACCTCGGGATCTTTCTTTTGAGTTTTGGCTAATTCAACTGGATCGGGTATGCCAATTCCAGTTTCTATCGCTTGCGACACGGACGCAAATCCCTAAAATAATTTATATTTGAATTAAAAATAAATAAAAATAGAATAATTATAGATGATGAAGTAAATACTTGAGAAACATGGGTGGTGATTTGTGATACTCCGGACGTGAGAAGACTCGTGACTCCCCATGCGCCCCAACCTCCCCATCCTGAATTATTATTATTGGAATTTCCGCCTTGATCACCGATCGAGCTCAACTTGTCGGCTAAAGCTTTATATTCGTTCTCGGAATGCTCTTGTAACTTAGCTGAACGCTGAATAAAAAATAATTATTAGACATCTACTCAAAAGATTACCAGAGCTTTCGTAGATATTTTTATATAAGTCCAGTATGAAGCAAGAAACATAATATTAATTAAATATTGAAATAAAAGTTTTTATTTTGGCAAATTCCATTGAGGCGATAGGAGAATATAGTACAGTAATAGTAAAATAAAGTAAGATTAAGCGATACTCGTTAGACTTTGAGTAACCATTTAAAAAAGTATGGTTGTTCAAAGTCAATGATCAATCATTAAATAGCCTACAAAGATCGTTTGTAAGTTATTCTTTTTTGAGAAGAATTTCTCCGAGATAGTAGGCAAATCGCAGCTTTCTAAAAATGGTTACAACATGAAATTTATTAACGCTGTACAGTCAACAATTTATCGAAGCAGATCAATGATCCAAATTATCATGTAAAGATACAGAATCAGCAATCGCTCAAATTAATTTAAATATTTTAATATTGTTATCATATAATAAAAATTCATAGTGAACAATTGCTGTTTTTTATAATCAAGACAAAGCAGTGGATCGAGAGTTGATCCTTGTGGTGCTCCAGTGCATATTAAGTATTGCGAATTATCTAAATGGTTATGAAAGAACCTCATTAAGTCAATGGAAAGCTTGTTGATTATTAAAAACCTTCTTGAAAGCTATTTCGAGTATTCATTCGAGATTTTATCGCCTCTTTCGCGAATATCAAAAGATTGTTATTAGTAAAATATAGAGAATCAAATCCATATTGTTAATCAGCGAGAAATTGTTTAGTGATTGAAAATATATATAGAATAATTTCAACAGACAGTAAATTTTTATTACATTGTTCTGATTGATGTTTACGTTGTCATGTTTGATATCACATTTTATACCATGAATTGATTTAAGCACTAGACATGATCAATCCAAAGTGCAGTTTATTAGAAGCAATATTCATAATTAATTAGAAATCATATGCATGCAAAAATCTATGATAGAAGGGATTGTGATATCAAATCGCTCTCACCTCTGATTCTATCTTTTTATCATCGTTCCAATCATCAAAATTGTCCCATATGTCATTTTTACTAGGCGCAGCTTGCGTATTTTCATTACATTGGCTTTTAATTTTCTCAGGTTCAGTATCTACGTCGAAATCACCCCATCCGTCATTTTCACTTTGTGTAATCGTTTTTTGATCGCCATTTTCATTATTCTTAGGTTCAATATTTATGTCAAAATCGCTCCATCCGTCACTTTTACTTTGTGCAACTTCTTTGTTGGTACTATGAGTAGCATTTTCATTTTTTTTAGCTTCAATACCGACATCAAAATCGTCCCAGTCCTCATCTCCCCAACCGTCACCTTTTGTGTCGATTTTTTGCTCTTCTTTTATATCTGCAATTTTCAGCTCGTTTTCTACATTTTTATCGGATGCGCTCAATCTATTTTTATGTTTCTTCTGAAAAGATTTTGAATGAAACACCCATTATAAATTACGACGCATTATTATTGTTTGTTTGAAAATTTTTCGACAAAGTAAACGTAATTGATGGAGTGATGAAATACATGTTTTATGTTAATGAATCGCTTTAAATCAATAGACAAATGTGTAATTGGAGCTGTTATCAAATTTTTGCACAAACCTGAGCCGTCACTGATACTACTTCTTCATCGGCGCTGTGAAAATCGTCACTGTCAGAGTGAGCCATATTTTAGATCCTCCAGCTCATAGCACTTTTGCCAACACACTATTTGACAGCAAATTTTAAACTGACAAATGTCGACCATGAACACTTCCACATTTATTTTATTTTGTATTTATTATTACAAAATTCAATATTTCATTATTATCAGATTTAATACAAAATAATTTCCCACATTTATAATTTCCATTAATATACAACAAATATTAAATTATTTTGCTAGATATAATTTTTAGTACACAAATTAAAATAAATTACAAATAATAAACTCTACACATTTTTTATATTATTTAAATTTTGTTTATAAAATATATCAAAGAAATATTGTAAAGATTTTTTTTAATATAGTACTACCGTAACATAAGCCTTTGCAGCTCGAAAAAGCTATTGATATTCATATGCATATTAAATAGATATTTTACATTTATTATTAATTTTTTACCATTTAATGTTATTTTCACAAAAATAATAGTACGGAATGATCCAATTCGAGTTTTGTGATGGAAACAAAAATATGCTCTACAAAACGCTAATCAGACCAGTTCTGACATACGGTTCAAAGAACTGGACTCTTACCAGGGCTGACGAAAGGCTGTTTGGCATATTTAAGTGGAAAGTGCTCCGCAGGATATATGGTACTATATACGAAAGCAACGAGTGGCGACGAAACAATCGGGAGCTCTACAACCTCTTTCAAAGAGAGAGTGTCTCAATCTTCATCAGAGCTGGAAGACGTCAGGAAGGAAGTTGGAAGAAAAATATGTTTGTAACCGGCGAATGTTCGGTCTATATGAAGTTTAAGAAATAGGATAGCGAACTTTTAAATATACTTTAAATATAAAATTTTAAATACACTGTTTTAAAAAAATATTTGGTGTTTAATACTTTTAACTTAAAAACGGTAAAAGATATTAATTTAATAAATGTCTTGAAAATGTTTAATTATGCTAAATAAATTACTATCTCTAATTTTTTTTAAATATTGTAAATAAAAGTTCTATCTGATAAACATCTTACAATAAAGTAGGAGTAATTTTGGCTTTTCTAATTAACATATTTAAAGAAAAATAAAATTGATATGTTTATATGCTTAAATCGCTATTATTTTATCATTAATTATGGAAATTCTCTGATGATATTTTTACATTCATTTAACTTTTGAGATGTTTTGCGAGATCAGATTGTGTTTAATTTATTTTAAATAATAATTTATTTATTCGACTATACTTGCTACATGTGTAGAAAATATCGTTTTGCGACCTGGCAACCCCAGGTCGTGGTTCTGTCGTCTGGTGCTGATTCTAATTTTGTGGGTCAGGTGTACTCGACCGTCAATATGGGGTTGTCTTGGAATCGATACTTCTATCCAGAAATCACGCCCTATCAAGATTCGAAGGCAACGTTCGATCCTAACTACGGTTTCAAGGAAAAGAGGCAGCCGAGAGGTGAACGTTTTTCTTCATCGTTCAAAATATGATCTTCATAGAATGCTTTGTCCTTCTTAAACGAGAACGAAACGTATCGTTCTAGTGAAAGGCACAAACGATCCGTAAAGTGCTTGTTGTTACATAACATCAACTGTCAAAATACTGTTTACGTTTTGATAGAAAATAATTCATTTTTTAAATATTCTATCATAAATATGCATACATCTAGAACTACTTTTTACTACTACATTTAAATGTGTTGTTTTATCAATTTATTCGTTATCGTGTTTCAGTAATGATCGCATCCAAAGAAGATTTGGTATTGGCGCAAATCGATTTAGATCTTAGAGATTATTGCGCTCATAAACTGCTCGATTATCGCGTCTGCTACAGGAAACAATTTCCATTAATATATAGATGCGCTCACCCCAAACATGAATACCTTCAATGCGAATACCAGGAGTTAGTATACAAATATTTAAATAAACGTCTCGTTATCAATGCTAAATTACTATTCTTCATAATTCCAGCTATGTTATTCGCTCCAAGGAATTTGAACGTGAACGCCGTCTGCGCGAACGAGAACAACGCTTGTTAGGTTATGCGTATTGAATATTCAATAATTTAATTAAAATGTCTTTATATCAAAATAGTTATTGTAAATAAACAACTGAAATTTTACATCCGTTATTATATAGTAACCTTGAATTTACTTTTTATACCTATACCATTTCTTATTTCAAGCGGAATATAATCGGAATATCCAAGTTAATCGCTATTTTGATTAGTCTTTTCCAATGTCTGCTCTATACTCTTGTGAAGTTAGCTGAAGCCGGCCGGGGTCCGAGTAGCGTTACCACACTCTCGTGTGACTTCACGAGGATCTCATATGCGCATGTCTCTCCGACGTGGATGACGTCCAGTGCTTTGTGCGATCTTGCGTGTAATAACTATGTGTGTGTTTTAGACACAAAAAATAAAACAAGTAGATGATTGAAATGCACCGTCTACTCCAGTGCCAGATTTAGGCGACGATGTTGTTTTTCTATCGTAGCCCCGTATGTGGCAAATAGGGATTTTCCCCCCTTAATTCCTTTTGTCGGAATTTTGTTAATTTGCTGGATTTGCACATAGGCATTGAGGACCTTTATTTTATTCTTATGCCCTTTATCATTAGGGTCCCAAATACACGGCTCCGACTGAAGCAATTTCTAAAAACAACGCGTTTTCTCCTGTGACAACTTTGCAGCGCTCATCATACGTGCAAATCACAAGACATTACATGCAAACTGATGTAGAACGAGTAGTGTGGTGAGTCACTTCATGTTCGGACTTCGGTTCCTTTGACTCGGACTACAAATACCGACACGATTCGGAAGTCGCTCGAAGCTGCCCGAGGCGAAGCTAAGTAGCACAAAGTGACCTACTACACTCTCATTCTCGCCTAACTTTGGGAAACTTCGCGAGAGTGTAGACAGGCATTACATATTAATAAATAAAAATGTAGCAAGTTATTAGAAATGATACCTCAAATGTAAATTTGACAAATATGCTAAATAATTGATCATTTCTTAACAATCTTAACCCTTAATGTGTATTTCAAAATAAATGAAATAATATGTTGCTACTTCTAAAAAATCATCTGCAAAACTACCATCAGCCAAAAATTTTATCTATGGTATATACATATTTTTGAGAGCATGTCTTCGCCAAAAATACCGGGCCCCGGCTCCATAGCCATGGAAAAAAGTAAGGTAAAATGTTCTGTAACATAATTATTAAGGAAAAAAGTTTCTTGCAAAATATTCTTTCTCTGACACATAAAAATCACCTAATATTTATTTTTAATACGCGATACTTTCTATTAATCAATACAGAACATACTTAGTGTATTACATAAGATATTTCTAAGATAAATAATTAATTGCCCATTAATATTTATAAATTATATAATCTTTTTTTAATTCACATGATTGTCATATATTTTTATTCTAACCATTTTATATTTTTTCTGATCCTGAATAATATAATTAAGACCATTCGTTATTTAGATTTTGATCGTCCTATATTTTTATTCTGACCGAATGCAGTATTGATTCGAACCATTTGATATTCATCCTGACCCTAAATACCTAATATAATTATTGTCAGGCTGATATTCAAATTCGGACCGAGATTTGATTTTTATTCTGAAACAAAGTTGATTAAAATTCTGACCATTTAATTTGTTGCCTTATGTAACTACCATTATGAATCAGTTGCAATTCTCATATCCTATCGATAGTCGCAAAGTAAATTAAAAAAAAATAGCAAAATATAATCTCATATGTGTTGTTTTTGTTAAGATACTTATTTTTACTAAGAAAAATGCATGATATTTATTAAAATATTTTTAAGAACCACCAACTATCATTCAATTTTTATTATATATTTTACTGTTCGATTTTACCCCGTGACGAGCAATTTTTATTATTATTTTACAAGTAAGCGATTTTGGTACTTGTTAGCTAGCACGGCGCCAGACTAAGAAACACCAGTTGTTACTCCCCACTGCGTTTCCCGTGACTAACGTGGTCGCCTATTAGTAGCCAATCAATGCTCGCGCGTTTATGAATTTATTATGTAAAATAAAAATGAATATTAATATATATTATGAAAATCAAAATTGACAGCTGCGAAACGTCCATTTGTTGTTCAAATCCTAACCTAATCTAAACGAATATAATGTTTAATTTATTTAGGTTAGGTTTGGGTATGAACAGCATAGGAAACGCAGTAGAAAGTAACAACCGATGTTTTTGAGCGTGACGCCATGCTCACTAATAAATACCGCGATTTTATCGTTTTTATTTTAATTTTATAAGCTGCTACGCTAATTTATGATTTATTTCTAAAGGTGAGGCTATTTCATGTATTATGCAATATTTCTTTAGGTTTCCTGTGACGACGTAAGTTCGCTAAAAAGCTCACAAGACGCTATACTCCGTCCCAAATGATCCATGCAAAAACTGGGGGGAGAAATTAATTCGTACATAGGTTTTAAAGCTATTAGACGCCACATGCACGAGATTGTGTTTTTTAGTGAAGTAAAAGGGTTTCGATGCAATTTATAGATTGCCTAGTTATTTACTGTCCACGAGGCTATTCGGGCGTATCGGGTCAGATTTTGCCTAGGCGGCTTCCATAAATGATGTCACAGGTTTAGGGGGTAGAGGGGATCAGCGGAATTGTAACAGTTTGTGACAGGGGGAGGGTCTTTTAAAAATGTGATATTTCGAATTTTTATTTGTTCATAAGGAAGCCTAATGTATTTTTTTTTACTAATTTACATATTTAGTAAAACATTTTTCAGTTTTCTTATACTTACTACTTAAGATATTGTTGCCTTTATAAATCAAAATAATTTTGGTTCTGTGACGTGACGTACAGGAGGAAGGGGGATCTAGCATGCCGTGACACCTTGTAACATAGGTGAGGGGAGGGGTTAAAATTTCACGAAAACCCTGTGACATTATTTATGGAAGTCGCTCTAGGGATGGTTTGGGCTACTCTTGTGAACATTACCAACAGGATTCAGAACATGTGTTCTGGAAATGCTTACACTTGGAAAGCAAACGTACGGAAGCCTCTTCGAGGTTGACGTATAACTACATGATAAAAATTATTATCAGTGTTTGCAGAAGACATTTTCATGTTTTAAAAATAAAGTAAACGAGGCGTTATAGTAAATAAGATAATATTATCGATAAATGTAGTTCGAGAACAGCCAACTAATACTGACATCCCTCACGGCGACCGACTAGTCACAGGGTAAAATTTAAAGAGCTTGTTAGTGTCGCTAAAAGAAATAGATCGTTCAAAATCGATTAAACGCAAACTATCAGATAACGCATATCTCTGAGTTTAAATGTAAATGCTCGAAAGGTTTATAATAAATAATTGTCTAATAACAGGCTCTACTGCGAGTGCGACGGATATTTCGAGCTACTGCTGTGTAATGGAAATAAAAATATAAATTGTAAAAAAAGTATCTAGAGGAATTTGGATCTAATCGCGCATTAATTGGGGTAACGATTGACGCTCGCGGCGTTGTTTCGAGCGCGGTGGGGGTGGATTTTGACGTTTCGTTTTGGCCATAGCCTTCGGTTTCGCGAGCCTTTCGGTTTTTAAAAATAGCGGCGGCGTCGCTCCGGGGATACGCAGCCGACGGCGAGGCGAGGGGAGGGGGTTCGTCGGTGTCGGTGTCGGTGACGGCGACGACCGCCGGCGTCGAGCGATGCCGGCCGAGTTTGTTTACTCGGCGGAGGCGGAGTAGCATGGCCTTTAGCCGCAGTTCGGGGAGGGACCGCTGAGGGCGGACGCCATGCAGCGCGCCCGCTTCGTCTCCGACTCGGACGAGGGCGACGGCGACGACGACGCCGCCGAGTACCCCGAGGAGGCCGGGGAGGCGGGGGACGGGCCTCCGCCTCCGGCCCCCGCGGCGCGCCGCCGCCCCCTCGACGCCAAACGCAAGGACGCTCTGCGCGAGTTCCGCGAGTTCAGCAAGAAGATGAAGCTCGACGCGGGCCTCACCATCAAGACCATCGCCGGCGGCGACGTCGTCGAGCTGGACGAGCTGCTCAGCGACTCGGGCGATTCCGACTCCGACTCCTCGGACGGCTTCTCCGAGGGCGAGTTCACCGTCGACCCCGAGGCGGGCTTACGCCCCGACCAGGGCGACGAGAGCTTCATAGACCCCGAGACGGGTGACTTCGTCGAGCCGAAGAAGCCGGCCCCCGCTCCGGCTCCGACCCCGACACCGGCGTCCTCGTCTTCTTCGGTCCTCGAGGAGGGCGAGATACCCAGGCGAGGGCTGGAGGAGGGCGAGATACCGAGGCATTCGTCGGACATGGACTCCAAATCCAGAGATATGGATGAAGACGTAAGTCTCTCTTTTTCTTATTATATCCCAAAACGTAGATTGACTGAATTTTTTTAGATCCAACATGCAAACGGAAGTCAAAGAATTTCATTATTAAATATACCCTAACATCCTAACCCTAGAGTGCATGATATCTATTAATTATTTAAATTAGAGACAAATACAGTTGATTCAAATTTGCATCATTGTGCATTTCTCACACATCACAAATGCTAGGGAATTTCAATTTGGATATTTGCACTGCAATTGAGTGTAATTTCATATATCATTTTTTTTATTGATTCATTTTTATTAGTTTCTGTAATGTAGAGGGTCTTCCCCGCTGTCTCGAGGTCGAATTACCAATCATACACAATGTTAGTTAATTGAGCCCAGTCGATTCTAAAGTCTTCATCTTTATTGCATCTTAGCATAAGGAGCCATTTTCCAATCATGCTATCCAACAAATCAACACCACTCATGTGACTATTATATTGTTTACCAACCTGACTTTTTTCTGTCATTCATTTCCACAAATGACGACAAAAATGCAACCAATTTATTGTCTTTCTACTTTTCATTTTAAGGATAGAATAACGTATCAGACTAACAACTCTGAAGATGCAGGTTCAAGCCCTGCCAATTTATTTGTTATAAATTATATTATGTAATAATAATATATAATTAGTAATATAGATGTCACCAATTCCCAGACTCCCAGTCTGTGGTTAATGTTAATACTGTAAGGTATTCATTATATCTGTTGATTTACTCAGTTGTAACGAATCTGTTGGGTTATAACGGAAGATTTAATAAATATATAAATATTTTTTTACCTTCAATTTCACTTGGAATTTTATTTCTACTCACAGTTCCATGATAATGTATTCCATTTTTTGACAAATTGCTTATAACTTTCATTGTAATTCCAATTTCTAGATAATTTAACAATATCGTGACTGCTCGCCCCAGGATCTGGTGGTTCATCGGAAAAACGCTTTGCTGATTCATGAATTTATAGGAATAATCGGAACTTCCAGAAAGGATAAACATCTAATATCTCCATTTGTGGGGTTTTAGTGGCAGATATTGTTTCAAATGATGGCAAACTTCGAATAATGTGTTCGTCGATTGAAAGCATTTTTTCCATTGAAATTGACAAAAACTTGGCAGATTTAAAAAAAAGTTAATGATCGGTCTAAGCTTGTGCAATTTTCTTTGCATCTTTGATAATTTGTATCCCAACATTTTCATTCCAAAAAAGCATATTAGATATATCCAAGATTTATTAAACTACTTTCGAAAATTTAAATGGTTTTGTTGGGTTTTTCTGAACACAATCTAATATTTTCTTTTACAAATTTATTCACTAGTTCGTCATCAAGGACTTTATATTTTCTGGTAAATCCGTGCTTCCAGCAAAAGTTGAGAATAATCTATTTCTTGATGTTGTAGCAGTTTCTTTATGAGTTGATTTTTCTTGGAAATTTTCAGTGGAAGGCACAGTAATCGTAACTTTATTAGTATTATTTCCTTACAAATATTCTTCTAATAATTCATTGGAAACAATAGTATTTTATTCATCATCACTATCGAGACAAATTCCTCATCGCTGCCATCAGGTATACTTTCAATCAAGTCAAATAAGACATCTCCATCCAATTTTTCTAAATCCACAACCTCTGTTCCATTTTTATAAAAAAAGGCATCTATAATAAAATAGAAAATATCTATTGAAAAAAATAATAAGCGAATAATACATATTTAATGCATAGTGATTCATATATGAATCGACTATTACTTGTAACATAGCAATAATAAATGCACAAAATTAATAAGTTACACTAAAATGATAGTGTAAGATATAATACAGACCATAAAAAATGTATAACACATACCTTTAAATATTACGAATAATATCTTAGCAAAGTAGCGTCACTCACACCACTTCAATTGTCAAAACAGACTGAATTTTTAGCTTATGCACTTTGTAACATGCCGTGCTGTTGATGGAAGAATTATGCATTTGCACACACTAAATGTCTCAATACAAAGTTGTATGTCATACAATGGTGTGGTGCATATATGCATCACCATGCACTGTATGGTTTATATTGTTACAGATTATTAAATGATTATTCAATGGAGATAGATTGTACATGTGCTTTTGAAGATTTGATACATTATTAACACTGATTCTTCGACAAATTCTTAAAATGGATATTCCAGACCTCTTATCTTTCAAGATGATTAACCTACAACGAAGAAAATTATTATTTGTACAAAAAACAAGTCACAGGCTGAACACATTATTTGTATCTATTATTCTATGGTGTTCTGATGAGGAGTTTATTATTTCAATTCACAAACTGCTTTGAGTCGGTGAGCAGTAAGATTAATTCTCGCACCTCTACGCATTGAATATTATAAAAGTATTAATATTGCAAAAATGGCATAAGCGCGTATATTCCAAAAACTACTAATTTGAAACTAAATTGGGATGAATTTCATCTGGGATGATCTCGTAAAAGTACCTTGCAGTGCAGACGTTTATTTTTATAGATACAAAGTTTGCGCAAGGTTCAAATTCGCCGTACAAGTTGTGCAATAAGTAATATACGTGTCTGGTAATGCAGTACTCCGAGTTTTCTTCCAAGATCGGGTTGATACTTTTGCGATTCTTTTTTAACGTGGAAGTAAAGCGGCTGCTTTCTCGAGCTTGTAAGGGTCGTCTGGTGAATCAAAACAAAAATTGACGTTGAAGTAATTTGATGTAATGTAAATATATAATCTCAAGGGACTCTCGGTACCTGTCATCAAATTCTCTTGACCATATCCTTTGTTCAGGCTATAAGTACTTTCAAACCATTTAATAAATGTCTGTTCAAATATGCATTATATCATGGCAACAAGAATAAAACTTCATTCTTAGAAAGTCTACATGAATCAATTAGTTTTGTGAGCTTTTAGCAAGTTTTTTTCCTCTTGAAGCAAATACCCTAAAGCCCATTAATAATATATCTGATTCGTTATTCAAAGATGACGCCGGATCCGTCAATTTTTGCTAAAATAGCAAATGAAGGGTTTATAAATAGCCCCAGCTTCAACAGTTTTTAATCTGGAAATTCTTAATACCCTTTTAATATGCACTGTTTCTTACCACCGCTAATATCCTTTTATAAAATATTTCTCATCAGTGTTCCACCGCGTTCCCTATAGAATACTATCATCACATAGCAGCATAAGTTTTTTAAGAAGCAATCCTGATTTATTTATTTTATTAATTTATTTAGCTATTATAGCTAATTGTTTACACACTAAATAAATATAATCAACATATACATATAAATTATAATATAAACATAAACATAATAAAAATTTAGACTAATATTATAATTTATTTATTAACACTTAAAGCGCCGTATTCCGATCGAACAGCTGGAAACGTGTTGACACTTTTATGAAACTCGATCTTTACCAGATTTACTGACATCTTTGAATATTTTAGGGCACCAAAATGGATTAATTATATTTGAGCTAGTGTATTCTTCTAACAGATGTTGTTATTATAATTCTTTTCATACAAAATTAAATAATTAAAAAATAGTTGATGGTTTGAGTTTTTGTAAAAAAAATCTTTTCAAATATTCTTATATTATATATTATCCTAAATAGGTATATATTAATGTCACACCATAACGGATTCTAATTTAAAACCGATGCCAACAAATTCTTGTTTGTATTCTGAAGTCTCGTATTATGCCATTTTGCAAAAGCCGACAAAGATTTTTTTCCCTTTGCGTAGATTGAATATTTATGACTGAAATGTTCTCATTGGTATTGTATTTAGTGAGTGCCCAGACCAATTTTTATAATTATCATTAGTGTAGTTATAATAATATGACAATTTGAAAATTGCGATTATTTGTCACTTTTTCGTGTATTTTTCGCGCAAAAGTATAGCGTATTAAGTGTTAATGCACATAGGTGTTTCTTAATTTCATTGAAGAAACCCGCTACATTTTTATTTTGTTAATTGTCCTAAGAATATTATTATATAAATTCACACCTCTGTAAAATATTCCCCTGGCCGTACTCGTGTTCTTATATCTATCTATCCTTAAATTATCTCTATTTCTAGTATTAAATCCATGTACACCTTTATTTCTTATTAAAACACTTTGGTAACATATTATTTTGTAACTTATATGTAAATACTAAAACATTCATCTGTAATATTTCTTGAATGTCCAACCATTCCAATCATTTAGTTATTTTATTACGTTATTTTTTAATCGTCTTTCTATTATAATTAATTTGCTATTTAAGTTATCTACAACTTTAACATTATCACCTATGCAATAAATTAAAGTGTCATACGCAAACAGATGTATTGTACATTTTTCTATATTATTAATTATATCATTAATATATATTATTAACAACAGTGGTTCTAATTTGAACTCCTGTGGTGTTGCAACATGAGATTTTATTTTCTTTTTTGAATAACCATAATTTATTTTACGTTTTTGGTTTCATTTTTAAATAATTATCAAACCATCTTAAAACTATTTCACTTATACCTATATTCTCTAATTTCTTTAACATTATACTTCTGTCTAATGTTTCGAAAGCTCTCTTGAAATCCAAGAAAACTGCTCCAATGCTTTTGTTCGTATCCTTGGCCAACAATTTTCAATACTTGTATTATAGTTTCAGTTGAATGTTTTTCTCTGAATCCCGATTGTTGTTTACATAGAATGTTTTGAGAAATAATGAAATCCTTTTGTTTGATTACTACTTCTTCCAAGGTAACATGTTAATTGGTCTCATTTCTGTAACCTTTTTAATATTTTTTATTTTAGGTATACGTGTAATAGTAACAATCTTTATATTATCAGGTATTTCTCGTTCGGAGAGTGCTTTATTTAATAATTAATTTAGTTCCTAGTATTTCCCATGTTTCTTTAAATATATTTAAAACTAATTCATCAGTACTGGTTCTATTTTTATTTACAAATTATGTTGAAAATTTTTCTAAAGATACTGATTTAAATTCTCCAAATTTTACATTAAATGTTTCATTATTGTATTGTACTAATATATTAACACATTGTTGTCGGGACACGGATTTTTCCGTTTTTGCGGAACTGCTGCTGGATTGCGGGACCCGTAAAAATCCGTTTTCTGTAGTCTGTTGCTAGAAGTCGGCTCACGTGTATATCCGTGTAATTTGAACTGCATTTTTTTTTGTTGTCAGCAGCTAGATATCACTGCTTTGATATTTAATAAAGACATTATTTTATTCGTCGTGGCATTTATTACAGTTCCACCAAATGTATTGTACTAATTTTGATATTGAATTTTTATACCGTACAAAAAGTTAAATAACGAACTATAAAAAAATCCTGTTATCCCAAATATCTTCCATTATGTTCAATTCTATTCAAGATGCTTCGAGGAATTACTTTCTACCTGATGTAAAAGAAGGGATGGTCGGAAGTGAGAAAACAAAACAAATTCCAATGAAACTTGACCTGGGGTAGATAACAAGCAACGGTCATTGCGACATCTGTGACTTGTTATAAAAAAAAATACATCATTATAGTTACGCGTAAATGTTCGGTCGTTCGGTTGTCTAAAAAATAGTTTTACACCCCGAAATGTTTACACCCGATAAAAATAAATCTGACGATTAATTTTGTGTGGATAATTTATCTGATTATTGATGATTGGACCAAAAGTGTGGCTATGTACCTTTTGACATACCTCTACACAGAGGTACGTGTTTTTAGAGATATCATACGTTGAAAAACTATTCCTAAAAACCAATTGTGACATATTTTAGTTTTATTTAGTGTTTAATTCGATTTTTTATTACATACAATTTTATAGTACTTTTATGTGCTAAATAAACGCAAGTTTCCAGTGAATATAAAACTGTCAACCTCCATGTTTCTTCTTCATTTGATAGTACTGTTTATAGTAAGTCTGTGCTTAAAATTTCATAATTTTATATTGTATAGTATAAAAGTTATGGCGAGTTTCCGAAAAAAAACGCGGACATTCTTCGTTTCCGAAAAATTCCGCGGCTGCTAAAAAATGGCCCACGCCAGGCTTAAAACAATGCGCGAAATCACCCGACAACAATGTGTTAAACTGCATCTAAATATATAAAATCCTAAATAATTAAGTGTTAGAATTGCTGTTTGTGTACAAGATAACAACTGTTATTTACGTTATATTAGAATAAAGACCTAGTTTTCACCCCGCAGTGATTAGATTTTGGAAAAGTAATTGAAATCACTATTTTTTTACAATATAGTTGACACGTTGATTCTCAACATTCCGCTTTGATCGGATGTTCTCAAACACCATCTCCTTAGTTCTAGCCAATACTTTCAAGTATCTGGTTCGATTTCCGCCGTTTGGCCGAATTAATGACCCAACTACACGAGTTGTTCTAAGAATGTAATACTAGCATTGTATGGTAACACCTATCATAGCTCTACTATGGTTTTGTATGTCTTTCTATGTTTTTTTCTTTACAAATGAAAACGAATTATTTTCGTTTATGTTATCTATTTAAGAGGATTAATAGAAGCTTGAAAATATGACCTGATGCCATAGAGCGACTGACTCGTTACTTCCGTGTGGTCAATTTATTATGATGCTCAGAACGAAATATTATCATACAATACATTCTTCAATCAATCGAGTTAATTGTTAATAAATGTTTTTTTTAATATAGAAATCTAAGGGAGGTGGTGGAGGAGGAGGAGGCGGCGGCGGTGGTGGTGGTGGCTCAACTCTGAATGTCAGGCGGAATATCAGAGAAGTCATGGACGAGAAGCAGCTGGATGCGTCCACGCTGGCTGCCCAACGTCAAGAATTAGAACGTCTCGCCAGAGTTCAAGAGCAGCAGCGTATCATACGAGAAGTGAGACGGCAAATAGCGATGGGACGCCAAGAGAAAACTCAAGCGCGTATTCTTCAGATGTTACAAGGTCGAACCGGTTCGTCCGTACTGAAGAAACCCATGGCTATGGACACGTCTAATTTAGCCGCACAAAAATTAAAGTAAATATCCTATTTATATTTATTGAATATATTTGTTATTATTACAGTGTTTAAATGGATATATTACGATGTTTCTAGTATACCGGGCACGGTGCTTATGAAGCTGCCTACCGGTGAGATGAAGAGGATTCCTAAGCCAGGTTATCCAGATTTGGCAAAAATTCAACGAACAAAATGTTATTATTACGATTATTTATTTAAAAATTAAAATTTTTATCATATGTTGATGAATTTTTTGGTGTTTAGGTAATTTAACTCCGAGTGTATCGATCGCGCCCGTAGGCACTCCGATTAAGCAAGAATTCGGTAAACATATGCCTGGTGTCAAGAAAGAGGTTGTGGAGATTGTGGATAGTAGCAGCTCTAGCAGCAGTAGCGAGAGTAATCCGTCTTCCGACTCTGATGACTGCATAATGCTGAGCGATTCGGAGCTTCCTCCAAGTCCCGAGCCAGAAGAAGATCCTCAGAATTCGGGTATCTCTTTCTATGAGTCCGATCAATTTATTAAAAATAATCATGCTTTATAATACAACTTTGTCTTGTCAGGACTTCACGTGAACGATACGTACAACGTTCCCGATGAACAAGGAAGAGTCGTCATCAATGTCGGCCATCCTGAAAACGAAGAGGATATATTCCTAGCTCCTCAGATTAGCCGTATTATTAAACCTCATCAAGTAATTATAGTTGATTTATTTTTATATTCATTATACCCATCTTTTATATGATTTATATGGTATTTTTAAATTTTAGATTGGCGGCGTACGGTTCCTCTTTGACAACATAATAGAATCCGTCGAGAGATTCTCGACATCCACCGGATTCGGCTGCATTCTTGCCCATTCCATGGGTTTAGGAAAAACCCTGCAGATTGTCTGCTTTTGTGATATATTCTTGAGGCATACAAATTCCAAAACTGTGTTGTGTATAATGCCTATAAACACGCTACAGAATTGGGTATATTTAAAATTATATTACATTACACGCTATGCCTTTAATCAATATCAATATGTAGTATCTAATATATAGTTTTTATTTAATTTCTCAAAATGTTCAGTAAGGTATTTATTTTTAAGTCATAGTATACGTGGCGTTTTTTCATCTACGATAAAATATTACTGCGATCCTTGAAAATAGTATAGCTGTGATATAGCGAACAAAAGCTTTTAGTAATGTCCATGAACACTGATCCGGGGAACATTTTCTGTTAATACTTATGTGTTTCACAACTGATGTTTAATAAATATGTTTCACAACTCGATGTAGTCGTTCAGTAGTCAAATGGAAAATTTTTAATTAAATAGTTTTGACTGGCAGTAAACTTATAGGCTGATAACTAGAGAAGAACTGCAGTTAAGTTAAGAGCTGGAAAATCAGAAGAGGGATTTTAATGGCTGCGTATTTCTATTAGCTGTAAAAAAATTATAAATTTAATAAAATGGAACATTTTGTACTTTTGTGATATTGATTCTAGATACTGCACATCCTTTATTTAATTGTTATAGTAATGCTACAATTGAATTTTAGGTCGCCGAATTCAATATGTGGCTACCCTTAGATCCTGCAGTGACTCCCTTGAATTCCCACGGTGAAGTGCGTCCTAGAAATTTCTCTATACATGTCTTGAATGATAGTCATAAAACATTGCAAGCTAGAGCGAAAGTTATAAAGGTAAGGTATCATATATAAATTGATTGATTAAGTAAATTTGGTAATTATATTTTTAATAAATGTTTTTATATTAGGAATGGAACGATAAAGGCGGCGTACTTATGATCGGATATGAACTGTATCGGTTATTGAGTTTGAAAAAGAACAAAAAGCCGAGGAATAGAAAAAAGAAGGATACGCCTAAAAAGAATGCTGACCTAGATATCGATAAATTGAATAGTTCCTCAATGACCGGATTCCCCGACATAAAGAAGAATGAAAACGGTGATTTGAACAGTTCGTTCAATCCCACTGACGAAAGTAATGCCGCTAAAGATAACGATTTTAAAGATTTAACGGAGAAGAAAGACGACGACGACGAGACGGAAGAAGAAAAGAAGTTGTTCGATGGTGCGTATTGCTATTTACATTACATTTATAGAATTAAGCTTTGAATGATTATTTATACTTATGTTATATGTGTAGAAATATACGAAGCATTAGTGAAGCCTGGTCCAGATCTAGTAATATGTGACGAAGGACACAGAATCAAGAATTCACACTCGAATATATCATATGCTTTGAAACAAATGCGTACAAAGCGCCGTGTCGTCCTCACCGGTTACCCGTTACAGAATAACTTGTTAGAGTATTGGTGTATGGTGGATTTCGTTCGACCTAATTATCTCGGTACTAAGACAGAATTCAGCAATATGTTCGAAAGACCCATCCAAAATGGTCAGTGCATAGATTCGACTCCGCAAGATATCAGATTGATGAGATACAGAGCTCACGTTTTGCACTCGTTGCTTGTCGGTTTCGTTCAAAGGTTCGTTCTCGTGATTTTTAATGACTATTTGTATTGGTTACATATTTAATCATCTATTTTTGTAGACGTTCTCATGCAGTGCTACAGTCGACTTTACCTCAAAAAGAAGAATATGTTTTGTTGGTTAAAATGACAGACTTACAGAGGAGATTGTACGACGTATTCATGAATGAAGTGGTTCGAAAGAAAACTGTTCCGAATCCATTGAAGGCTTTTGCTGTGTGTTGCAAGGTATGTTCGGTATCAAAACTGGATGTTTTGTAAGAAAAATATATTTAAATTTTTCAAATCGTTTCAGATATGGAATCATCCGGATGTGTTGTATTATTTTTTGAAAAAACGAAATGAGAGCACTGCTGTCATCGATTACGATTTGGAAATTGAAGATACAACCAATTTAAACCCCCTCAATCCAAAGCCTACTAAAAAGAACTCTAGAGCGAAAGCAACGACTCCGAGAAAAAAGGATAAACCTGTAAATATTTATTTATTATTATTAATGGTATTCTTGATTCTTTCAAGATCTAATATCTCGGTTGTTGAGGTAAATTTACTGACCATAAATTTGTTTACAAAAACAATATATTTGATAATATTGTCATTATTCCTTTCCAAATAAGAACTGAATATTTTGAAAAATTGATTTCGCCACAAAGCACCAAATATTCAGATATTTTATTCATAAGTTGGAAATTTGGAAAAAACACTGCTTTACATTGTCAATTATTCTTCGAGGGACCTTGTGTTGAAAAATATCCAGCACGTGCTTGGTTAACGTCCACATTTCCGCGGCGAGCATTAGTTTGACAAATATCATTCTTCCGTTAATTCGTCAAGTACATTGTGGTTAAGCAACGATTTTAAAACATTTGACTGTTGAAGAAGAAGAATTGCATATTCATTAAATAAAGAGTTTATTCATATTTAGAAATTATTATTTTCAACTCAAATTATTAAATATATTATATATACAGTGGTGCCTTGACTTACGAGTTTGATTCGTTCTGCGACAGAACTCCAAATTACTCGTATGTCAAATCAATTTCCCCCATTAAAATGAATTGAAATGCCATTAATCTATTTCAATAGGGAAAATTGAAATGGTAAATACATACTACCTAAATTAAGTTATGTAATACTTTTTTTATGCTCGTATGTCGAGTCAAATTAAAAAAAAAATTGCTTGTATCTCGAAATTCTTGTAAGTCTACTGAATATATTAGGTAAAGTGAAAATAAATGGGTTTTTATAGTGAGAAAAAATATATTTACAAAAAATACACAATACAGTAGACCCCCCCAATAACACGGTAAATTGGGGATGTGCTATTTGGGTGCATGTGGTGAAATATCTTCCCTTCGGCTTGCTCACATATAAAGTAATGGGCATCCAAATAGCACATCCCCATTATACCGTGTTATTGGGGGGGGGGGACTTATACTATCTCTTCTAATAATCCCTTGAAGGTTTTGCGGGGATCTGATTCTATCAGTGAAAAAACTGACTTAAAACGACTTTTTCTTTTCGCTTTACTTATAATGTATATTGGGTTGATGCAAAAGTTTTGACGTACAGTAGACCCCCCTAATAACACAGTAAATTGGGGACGTGTAGTTGGAGGACTAAAAAATACTCATATAATTTTTTGCAATACGTACGTACAAATCAGGAGCATGTGTTGAGATATCGTCCCTTTGGCTCGCTCACACATAAAGTAAATAGCATATCCCCAATTTACCGTGTTATTGGGGGCTTACTGTATTTTTCATAATTTATTTATATAATTTTATTGCTGGTTAAAATTTCTGTGACTTTGATGCAAAAATATGAATTAAGAGCTATTTTTTTACCTGTCTTTTATAAATCAATATCAGCAAGGTCTGGAAGTACTGTAAGCACTTAACACATTAAATACTATGTACAGAAATTTGTGCATTTTGTCATTTCAAATTCATATAACAAAATCACATGTTAAACTGCATATTTACCGTAAGGTATTCATTTAGCGTTTTAGCCAAAGATGTTACTGATATTATATTAACTAAAATAGGTTAAAAAAGTCAATATCCAAAATTCCAGAGACTCAAAACTCGGGTAAACAAAATTCGTTTCAAGGCAATGTTTACAGATTTTTTCTATGAATGTATTCCACATATTATATATTCGTAATAATTAAATCAGTTACCATAAAACTGTGAATCGCATACCAAGTAAATAAAAATGTATTTAAATATTTTTTTAACACTACAGTCAATACACACGGTGATATTTGCATGGCACTCAATCTTGCAATTTAGACATTTTGTTTGATATTTGCACAATGTAACGGACAAATAGATTTCTTTCAACTACTAACAAATACAATAAAAAACGCACACTCCCCCAATAGAGATACACACTCGTAAAAACTTATTTTATTATTATTTATACATATTATATATTTTAACACTAATGAAATTTAACACATTGTTTGCGGGTATAATTCCATGACATCAAGGTCTCGTGCAGAATTGTTTGTGTGCAAAAAATCGTCATAACTCCTAAAGTATCTAATATAATTTAATAAAATTTAAAATTCCAAACTCACCATATACTAAGTTTTCAAACTCTAAAGATCCATTGAAGAACCATTTATAATAGTTGAGTAAAATTATCACAGTGTAACAAGTAAGACAAAAAAATCCCTTCCGTCAACCCCATGTCAATGAACCATCTCTGTCCAGGTATAAAACAAAGGTAAATACAACATGCAATACAAAAGCAGCCATTAAAAATCTGGCATAAATACAATCTGATTCAAGGTTTTGACCATATTAAATAAAATAATAGTTAATTATTTGACAAGAAATACATATATCTGAAACTATTGATTTTTATTACAATTAATCGTACATTTATAAAAAATATATAGAAGTGCTTTGTGTAGTGTGATCTAATGCCTGAACTACACTCTCTGGAAGTTGGCCAAGGTTGGCCAAGAATATAGTGGGCTAATTTGGGGTTACTTTTCAAGTTATAATACCACATGCTTATCGGGGACTTCAACAGACTCTTTCTGACATCTTTGAATATTTCAGGGCACCAAAAGGAATTAATTATATTTTTGATAGTATATTCTTCTAACAGATATCGTTATTATATTTTCATATAAAATTAAATAATTAAAAAATAATTAGCGATACTTGATTTTGTTCAAAAAAAATCCTTATGTATTTTCCTAGATCGGTTTATATAAATGTCACACCATAACGTATTCTTATTTAGAATCGATGGCGACAAATTCTAGGATAGTCACAGATGTGGTGTTCGTATTCTGAAGTATCATTTTTTGCCTTATGCCATTTTTCAAAAGCCGACAAAGATTTTGCGTAAATTGAATATTTACGACCGAAAAGTTTTCACTGATATTGTATTGGTGAGTGCCCACACAAACTTTTATAATTATCAGTAGCGTAATTTTAATAGTATAACAATTTAAAATTGCAATTATTTGGCACATTTTTCGATCGCGCGCAAATATGCCAGCTGTACATGACAGCAGCCGCCGTGCGGACGTCATTCACGGCCGCCGTCCGGACGGCATATGAAATTTGTGGCAGTGTGGCCACTACTCGGAAGTCGGCGACCTCGGCCGACTTCAGTTGAACTTCGGTTCGGACAACTTCCAGAGAGTGTAGTGCAAGCATAACAGTTATCAATGAAATCCGTCATAAAAATAATCAGTGTAAATTCATTACCCGATGTCACTATCAGTCAACAAAAACGTACTTTTATGTGTTCCGCAAATAATGTGTTAATATTTATTTTTGTGGTGTGGACTCACTGTTTTTCTAAAATACAAAGTTTTAATTTTTCTCCCAATATCGGTTTATTTCCTCTGATATTATCTGGAACGAATCATCACCAATAAACTGTCACACCTTCTAAATTGTTCAAACTTCCTGGAGGATCATATTCTGACCAATCCAATGACGCATCGGTGATATCTTCTGAAGAATCTTTGAAGACTAATAAATGCATGACACGTGGTCTTGCATTTATGTGGATTTCTGTCCCAAAAACTTCTTCAGAATCACTGTGACCATTGATGTCTTCTCCATATTCACTAGAAGGTTGAGAAAGATGATCTTAAAAAGTTTTTCTAACAATGTTTCTTCTCTTATCCATTTTGTAACAATCACAAAACAAAATAATTATAATTTTGAAGTTTAAAAATCTCTCAATACATATAACGTATTAACACAAAATGGTTAAAAAGCAATTACATAATATTTCTAGTAGTGGCCAGAAAATAACTAAAATATTCGAGGCTTACCTAAAACAGAACAGCGTTAAACCAAAAACTCCAATATTTGCAACACGCATATCGTCTATTTGATTAGTCTTTTTAAGCAAGTACATTGCGCTTATTGGTTAGCGATGACATTATAGAAAGGAAAATTTGTCTTAAGTCTTTTTGCGATATACCTATGAATTTTAGTTTCCTCTCCTTCCATAAAACTTTATCATTTTTGTGACTAGATAAAATTCGAGTCCCTTTTTTATTACTTATGGCCTTCGAACATGTTCATTAACCAATATAAATATATGTATGTACTATACCAATTGGTATGTAGTAGGCGAGTTTTGAAGTAAAATTCCTCATATACAAGATAATTCTATATTAAATAATATATATATGTTTCAGGTATTATCAGCAAGATCAAAGAAGAATAACAAACCAGCAGCTTCGATCCCACCCAACACCAGTAACCAGAATTCAATAGTAACGACTAACAGTTTCGATATTAAATCGGAAAACTCCAACAGCTCTCAAAATTTTGGTAGTGCGCCTTATCCGCCACCGCCACCACTGCCACCGACAACTTTACCTGTTGATAATAAAAGTGCAATCGTACCCGCAGTGAACAATCAAAATTCCAATTTTCCATCATATAACTATCAACAGTACAACTCGAACAATTATTACAATCAAAATGAACAATATCCCCAAACTCAAAATAATTACAACGCGAATTACTATCCACAGCAACCTTATAATAACGAATTCGATAATTATAATACTCAGACTCCCCAAATACCGGCAGAGCCTACACCGGCTGCTGCACCGCAACAAAGCTTGCAAAGATATTCGGAAGGCACTAATTATAATTCGCAAGGGTATTGGGGGAGCGATAATACATTTTACAACACCAACTCGAACTATTATCCCAATCAAACCCAACCCAGTTATCAGGCAAATCAAGATTTGTACGGAAATATGTACGATTATAATTCGCAGCCAAATCAAACTTATCCGTACAGTGAAAATAGACAGTACGACAATAACCAATTAACTAACGGTAGTGAACATTCTCAGCAAAATTTTAATAATCCGGTACAAACTGCCACTACAAATTATCAAAATACAGAACAAGCGCTAGTTCCGGCAAGAGGGTTCGATACAAATCAAAGTGTAACTCCGACTGTTTCCGATTCTACTACATACAACCAGTCTAATTATCCGGCAGCGATTCCGTTCAGCAATTTCCAGGAACCACCTACAACCTCTGGCCAAGATAATAAACAGAGCGTCGTCGATGAAATAGCAGCACTGTGTTGGCCTGATCCTATCATCAAAACTGAAATCCCGGACTCGATTCCGATAGCGTCTGCTATTCCAGCCGATATTAAGGTCGAAGTGAAAACCGATTCGGACAGTGATATTAAAATAGCAGATTTGGACACTATGAAAGTGGTTAATGATAAATCGCGTATTAAAGAAGAGGAAGTGAAAACCGAAGAAGTTAAAACGGAGATAGATGTGAAACCTAAGATCGAAGAAACTAAAGATGAACCCAAAGAAGAATTGAACGGCGATAATGTGATTAAGGGTAGAGGTAAACCTAAAGCTGAACGGAAACCGAGAGAGAGGAAGCCTAGAAAGACAAAAGCGAGAGAGCAGAAGGATGCAAACGCTGGAGAAGAGAAAGCCACTAGCGGGAACGAGTCTGAGAAAGACGAGCTCGAGAAGAAGAGTGATAAATTTGAAGAAGTTTCTTACGATTGGGCGGCGGATTTGCTCAAAAATTATGTTCCCGGGGTCATAGAAAATTCGGCCAAGATGGAAATCTTCTTTTGTATAATGAACGAGAGCATTGCAGTCGGCGATAGACTTTTGCTCTTCAGTCAAAGTTTGTTCACTTTGAATTTGATAGAAGACTTTTTGCAAAAGAATATCATTCCGGGGACGGATCAGACTTGGGCGAAGAACAAATCATATTATCGTGAGTGTTTTTTTGTATGTTACTCTTTATGTATGTAATTCTATATGATGATTAAATGTATTATAGGACTCGATGGATCCACGAGTGCTTTAGAAAGAGAGAAGCTCATCAACGAATTCAACTCCAATCCTAGTGTACATTTATTCCTTGTCTCGACGAGAGCCGGATCTTTGGGGATCAATCTCGTCGGTGCTAATAGAGTTGTGGTGTTTGATGCGAGTTGGAATCCTTGCCATGATACTCAAGCAGTGTGTCGAGTATACAGGTCTTTATACTCTTATAATATATATGTATGTGACTCAGACCTTGACCTGAGGCAAAAGGACAATTTTGCCTCAGGCTACCCCCTATGTAGTGCTTTTTTACTTTCAATAAGTATAATATTAAGCAAAAATAAGATAGATTTATAGATAATTATAATACATAAAAAAAGTCATAGAACACACTAATAAGGGTGATATAAATCCACTTTGAATTTTATTAGAAAAATAGGTAACATACCTCTTATGATTAGTGATGTGTTCCACAATTGTCGCATTGTATCGGTTTATTAATTCTATTAGATTTAAAAAAACTGAATTATGTTCAGCAATAGTTTCTTGCATACATCTGAGAGGTGAATTATTTTGTACAAAATATAATCTCATCTTACAAAACACGTAAAATATTTTATTATTTTCTTTTTCCGTCTGTATTGCTTTTTGCAACGAATCGTCTATAAAACCACCGCTTTATTTAGCTTCTTTTCAAAACAGTTTCATTGAAGATATGCGTCGCGATGTCATGTAGAATTCTCATTCTAATCTGTAAACTCTCGATTTTAACTACAAATAGCCGAATCTGATTTTCCTCATTAAGCAAAAATAATGCACTAAAAACAGAATAACGATATAGATTTTAGCAAAAGATACTCGACGTATTTTGTGACTTGCTACTCAGACGTGCCGCTAAGCGCACTCACAAAAAAATACTATAAAACAAAAAAATTGACCTGTCTTTTTTTTCAAATGTCTTTTCTCATCAATTTTCTTAATTTTAAAACTCACAAATTTGACCAATTCGTCGCCCTTTCCATCGTTCACATGAGGCAAGTGCCTCGCTTGTCTCACTATAGTTCCGGCCCTGTTGTGACGTTTAGAATCATAATTTTAAACCAACCTTTGCTTTATTATGGTGCATTCCTTTTTTTCCCCTCTAACTTGGCTCCTCCTGTGTTGCATTGTCAATCTGAAAATTAAACTGTGTATACCCTATTTGCATTAATACAGTCAGTTTGAGAGCTATCCATTTCATCATTATTCATAATTGAGAAAGATATGGCAAGTTTGGGTTTACGCTCCTACTATTACATCTAAAGCATGCGATACGGACGTACATTCAATATATTTATCATTATTCAGATTGATTGATAAATATAAAAAAATATAGTGAATATTTAAATTTTTATAAATTTGCTCAAAATATTGTTACGTGAGCCTGTGTGGGGCCGTTACATCAGAGTACCCGAGCGTGGCGACCGATGGGCCCTTTTCTGCCAAACTGCCCGTGAGTCCTGACGCCCCTGCGAGAGCGCGCGGATTGCAACAATATAAATAAGAGTAATGATAAGCATATCGAATGTATATCTGTGTCGTGTGCTTTAGAGCTAACAGTAGGGGTGCCTAAACCCAAACTTGTCATCTCTTTCTCAATTATGAATAATGATGAAATGGATAGCTTTCGAACTGACTGTTAACGCAAATAGGGTATATATCAGTGGCGTACGGTGGGTGTTAATATTGGGTGTGCTATAAAAAATAAAAAAAAAGTACATTTTTTAATTTTTATTAGCCGAGGTTTTGACATGCCTAAACTGCCTTACAGCTTTTTCCCATATATAAATAAATAAATAAACATCAAACCTAATCTAAAATATTATTATATAAAAATATCAAATTTCCAATAGACATAAACTTATAATTATTTATATATAAAATCTAATCTTCTTTCTTTAATCATAAATTTTTCTATCACGCTGTCATAAAAAGTGCTCTTCTTTTTAATATCCATAAGGATCCCTTTTTCTATTGAAATCAAGCTAAGGCCACATAGCCTTTCTTGGCCTTGGGTACTTCGATAACAATTATTAATTCGTTTCAGAGCAGAAAATGAACGTTCTGCTGAAGCAGTACTGCTTGGAAGAGTTAATATTAGTTTGCCTAATTTATCTATTTCCTGAAAACCTGACTCAAGATTATTTGTGTTCATAAATTGTACAAGCTCATGAACAGATTTCTCTGCAAATTTAGGTAAACGATAAAGAACAGCAAGCTCATTTTTTAAACTTATATAATCAAATAATGCTCCATAGAATTGTTGCAATTTGGTAAGTAATTCATTTGGAAATTTTTCTTTATATTGCTCATATTTTTCTTTCTCCAGAAGGTGAAAATATTCCAATTTGGACATTGAAGAAAAACGGGTTTCAATTTGCTTACATATATTATCAACTATTGTATTAAATAGTTGGCTAAACGCGTGCTTTTCTTCAACAAGCAAATCATTACTCAGTCTTGGATAATTTTCTTCCGTTACATAAGAATCCCATGTTTCATAATTATTTTCCTGTTCATGTCTGAGTTGTTGCAAAATTTCGGTAACTTTCTTACAGCAATATAATATGTCAAAAAATTTGGATTGTAAAATGTTGTATAACACATCAGTTTTTCCAAAAAGGTTTGAAAATATGTGGAGAAGTTTTCTTGTTTCAAAATCTTCCAAAAAGCTAAGAAAACCTCGTGCTTTTATTACAGTGTCGGGGTCCCATAGTTCACAATTTTTCACGACGTCTCGAAAAAAGTACGTAAATTAATTTCTGTATTTTAGCACTGTGTAACTTAACCGTGATGTGTAATTCCATCTTGTAGGTGTAACAGAAGGAAGTCTTCTAGCTACAAGCTCTTGTAAAGCATTTATTCGTTTGGAAGATTTCGAAAAGAATGCAGACAATCCATTTAAAGTTTGAAAGAATGATTTGCACACTTTTATATTGGAAAGACCTTGTTGTAATGTTAAATTCAACATATGAGCATAGCAGTGTGTAAAAATGGCCAGTGGATAAACTTCGAGTACTTTGGCTTGCAAACCATTAATATGCCCACTCATTACACTCGCCCCATCATAAGTCTGTCCAACTAATTTTTCTTGAATTTGAAATTCTTCAATTATATTTACAACGTGGCAAAATAAGCCATTGGCTGTTTTATCAGAGCTAACGTCTGTAAAGCCAATAAACCGCTCGTAAACTTTACCTTCATAAACAAAACGCAAAACTGTTGAGAGCTGTGAGTTCGTCATTATATCTGAAGTTTCGTCAAGAATAATAGCGACAAAATTTGCTGAATTTACTTCTTCCTTAATATTATCTTCAATTTAATTTCATAACTTCTTTTTGAAAATGGATTATTCAGAATATCTTCAACAGTATTCTTCATCATTATTGGGGTAAATAAAAAAATATAATCTAGAATAGAAAATTAAATATTGATCATATGTAAATAAGATAATAAACTATTTTACGCCAAAATATAAAAAATGAGTGACCTGATATAATGTGATATAATGTAATAAAAAAGCAGCGACGGACGCAAGAGTTTTTGAAGTACGCGCACCAAATTCGAGACCAATTTTACTACTGAGCGCTGCCAGTCGACAGATCGACTTCAGCCGTTAAATCTCGGAACAATTTACTTTAGTCGGCGGCCGCGCGCAAGGTCGGCGCGTTATATGTGTTGTTCCAAAACGATCGCTCGCGCGAAAACGTTCTGAGCGAATGACAAATACCGATGCATACTATACACTGCATATTAAAATTTTTTAATTTTGCATACTACTGTATGCAAAATGATGTCGCTTTACGCCCTAAATTTTCTAAATTTCTAAATTTATATTTTAGATAGTTTTGCGGGTGTGCGCCGCACACCTAGCACACCCTGAATATACGCCCCTGGTATATATATTAATACTCCTTTTATATTAATTTTACTTGTTTTTATATTTTATTCACAGATATGGACAACAAAAACCGTGTTTTGTATATCGATTAGTGATGGATTGCAGCTTAGAAAAGAAGATCTATGATAGGCAAATTAATAAACAAGGTATGGCCGACCGAGTCGTCGACGAGTGCAATCCTGATGCAGTACTTTCTATGAAAGAAGTTACTAATCTGTGTTGGGATAACGAAGAGAAAGAAACTGAAGTGAAAGACTTTGATAAAAATTGTAAAAATAAATACGTAGATTTAATTATGAAGAAGATTGTGGAGGAGCATGTGAAAACGTTGAATAAACCACCGTTCCAGCACGAGTCACTGTTGGTAGACAGGAAAGAGAAGAAATTATCTAGTGCCGAGAAAAGATTAGCTCAAAGAGGGTACGGTGATTAATATCTCATAGCCTAGTTTTAACTCTGGTTTAACATGCAAATGTTCTTTATAGATACGAATTGGAAAAGAAGGCTGCTTCCAATCCTAAGCCAAGTATGATGTATAGAACGATTCGTACAGCTGACGGTACTTTAATACAGCGACCGGTCGCTTCGGTTCGTCCTATGCAGCACGGTGGTACCACTGGAGGTAATACTCGTTGGATTCCTGCCGACGTTTGGCAAAGGCAGGGCATGACTGCCCAAGAGATGACTTTACCTTTAGGTAAGAATAGTTATTTAATTATTCGATTTATAAACATCTTTATCTATATGTATATCAATTTTTTTTCAGACGTTGTGATACCAACTAACTCGGCTGAAAAATCTAGCATCGTATTAAAAGCCGGGCAGAAGGTTATGGTCTTGAAATCGCCCAAAGGCATTTACATGCAGCTCGAATCCGGAAAGATCATTGCGATCAAAACTTCCTTCAAAGTCGGCCAAGCTGCTAAACAACTCCCGGATCCCAAAGAACAACTACCAAAGAAAAGTTAGTATGGACTTATCGAGTTTTAATAACGTGTCGATTGTTTTATTAATATTTATTTCTTTTATATAGTTATACCAGCTCGTCCGTCGCCCGTGTCTTTACCGGGATCTCTAAAGAATAATTCGGCTATCACTGTCATATCGAAAAGTACTAGAGGTGGAATACAGAAAGTTTTGACCAGACCGCAGATTTTACAGAAAAAAATAGGAACGTCGATTCGCCCGATGATGCATGGACCAAGATATATGGATCCGAAGATTCGTGTAATGAATCCAAACTTGCAGATGAGGCCAATATCGATGATACGAGCGAGAGCTCCGTTTCCGAATAAAGCCACACGACCAATACAGATTCAAAACCATATGGGCATTAGAATACAAGGGTCCAGACCTAATATTAATTTAGATCTACCAAACTTTAGTATGTTGGAAAAAGATCCGAGTGAAACTGATTATGAATCCAATTTAGAGGGGTTGAATGACTTGGATTTTCCTGTGAGTGATTTAGAAAGTAACGAAGGAGAGAACATCGAAGGATCTGCTAACGAGCAAGATGACCATATTGGCGTGAACGACGTTTTAGAAGGTGAATCAACATCTAAAACTACTCTACCCGATGAGGCGGCTTCTGAAGATTCGAGCCAAGAAAAAACATATGCAGATTTGTCCGATAAAAGCGAGCACAAGATCATGACTAAACCTCCTCAATCGGCACCAAAAAGTATCGAATCCATATTCAAAGATTGCAATATACAAATTAAGAATAAATCGGTGATTCCTACAGCACCGAATGAATTAGGATATGTCAATAATGTAACTATCAAAAGAACGACGGTTCCCGGATCTACGAATCCAATGCCCTTGTATCCAAAGATAGTTGATAAAACACAACCAGGACCTATACGCGTTTTAACAGATGAAACTTTTTCGTTGGATAGTATTAAAACCGATTATAAATTACCGCTGTCTCAAAATGCAATGTTAAGTGATGAGTACTACGAAGAAGACGTCAACGTTAAAGAGAAGAAGATATACAAACCGAATTTGATAGACCGAAAAATGCAAAAGTCAAATCCGTTGAAGACTTACAGACACCCAAAAATGGGACAAAAACCGATTCCGATCCAAACGGGCGATTATACGTTTGAAAAACTTTCGCCCGCTAGCACGTCCAGTACGCCGACCCCGCCTCCTATATCCATCTTCATGAATCAGAACAGCGTTATTATACCTCAAAAGTTCGAATCGAGTATATCGCAGTTGGAAAAAACGACCACAGCTTTAACCAGAACGCCCAAAAAGGGAGGTATGTCCGATTTTCAACAAACTTTGAGTGATATCACACGTACGTACTCGCCCAGTTTGGAAACCGGCCAAACAGAACCGGTTCCCTATAAACCAGGACCAAAGTCGAGGAAAAAGAAACCGACGGCTTCAATTGCTCAGATCGAGGAGCCGGTGGAAGTAGCCCGCGTATCGGAAAAGTTCAAATCTAATATTAGTGCGGAGACTGTTCCGAGCGTACCTCCCGCGAGTAACAGTCAACCTCTTCCTAGCGGAGGTCCGAGTGGTTTTCAGCAGCCCAGTTTTAGCAGCACAGATATGCCGGTTCAGCCGATGGCTGGTTACATCGATCCAAATTACAATCATCCGCCGGCAGATCCTTCGCTTCTACAGCAGCAGCCGTATAATTCTTATCCAGGTGAGACTTCAGTTATCATGAAAATGGTTATATAATGAAAAGCTGCATCTTCGAGTATCCCGTTCGTATGTTATTGTTTATTAAAAAAAAAAAATATGAGGACAATTTAAACGAGCAATATATAAAATAATTGTTCTATAAAATGAATTGAAAGAACAGTGAACACCTTATGAATAACTTTCTGCAACGCATTCTTTTTTGAAGAAAAAAAATCTTAAGATTTACCTTACATAAATGCACAAACAATTCGTTTTATGGAACAAAGTATTTATTCTAATGCACATATTTCTCAAAATAATTCCCTGTTAAATAGCATGACGATTTCTCTTCGAGGAATTATATAAGATTTCATATTATATTGCAAATGCAGAATACGTTAAGTTTTGAACTAGCTGAATGGTATCTTGAATTTAAATCATTTTGTGGCTATATTGCTCTTTATAATATATTACAGTAACAATATTGAGTTATTACTGGATACATATTTATAATATTATTATTTATATTGTATTAAAAAAATAATTTTCTTTCAACAGGTTATCCACCGCCTGGAGGTGCTTATCCGGCGTACCCGCCTGCGCCGTATTATCAACCATTTCCTCCAGCGCCGTATCCCTACCCCCAATATCCTGCTCCTCCCCCTTATCCTCCTAGTCCTTATCCGCCGAACGCATATCCCGGATATCCACCCTATTCAAATCCAAATCCTCATCAATGGTAGATATACACACACAGTGCACGAGCTACTACGGATTATGCTTAAAATCTTCGTATTTATGTGTGATAAGAAAACTCATCAAGATTTTGTTTAACTTATAGTGATCTTTTTGAAATTGTGATATCATGGAGTATATAAATAACTTACCATTTAAATGGAAGTGTTGTACATATAGTTAGTTGTTTAGTCATAATGTAAATAAGTTATATATGTGCAAAGAATCTCTAAATTAGTGTAAAATGAAAGAAAAAGAAACACTCGAGGAGCAATGGAAGTTTGAAAAACTGTTAATGTTTAACGTTCACATCAACTAGAGGTTAAATGTTATGTGTTAAAAATACACGGTTGGCGATTGTTGTATTTTGGTGTACTTATAAACGAGTGGAAGATTTTTTTTATATTATATATGAAATACGCTAATTGTTTGTATTAATTTCTTCTACTATCGATTACTGGTAATAAATGTATGTATTTTGTAAGGTGCGATTGAGGCTTGCGTTTATTTATGTTCAACTATACTTTTAGATTTTTTTGTGTATTAAACAATACGCATTCGATCCATTATTAACTTTTTGTATGTGAAAAATAAAAGTGTTATTTATTTATTTCGTATATTATTGATGAATTGTTAACGTTTCCTGAGAGAGCACAATGAAATGTGACAAATGTCATTTAATTGTATGATAGGTCAATTCTCAGTATTTTAGTGTAATGGTAATAATATCGAACATTGAGAAAGATTTATTTTCAGTTTGGTGCTATGTCTTTAGAGATTTTATGTTAGGCAGTATGGGATAAAAAAAAATATTTCTAAGTTTATAAAAAGTACAATTATAATAAATGCATATTTTTAACGGCAGATGAGAGAATTGTATCGTTTTTATTATTGTACATTATTTATTTATAACGTATATTTTAAAATTAAAGACGAATCGATAGTGAAAAAAAGCTCTCTGTATAAAGAATATGAACGTTACAGTATTAAAAATACGTTAAATACCTCGCTATGTATTTTTTTTAAAGCTCCTCGTATTAAAAATCTTCCAACGCCAACTGATAGTCTTACGACCGTTGCATTTTTATTATACTTTACTATTACGATGTTAAGCCGCTGTCTTTTAAAGAAATAATTAATTTAATGTGCAGCGAAATTTCAATTCGATAGCAATTAATTAATTGGTAAGACAATTTAAAAGCGTAACTCTTAGATAAATTTTTAGAATTTTTTTTATTACTTTATATAAATATAAATACAATAAATAGTAGCCGCAATGTGTAATAACTTACGGTAGAACTCTCATTGTATGCATATATTATATTTATATATTATTATAAATTGTATAAATAAACATTCAGCGAATTTTTCTCTATGATGAAATTGTTTGCAAAAATGTTATGAGTTTCATTTATTTTGCATACAATATAATGTTTCGTTTTTCTCCAGAGAAGCTCGACTGTTTACACGTGAAAGTATTTTTAAACACATATATGAATTAAATATATGATTTTTTTTACATACGTATGAGACTGTGTTTCAAAATCTTTGATTTATGTTTATAATAGTGTAAATGTATGCGAGACTTATACATAAATAACATTTGAGTATGTTTTCGGATATTAGTTTCATTTTTACCTTTTAAATCAAACGATAGTTTAATTTAGATTTTATTTATTTAAATTTTATATAAATACATATATAATGAAATTGTTTATATAAATTTTCGATTCAAGATAAAACAACAACATCAATTTATATATTCTACATTAGACATCTTAAAAAATATAGATAGAAAAACACTATTTAATTTATTTATATTAAAACAGCCATTTAATGTGTCAGGATCAGAATGTCAATATTTCATTTATATAATCGTATTTTTTGGTCCAAGGTGTTTAACATTGGAAAATCGGTCGGAGAACGGACGGTACGATTTTTTTTAATAAGTACATCGATATATTTAAGCAAATCTATGAAAGCTTAAATTGGTATTGTCCATTCAAACTGGCGTAAAACAAAGCTTGAAGTACCAGTACCCTGAACCAATTAAACAACAAGGCAACATAAAAAAACGTAGTACAAAAACGATATATCTTACAGTTTCTAAGATAGTATATAAGAATATTCACAGTTTTGAATAATCATACAAAATACACAGCCGATACCATTAGGACTAAGGAGGAGATGACTACCGATGCTGCTGAATTTGTCGAGTTATGCGAACCTGGCGGCGGAGTCGCCCCTCTCGCTGCTGTATTACCCTGTAAAAATAAACAATTCATGAACATGGTACATATCTATATATATATATATACAAGGTGGACCAAAAATATATTTTTAAGTCAAGCTAATCTAGCCTTTTTAGAAAAGACTAAATATGCATTAAAAAAATAGCTTATTGCTCAAACAAGGTGAGATAATGTTATATTATTTATAAATGATCAAAACTGGTTAATATTATTTTTATCATTATAAAGTAATTTTTTATTGAATACATTACCTTTTTTCCACACGGAGTGACTTGTCTGACAAACTTGAATAACGACTCGGCTATGTTTGCCGGTGTCGGCTCCTGACACGTCTCTAACTCTGCTACGATGCACGTCTGCAATTTGGTCATGTCGTCGCATTGTTCAGCCTTAATCAACAAATCAGGAAGATTGTCTAACGATAGAGAGTCCTTTGGTATGTATTTGGACAAGGAGCTATTGACGCATCCTTCGATAGCTTCCTGTTTATCCATTAAACATTCCGGACCACCTTCAGCAATGAAAACTGAAAAAATCATCGATTGAGAATCTCATCTTACGATTCAAAAATATATTTGTACTTACGAGCAATCCTGTCTCCTTCCTTCCAGCAGATGAAATCTGTCAGGCTTTCCGTAATGTTCAAGAATATCTTTTTATTGGCTCGTTCCTTCTCATTCAAGCACGGCTCTACAGCGTTTGTAACGTTTGCTACGCATTGCTTCAAAGTCGATGATTTATTGCAGTATCTATGAATTGCCACATTATAATTAATAAATTAAACACTACACATAATAAATTGAACGTACTTTTTAAACACCACGTCCAAATCGCCGGTAGGCCTCGCCTCTTCGATTTCATCTTTCAACTTCTCAAAATTAACTAAATTCTGAAGGCACTTTATAAAGTCTTCTTTGGCAATCTGAAAAAAAAAAATAGTACATTGATAAGAGTGCGCTCTTTTAAAAGGCTTCATAATTGAAGAAGCCTTATAAAATATAATATTACATAACGCATTCAATGAATTCGTTATGGTCAACTATATTGTCATCATTTGCAATGTAAATTTGAGTGGTGTGTTATTTAAGCAATATTGCATAAAAAAAGTCATCATAAACAAATATTGACAAAGTAATATACAAGTGTTTACACTGCATATCACTAGAAATAAGATTAGTTAAGTATCAAATAATCAATAAAATGTTTATAATTTCATTTTAGTTTAACTTTTGAATTTTGTTAATTTATGTACTAAATTAAAATCGCCAAACGATAATACTATGGCTCTTAATATTGACTTTCACACAATAGTCGGTTGTAAAGCATTATCCTATACATCAAGTGTGACTCATGTTTGGGACCTAGTCATTGAGTTAGTGGTATACTATCGCCTGTACTAATGAAATGGAGTGGGTGTAAGAGGAAATATTACTACTAGGGTTCTCAATCGAATATTCGTTTGTACTATCTCAAATAAAATTTGAAAAATCTTTGAAAGAAACAGTAAGTATACTTATGCAACACGTTTTTAGTCGTTTTTCTCTCAATATATCCGAGTAACTAGTGCCGCTCTAAAATATATGATCCTTTATTTTGTTTTGAAATGCGAAACAATGAGACACTCCTCAACAAAAAAATGCTTTCGAAAAACATTTGTGAATAGAATGTTTGTGGCGGTGTTTACAATGACCGAATTCGCAGAAAAAACAAAATGTTGGAAAGGCTCACACTTTATTATCGTTTAACGCTTATCTCAAAAACAGGTATGCGTCGCAATTTTTTGTGAAGTTATAAATTATTTGTATTTGCTGTTCCAAGACGCAAAGATTTTATTTTAATCAGTTCAATAATTTGATCGCAGATATTTTATATGAAAAACCGCCCAAATCAAATGCCGATCCTGATCCGATCTTTATCTATACCAAATTCATTCAATCATTATTAACCATTGTATATACTCATACAATAAATTCGATAAAATTAGTGATTTAATTTACATGCAATTCAGCACAAAAGAAACGATGAAATGACTCATATCTATATGTACATCGAATTTGTTACAAAAAATATTGTTATTGAACACAAATTATAATAACATTATGTATTTAAGCTAATTTTGTTTCTCAGAAACTTTATTTAATTGAAAAATAAGTGGTTTTTTTTCACTTCAATGATTCATTTTTTATCATTATGGATCTTGATACATGTGCATCATATTTTCTCAAATTTCGTTAAGTACATGATGAAATTTCGTATTTATTCACTTTGAAACGCAGGGACATTTGGGGATGCATTTGCTTACACTAAATAAACATATGTCATTTGTTAAAATAATGAGACACTTCTCATAAAAAATTGTATTTGATTTATTCAAATAAAATTCGATATAAAATTAAAATTATATCCAGTTAAAATGAGGTGATCTAGAACCATAAGATCCATAAGATCAATATGTATAAGATATTTGATAATAATTTTTATGTGGTTGTTTCAGCTTCTCAGAATCGTTTTCAGTCAATATGCGGGTCAATGTTTTTGTGGACGTATATTTGATATCGAAAGTATAAATAAACTCAAAAATAGACATGGATTATTTTTTTTTATTACATAAAAGTATATTCAATTGAATAATAATTTATTATAAAGTACGCTTCTTTGCATTGTTATGCATTAATGAATCATTAATGAATCAAACGGTCGTGATAAGATTTTCATTGTGCGCATATGATGGCGATTCATAAAAAAAACATATTGTTACATAAATCGATCGAATATAACATGCTCGAGTGAACATAGAAATCAAATTTCGTACAATTTTTCATTTCCTGAAATATAGCAACAGCGCTAGATTCTCAGTATTACAAAAGCGTCGATAATTATGTATTAGAACCAGGCGATCGATCGGAGCAAAACTTGCAAGGTACAGAAAGTGAAGAGATAAGTATCAGACGCATAAGGGGTACTATTTATGGACATTGCAAACAGTTTGAGTTAAGCTGACAATTAAAAAAACATGACCCCGAACAAATCACGCAGAATAAACAACGTAAAAATGTTGACTGAGCCGTGACTCAACGCGTCCAAAGTGCGTCGATCGGCAACCAAATGAAATATTTCAAACCTCTGTGCAATCCTCGAGTGGTCAAGGTCTGAAGAAAACAGCTGCTGTCAGTTTGACGCAAATTATCGAGGAACAAATAAAATAATCCCAATCTACTGGCATAAATATTACGTTATAAACACATATTCAAATATAGACTATATTGATAACATGCATGATGACAAATGTATATCATAATATACAACGTTCGGACATTTTTTGATTTACAAGAATAAAAGGAGTCCCTCCAAAAACTGACAACTCATTGTTATTCTATAATACTTAGCTAACATATATTGTAGCATTGACTGCTTAAGTGGTGCTATTTAATTTCAGAGTTGACGTAAAAACTTGCAATTATGGAAAAAATGATAGATAGGACGTGTCTTTTTTATTGCGTCAGAATTGTTATTTATCGCAAATGGAGCTCTTCAATGATTTTGCTTTCATGAGAGTGTTTATTAGATACGCAGAGCACGGCAATGTCTCTCCTATAATTTATTAGTCGGTTTATATGACCGCGACTATTACTCGCGACAGCCCAGGTAGGAGGTCGGACCTAACCCGAGTTATTTGCGCATTGTACTAAAGCGAAAGTCCGATTAGACCGACTCTTCTGATACTTGGGCGATGAATAATAGTATAGGGTTGTAGTGGTTTTCAGTTTATGCAATGAAAAACGGATATTAAAAATTTAAAAAATGGAAACAGATATCTCTATGCCAACAAACATATGCTAATACAAAAGCACGTGAGATCAAAACTAGGGATTGCAATACCGGTAATAACGGTATTGGGGCAAAAATCAATCGACGATACTACCGGTGTTACAAAATGAAATACCGGTAAGAACGAATTTTTTATATAGCAATTTAATTTTTTTTAAATAAAATTATATAATATTAATAAATCACATCTTAACCATATTAATATCACAAACATCAATCACAAAAACATGTTTTTAAAAAAAAATATGTCACATTTTAAATAAATAGATTTATAATTTTATACGTACTCCTTTGTTATAAGGTTCTTTCAGATAATCGTAGTTGAAAAAAATATATTGGAATAGATTGGAAAATTGTGCTATGGCTTCTGATATAAAAAATTAGGAGGCATCCAGAAGCTGTCGATCAATTTTTTTTGTCAAAATCGATGTTTTTCTATACTAATTGTTCCAAAAAAAAGATGTAGTGCCTGTATTTACAAAAATCTATTTTTCGACAGTGCAATAAATAAATGAAAGAGAAAAAAAAATTGAAAACAGATTTTTATTAGTACTCGTAGACAACACAATCAAGCATCAGCGTATAAAGTATTTTTAAAAGTACCTGAATGTAAGGAAGATTGTTGAAAATCTTTTTATTGTTTGAATCACGAAATAAAAATGTCATAAAAGTCAAAATTTGATTAAATACCATAAAAAAATTATATTTAAATATACTAAACACAGGTATTAAAAAAACAATCCAAAATCAAACAAAAATATCTACATAGCACAATTTTTTACAAAACATATTAACCCTGCTGGAAGGAAGTAAACATTGAAAGGAATAATGATATACTAATGACAAACCTAATCTAATGAAAGTTATAAAACTAATTATAGTTTTAGTACTTTCATTAGGTCAAGTGCAAAATACAAACTAAGCCAATTCATTTTTCAGAGAAAAAAGTACAGACAGACGTCCCATCTCGCATATTGCTCCATAATTTGTCTGTTTGTATTTTACACTATGTTTTAAAAATATGATAGATATCAACAGAATTCTGATATGAGAGCATTGGTTAAAGTATATTCAAACCGAATTTTGGTCAATAGGAGGGCGCAAAAACAATTATCACTTCTCAGAAGTCAAAAATCCACGTCAAAAGCAATAAAATCGTGTCGGCGCCGTCGCAGTGAGAACGCTCGGTAACGAGCGTTCTCACTGCGACGGCGCCGACACGATTTTATTGCTTTTGGCGTGGATTTTTGACTTCTGAGAAGTGATAATTGTTTTTTGCGCTCTCCTATTGGTCAAAATTCGGTTTAGATATGCTTCATTCGATTCTCACTAATTATTAGTCGTAATATTGTTATAATAGTCTTAATATAAACGCTAGATAATCGAGCGTTTCCACTGCGACGGCACGATTTTATTGCTTTTGACGTGAACTTGACTTTGGACAGAAAAATGTCATGTAAATAAAAAACCGACCACTGACTAGCCAACTTTTGCTCACCTAGAAATGTCCCTGCTAACAAGCGCGAATCTAAATCTTAGTTTCTAACAAAATAAAACATTTTGGAGAGGAAGATCATAAGAAGTTTGATAAGCAGATACAAAGACTGTTTATTCACTTACAACAAGTCTTCTTATCTTCAAATAAAGGAAGACTAGTGGTTAAATTATGGACTAGACTGGAGAGCTATTCTTGATTCAGACAATGATTATAATATAATTTTATTTGAGTCTTCATCGAAACATATGCTTATGTTTTTTATGCTAATGATGTAGTAAATCGAAGAAGGTCGCGATTCGTGACCTTACAGTGATATACGTTGTTTGAGATAACAGCGAGAAATATTAACAACGATCGAAGTATTTTTCGAAGAGGTAAATTTATTTGGGAACTTTCCATTGCGTAGATGGTATGAAACATTCGCTAAGATTCGGAAAAAATAGCATATTAGCAAAGGGTTTGTTGGTATCAACGATTAAAAACCACTGTTTTATAATATCATAAGTAATTTTAAAACAAGCGGAGAATAGATTTTTTCATATAAAATTGACCCTTCATATACGCGCGCACCGCCTAAATCATGTGACCAAAAATTAAAATTTCGAAAAAAACAGTGCAATTCGAATTTTAATGTTTAAAAAATTGTATGAATGTGTTAAGAGCGAAATTTTACTAATAGCTGTAAAAATGATAAAATTGACAATAACAACATTAACAACAATATATAAAATACTTCGATAAAGAAAGATACTACTGTAAAAAAATTAATATTTCGTAATGATTTATTACAGAAAATTCCTTTTATTATTATTTTGTATAATGTATCAAAGTGTTGCATAATCAATCAAAAAATGTAATTAATACATATTTTTTGTTGAAAAACGATACATTTTATCGATATTTTTTATTCTAAAATGTTATTGTATATATAATATAAAATTAGTTATTTTATCCTTGTAGAAATAAGTACACAATTTTATAATAATTATCCATAACATAAAATGAGTACTAAATCCACCGAAATTTATATGACTCATTGGTTAGATATGATTATCAATTAATCACAAAATAACAAGTACCATGTGACGACCTTTGCCCATCTCAAAGTAACACTGGCGTATTATTACTAAGATATTCAGTATTCGCATACACGGAACAACTAATTATTGTTACTTGCAACCGCATAAGGAAAACGACTGAGTTATTTAAAAAAAGTAATAACTCAACTTGATTGTATTATAATCGATCAGTACATAGTTCAAAAATATGTAACTATAGTATCTTTTTAATGGATACAAATATTTATCTAAAAGTCACTATTGATTTTTGGTACCACCAATTTTAATTGAATTAAAATAATACATATTTAATTACATTTTATTTTGATCTAAAATTAAAAACAATAAAAAAATGTTATAGACCACTGCTTCAGGATTGAGAACTCACGAGGTCATCAATAACTCTGGAGTTCAATCATTATTAGTTCACGACTGATAATGATAAAAATAAAATTATGCTACAAAATATCCTTAATAATATAATATTATATAAATTTCATAAAAAACACAATCTACTGGCATGAACACTATCGAATTAAAGATATGATGATTCCATATATTATTTTGAGATTATATGATTATGACTTTTCATTTCGATTAATGTGATTCATAATTTGTGGTATTGATCATTGCTTTTATTTATTTAAAAGTTTAATCTCGTCCAGCTTCAGTTAATGTATTTGATTCGTACTGTGGTTTGGTATGACCATAAAAGTTTTAATTTAGCTGCATTAAGGTCTCCATTTTGGCGGAAGAACGAAGTTATACGTTTCGAATGTAATATGTAATATTGTAGGCAATTATTTGAATGATATGATATATAAATTATTAAACGTAATATGATATCCTGTTTATCGCTAAAACTGATAACAAAATATACTGTTCATCAATAATTGTAATTAAGTGTGGTTTACGAGTGCGTTAATCATACACAGTTAGGTGAATATATGTTTGATTATCCTCGATGACGAAATTTTGATTCATGGTGGCTAAAGAATTATCAAAGTTTCAACGGTAAATATGTAATATTTCCATATTACTTTTTTATTTTTTAACATTTAAAGAGTATCTTGTAATATGGATGTGCTAAACAGACTGTCATAACAGGATCAAACAAAAAAAAGTATACCCTTTTTAAAAGAGACGGTAGCCATGTTGCTTACAGCTGAACCTCATCTAGTCTATTTTTTTCAACAGTCAGTCAGTCATAACAAATGTAGATGTGTGTAGATACAATTGGACAATCGTCGGATGAGGAAGAACTAGTTTCAGACGAGGAATCATGGAATTCATCTTCCAATTAACAATTTAAGATATATGTATACATGTTTTGTTTAGTTTTTTTAAATAAAATATTGTCTAAATTTTTAAAAAAAATTTTTTTTTTACTGTAATGTGTTTTTTAACGCTTATAACACTATATATTTGACTAAGAGCACTTATGGAATAAGCTAAAGTGAAAAAATAATTTTGGCAAATACCCCACAGTGCGCTGGTGAGTCCGAGCGGAAAGGGTTAACGACTCGTGTTGTGTGGTTAAAAAAATCCTTTTTGTGTCATGATGCTATTTATGTCTTATTGTTAATGACTGATCGTCGCTACAATAATACACAAAAAATAATAAAACAAAATAAAAAAATATCATCAGCTCTTCGTAGCGATTCTTAAAATTGCCGCCCCCGTAATAAATTGGTTTTTATTAAGCTCTTGTTATTTGTGGATTTATATATGCATTCAGGGTTAAGAACCACACTAGACGATCCCATCGCGAATATGCCGCCCCCAAGCAAGTGCCGCCCAGGGCGGTCCTCCAGGGCGGGCCGCCCTCCGCTCCCCCATAGCTACGCCACTGCTCGTAGCTAACATTAAACATGACAATGTGCAATGCCAGCGTATTAAGGAGTCAGATGGCTTATTTTTTCTTTTTAAATAAAATAAAGCAAGCTTTCGTATAAATAGAGAAAAAATATACAATATAATGTTTTTTACAGGCAAATTTTTTATGATCATATTTTATATCAAATACATATCAGTCACTTTCTTGTATATTCTTGCGTATTTAATACATTATTTGTATTTAAACATATTGTAAATAGTATATCTTTAAAAAAAATATTACTATGTATAGAAGTTATCACAAAATCTATTAAAAAGTGCTTTATAATCAAACTCTCAAGAGAAAATTAAATATTAGAACACCCAAAAAGACAGACGTAAACAATAAATATTTATAACAATTGTATTGTATCGTTAAACGAGCATCGAAATATAAGGCAATGTCTCATTTAACATATATATATTTTTCATTATCATTTGTGTGGCCAACAGGAAGCTACCACAACGGTTTCGTTTGTATAGAGCCTCCCGGAAAACATATTCATGTTTTATTATAGAAGTAGAGTTTGACAATATGGTCTAATTTGTCTAAATAAGCTTTTTCGCATTCGTCTAAGCTTATGTTCACAAGAGGACAGCTCCACAGGTAGAGACGCAAGAGAGAGAGAGAGAGACTCATTTCGAAACACACTCGTGCATTTACTTCAAGGGCTTAATATTAATGACACACACAGATTTTTGATTAACCTGAACTCTTTCACATTCGACACTATCGCTCGCTACTGACACATTTATATCGGTATAACAACTTGTGCAATTTAAATACATATCAAACAGATCTTCTGACGTCTCTCTGGCTGATCAAGTTACACCACTCGTTATAGAAACCCGAAACTAAATTTAATATTTTACTTTACTACTAAAAACATATTTAAAAAAAAAATCAATTCCGGTATGAATATTGGTAACTCACGGTTAAATTTTATCTTATAAATACAGTAAAAATCTACAAGATAACACTAAAAATAAATAAAATAGTACAAGGAAATATTATTTATAACATTTATATAACACGAAGTATATATACGTTATATAGAAATTGGCAAAATACCGTCTAGACGTTCTTTATATTGTTGATAGAGAGCCAGAAATAACCTTTGGATTAGATTACAGAAATGCTAATTTATATCCTGATTATAAACGGGTGCCGCACGAGCTCTCCAGAACGCTTTTCCTAATAATCAGGCTGATTTACCTCAAAAACGATATTTTTGTCTGTTTAGTGTAATTTGTATTTAACATAATCGCAAAATTGTAGAATTCCTACTATATAACGCTTTAGTGATTGACAGTTAAACCTCCAAAACTCGACACAGTCCAACGGTTACGAAGGTTGTGCCTAGTCTCGAAAGAGGACAGTGAAGTTGTTGGCGACCCTGGAAAATCTCACTGTCGCGTTGCCTATTTAACCTGCCCAACTAATTGCTCTTCGTGTCGTCTAGTGGTTGAGAAACGTAAACGTACATGTACTAAACATTGCTGACCTGCGCACGTTGGGCTCCTTGAAATAATAAAACACGTTTTGCAAGTTTACGTCGCGTGAAGCTCCGTTTTTGATTTCGTTGGAAACTGACAATTGTATTTTCTTTACTTAAATCCGACTTTGTTTTTTGTTGTATTGATCATCATAAGTTGACGGATATTACAAAATATACGCTCTTACAAGATTTAAAAAGAAAGGCTTATGAAACGAGCCGCCGAGAGGATGCACTTAAATAAACATAAATTTGCGCTAAAACTGAATTTAAGTATGAGTTTTACTAAAGAGAATTTTGCATTTATACAATTAAACTAGCACTGTCTTTCAAAATTAAAAGAATTCGGCCTTAGACTAAAAAAAACAGGTGTAAGTTTCGGGTAAATAGTATAGACTGCCAAATTTTTATTACATTGTTTTTTTTTTTTGTAATAATGTAGATGATAAAATAGGGATTTTTCAATACCACCTAAATCATTTGTAATGGGGAAGACGACCAACGCATAAGTTTAATCATCCACCCTTCCTCAAGACAATCATAGAACAGTTTGAATATCGCCCCAGAGAAGACAGTCTTCAAAACTTCACTGTGCCCTTTGAATTTATTAAGAATCGGACTTTTCGATGAGAACAATTAATGGGAGTAGATCAGAAGCAAAAGTTGAACCTCATATTTTTTCCATACATGGTTAACGTTATGTTTGAGTCATGGTAGATACGACGGTAGGTCAATAGATCCTTAGATATATTATATTATAGATGACGCTAGTAGTATTGAAACTGCTGTCAAATTGTCAGCCATTTCCATCGCGTACTTTCATTTTTACAGTCGATTTTAGCAAACCTTTGTTATTTTAGAAAAATTAAAAAATGGGTTTCGCGTATTAATTAAACACTTTCATTTGAAAGGCAAAACACCGAAAGAAATGAAAGCCGAGATGGATGAAGTTCATGGCACATCTGCACCCGCGTTTAAAACTGTTTACAATTCGTACAAGTTGTACCTCCATAAGTGATGAACATCGTTCGGGACGTCAACTTGAGGTGACTACGACAGAAATGATCGACATAATCCTCGATAGTGCGCGAACTTGTTGAGGCCACAGGCATATCATAACCGTGGATGAAACATGGAACCACCACTACACTCCAGAGACAGCGGAACAGTTGAAACAGTGGGTTTTTGGAAACGATTTGATTTATTTTACTAATTTTTTGTAATAGTATATTTTAATTTTTTTTATATTATTCGGCTTTTGTGGATTTTTATATACATTCAGGAGCTCTCAATATTTTTTGTTATGTTCATATATTTCGTACTCTTTAATTTATTGGTTTTATTTTCAATAGAAATCATTTACATTTACAAAAAATATAAAATATAGTGCTTTTTATTTGTTATTTATTAAATTATATATTCAAAACCGTGAAAGATCGACCACCATACCAAACGAGTAATGAAATACTATGAATCATAAAGTCGAAAAATTATAAAAGACCACTGACATATAATTTATATACAAATATAAATTATATGTATAAATTTTAAATTTACGTATAAACTTTACAGTGAAGTTATATTATCACTAGTTAAGTCTAAATACATATTCACCAGTAAATATATATTTTAGTAGCGAAAATATAATTTAATGCTGCTCTAAAACATCCATGAAACTCAATTTGACAGTTGCGAAACGTCTATTTGCTGTTCAAGCCCAAACAATACAATAATTAACCAAACCCAACTTGCCTAATGAAAGTTTTTTCATTAGGTCCAAAATATAAACTAAGCCAACTCATCTCTCAGGAGAAAGTAAGCGGAAGAAGTACAGACAGACGTCATATTATTACCGGACTTCTGATATGAGAGCATCTGTCAAAGTATATTCAAACCGAATTTTGGTCAAAAGGAAGGTGCAAAAACAATTATTAATTCTCAGAAGTAAAAAATTCACGCGAAAAGCAATAAAATCGTGTCTTTGGGAACGCTCGGTAACGAGCATTTCCACTGCGACGGCGCAATTTTATTGCTTTTGACGTGGATTTTTGACTTCTGAGAAGGGATAATTGTTTTTTGCGCTCCCCTATTGGTCAAAATTTGGTTTAGATATGCTTCACTCGATTCTCACTTATTGTAAGTCGTAATATTGTTATAAAAAGTTTTATGCGACGGCACGATTTAATTGCCTTTGACGTGGATTCTAAACATGAAATACTATGAATCATAGTGAAATCGAAATATTAAGAAAACGACCACTGACTAGCCAATTTTTGTCTGGCGCTTTGTTTAACGCATTTTGTGTTTTTGAAAACCTGAACCCTGGTAATAAAATAAGATTTAACGGATTCTTGTTAAATAGCTAAACAGCTTGGATAACTAATGCAGATATATTGATGGAAACAGAAAGAGATCCAAATAATGATCTACTGAGGTTATATCAACTTATTTTTTCTGGTAGTATTTTATAATTGCTCGCTCGCACCTAACCTGTCAAACAGTTTTAGAGGGAGCGAGATGTTTTATAAAATATTTCTAATATAAATAATTTATTGCCCATAAACGTTAAAATATTATTTTTTAATTCACATGTTCGTTCTATATTTATTCTGATCCTTAATAATATAATTATGACCAGGCTGCTAATAAAATTCTGAGCGTTATTTGATTTTTGTTCTGACCGAAAGTTGATTTAATTTGTTGCCTTTAAAATTGAATCATATCAGTGCATTTTCACCGAAATGTATATAATGCCTAGCTATAATAGTTTGTTTGAACATTAAACAAATTTACATTATATTACAAAGCATACAAATATTACTTGATTAACATTTAATGTTTTTGTGAATTATAAATAATCTGAAAGCGTACAAAACTATAACCGAATCGAAGGTCAATGAGGACAAATATTATTCGTTATCATTAATAAATAAAATAAAAGAAAGCACACTAAACCTATTTATTATAAGTCTGCCGCCTTCGGTATCGTTATTATACGTTTGCTTTGTATATAATATCATATCTATATATTACGCAAATATTCCGTTCGATAAAAATAAACTTGAACACGTTGTGAGATCAAAAATTGAGTCAAAAAACATACTATATTTTTCTTTATTCTACTGAATGAAACATCGCTCCTATAATAACTCTATAAATAGATTTCCATACACATACAGATATATTTAGATAGATACTAAACCAGACTGATATTATTGAACGCAAGGTTTTCCATGTTTTAATACTTAAAACACGCAACAAGTTATCTATTTTGTCTGTGCTACAAAATCACCGAACAGAGAATTTATACTCTTGTACACAATGCACTTTTTGCGGTAAAGGGTCGGTAACCTTTTAATGGAAAATAGCCAAATATGTGTAATACAATTATTTTGAGAGACAAGTCAGCGGATTTTAATTTTAATCATTAAAAATAGTGTTATTACATTTTTTTAAAAGTATATAACTACAATGTGATATTTTTTTGTATATTTTCAAAATAAAACATCTATTGATATTATGTGAAGAGATTTTATTATTTTGTCGGGACCACCTGCAATCGTTGCGTTGAAATTAAAGGGCTCATAAAACTAATGGATTTGTGTCATTCAATTTCAAGAATCAAAGCAGTTTTCAGCTTTCAATGACAACAATTAACGGGGTCAATAGTGCTGATCCAAATACGAAAGAATGTGCACTTAAAACCATTCCCCTAAAAACGGTGACAAATCAGGTAGAAACCATTGTTGCCAGAGATTTACATTATATCAATTAAAATATAAAGTTTAATAAGATTAGACAAAAATAAATATTCTTTGTTTCGTTTCAAAGCATTTAAAGAATCGAGGATTAGAAGGAACGTTGGACTCCTCACCTTCCTTGATGATTTATAAGCCATATTTTATTATTTGACTTCCGAACTACCATTTAGACTACCAATTCGCTTCCAGCTTTGAATATACAAGAGTTTAGTCAAACAAAGTTTAGGTCGAATCGACGGAGACGATAGCTTAGAAGCCAACAAAAGGAGCTGCTTTCGTTTATACTGCCCGATCTGGTCCAGCCAAGTAGTTGCGCTGAATCTCCAAGAGTTAGAAACGTTGGAATATTAAAAATAAGTGCGTGTACCGACCAGGTAATGGTATTTCGAAGTAATGTAATGTAAACTATTATGGTAATTCCGTACAACCATTTCACTCCATACCCTAAGATTTATATTAATTCGCGAAAGTCAACCCAATCCCAACCTCTTCTCCGATATATATGTACATTATATTAAAAGTCAACCATTCCAAATTTTACTCAGTAGCGTGCTAGGGCCTTTAGAAAAGTTTTTTTTAATTGTTAACCGTAGTATATTATTTATAATATTATTACTACAGTAAAATAATGAATAAAAGCCTGTTTTTTATCATTATGTAATTAAATCACTATAAAAACAATTTTATACGATCTAGTTTATTTTTATAGTTTGTTAGAAAGCAAATTGTTTGTTAATTTTATTACTAGATTTTTCTTCATTCGACACTGCCATCCGATACTGACACCTGAATTGTATTTGTATGTTGGTATAAATGTGCAGTAATACTATATTTTCAACAGATTTTCCAAGTTACACTAATGAGTAGCAAAACCCGAAAAACAATTATTAAATAAAAAAATAATTATATAAGGTTAAATAGTAGCATAATTTATTCAATGCTTCATTTAGGTCGTAAGCATTTTCTGTGAGTTACTAGTCTCTATGACAATGTGTTTTATAAGCAACGTAATTTTTAAGCTTGATTTTGCATATCGGTCTTTTCATTTTCCAGTATTTTATTCTTGCACAATGATGATGATAATTTTTTACTTTTACTTTTCATGGCTAAAGTGAAAATTATTAGGTACATATAAAAAAATAGTAGCATAAATAAATCATTTGTGTGTATTTAGTAATTGGGTTAGTAACATATTTATCAGTAATCAGTTTTTTTTTACAAAATTGAATTAAATAATAAATTAATAACCGACTATATGATTTGTTGAACATTGCAATAAAAGTAAAACTGATCTTATTTAATCTAAATTTCTAGGTACATATCATTATCAAGTAAAAATCTTAGTAGATCAAGATCAATACCAACATAATATAAAAAAAAATCTTATCATCAAGAATTGGCAAGATCAACTGAATACAACTATGTATAAAATATCAAGATTATGCGCAAATAATCTGATCTACTAGAATACATCTAAATAATTTCTACGCTAACATTTTAATCAGATCGACGAGTACTGCAACATTGACACCGCAACAAAACCTTCAACAATGACCCCTTGTTTGCATTGTCATTCACATTTCCATATGAGTGTTAAAACAACAAGCATCTTATTGCACTAAATAGAACATTGCTGCTAAAATAAACACTATATGGACTACTGCCAATTGTGCTAAAGTGCATATTTCATTATATTGCAAAGGTTAAGTAAATAGATATCTAGTATATGGTTTAATATAAGATAATATTTCACTCTCAAAGGTACCTGATAAGTTAAACAAACAGTTGACTCATGGAAAAGGGAGAACAATGGATAACATCAATGATTACTCATTGTTGATAAAAAAAACGAGAACTTTGCCCGTTAAGATTCCTCCTGTGCATACATAAACGTTGATTTGTGGAATAAGAGCAAATGGCATTGTGTTCAAAGGTCAACATATTAACGTGTATCAAATATTGTTTTGATGTTATTAAAACATAATAATTACATACCAAAGCTTTGTCATACGCAGCCTCGTTGGCTTCTTTGATGCATTTCTTCTTAAATACTTCCTCTGCCTCATCCATATTGGGTAGTCCCGATGTATTAAATTTGCTAAGCGTATCCTCAACAGTGTCTTGAATGTTTTTAACCTCGTCGTCTATCTCGGCCACCGCCAATGCTACAAATAGTATTGAAAACAACTAATTTAAGACAAACGTATGTTACTTCACACAATTCAATTTCTCAATCTATGAATCACATGCATGATTTTCAACAGTGAAGTGAAAATAATGCTTACCGAACAAGGCACACAACAAGAAAACTTTAATGTATCGATGCATTTTAATTTTTTTCTATGTTAACTTATTAGAGCGAGGAAAAGTTAAGTACTTTAGTATGTGTAAGAAATGACAGAGAAAACGTTAAATCATTTAAAACTATATGCGACGACAGCGCGCACGTGATATCACTAAGAGGTCTTCGCTAACACTGATCGTAGAATCTATTGACATTTTCATTTCATTACGTTTGGCCCTAACGCGATATTTTTCGGTCATAGCGCTTAAAAATAACATTGACAAAAAGTAACAATATAAAACACAAACTTATATTTATTTTACTTATAATATTTTATCAATAGTAAAAATATTATTTTGAACTATTCACACCATTTTTATTATTGTAATTTCCCAATAATTAATTTTATCTTTGCTAAACTTTTAAAAATAATCATTATTCAGCGTAATAAAATTATATTTAAGGACCTTAGTGAATGGTCACCCCTATTAATCAATATAAAATTAATAACATTATTATATTTTTGTATTAGCTGAGCTTTGGAACAAGTTTCTCGAATTCAACGTTAAATTACAGAGGTCCATTTATTTAGCTGGAACTAACTTGGCGATGCGAAGGGTTAACGTCTGGCCGAGCACGAAAAGTTTGACGTGCTAGTCGGTGGACTGCGCCGTAAAGCACTCGCTGCTGTAGCCGATTTAGTAGCCGTGCCGAATCCTGAGTCGCCGTACACGACAAAAAAGAAGCGGCTCATTGACACATTTGCGCCTTCGTTCGTAGAGCGGCTATGGAAAATGCAAAATGCATCGATAGAGGGCAGAAAGCTGTCGGAGCTGCTTCGCCAGATGCGGATGTACACTGGAAACACGATCCCGTCGGAGCTCGTTAGTGACACTTAAGTCCGGAAGCTGCCCGAACGTGCACGCGTCAGCGTACTCAGTTTCCTGGTAACGCACGTAGATGTTAATGGTGACGCCGGTCTAGAGATGACAGCGAAGTTGACCGCCGCACTGCTCACAGAAGGGACGGAGGATCGGGCAGTATTTATGTGAATTTTAAGCTAATATTTCATTTGTTGCTAGGGACGCGTAAACAAACAAAATGGCGGCCTACAGAGGAAGCGGTAGCGAGAGTGTCGACGGTACAAGCTTTGATAGCAACGTTAGCAGCGTCAACGGTGCAAGCAAATACGGCAGCGTGAGCGGTGTGTGGAGCCAAAGCGTGAGAGGCAACGCAGGCAGTGACAGCAGCCGAAGCGCGGGAGGTAGCGTACGCGGTATCCAAACTAAAAGCGTAGGAGATAGCGCTGAAGCCAACCAGAGGGGTAGAAGTAGCGCTGAAGCTATCACGGGGAAAAGCGCGGAAGAAAGCGCGAGCGGCACTAGGAGGGGAGAAGGTAGCGGCAACTTGAGCTGCATGTATGGAGAGGAGCTTGAGACAGACGATATCCTGAAGATATCGAGGAGATATATGTATGTCGAGGAAGAAAGTCACAGAGAGAGCGATACGAGCAAGGGTGCTAGTGCGACGCCCAAACCCTTAAAACCAGACTCATAAAGCAGGTTGAGTCATGGTTTAGCCGTTCGACTAGCTGACACCGGAGTTCCAGAAGGGTGGTAAGGCCGGAGTCGGCTAAACGTAGACGTTGGGAGACCAACCAAGCAGCTCACGCATAAAGTTCCAGGCATTGTAACCATAAAGTGGCAAAGACGAACGGGATTCTCAAACCATTCAATCCACAGTGCCTTACGTTTCGAGTAGATCACTGTCTAGCCACTGTGGACCGATTGGGGTAGATTCATGGCTGGACCGACTATGATAAAACTTGCATTTTGCAGGATAAGATGAAGGGTTTGGCCCAGATATAGTAAAACTGCCTACATCACTACGACTTGACATGGGCGGAGTGGAGATTTCGACTGAAAATAACTTTTGAGCTGCGAGAAGAATCAGCGACGTTGCTCACGAAACTAATAGCCCCACACAATGAGGCAATTCATCGGCTTGGCAAGTTATTTTCTTAAAATTGTGAAAAACACTACGATTATAGCAAGACTTTTTAATTAGCTCACGGCTAAGGACGTCGAATGGAAATTAAGCGACGCTGAACGAAATGGTGACGGGTGACCTGACGGTTATTTCATATTTCAGTCGAGCCACAACAAAAGCTGAATCAATGTATCACAACTATGAACTGGAGACGTTAGCTGTGGTAGAGAATGTAAAGAGATTTAGAGTGTATCTGTTTGTTGTTCATTTCAAAGTGATGCGACATATGGATGCATTGAGTTGGAATCCTACAACGGGCAATCTGATCGACGGTACAGAGGCAGGGTAGTTTTTACTATTACAATTGCAGGATGAAAAAGCTCAAGAGATTATCAGAGCAGTAGAGCGTTGACAAGTTGACACACAAATTAGGGAGTAATAACCAGTAAAGGACGGTCGACTATATCGCGAGACTGCACTCGGAGATCGTCTTTACGTTTCTGCGATGTCAAAAATCAATCTCTTGCACAAGCATCGCGATAAGTTTGGCCACCCTGGGTTTGAGAAATGCTTTTCAGGTGAGAGGTGGAGGCAATTATGTATTATATTAATGTGGACATTAATTATTTCAGGATGGTCGATTGTTACACCACGGAATAGTAGGGCGAAAAGTATGACACGCGTGAGCCGGACGAATGGCGAAGGACGGGGACGAGCGTCATAATCAGAGGGTGGCAGGTGGGGATTGACTGACGCTCGCCTTAGAAGCGGTCGTCATTTTAGCACTGCAGTTCGAGCGACGTAATTAGTCATATTGTTTGTTTAGTGGGATATTTGTGATTTTTTTAATACGTTTATTTCAATAATATAAATAATTTTACAGACATACTAATTATATATATGTAATATACATTTTACTGGTTTATAACCATTTTATGTTTATAATTACTTATTATCTAAATTTAGTAAAATATAAGAATATAAAACAAAATGGTTTTGGTTATAATTTAGGAAAAAAGTTAAAAAAGCTTTCACCATGTAATTAATTTTACAGACAAATAATTTCAAATTGCTCAAACAAGGCGAGATACATTATTAATATAGTGGTATTATTTATAATTATTTGAAACTGGTTTTAATATTAATTTTATCATTATAAAGTAAAAAATCTATTACCTTTATGTTACGTTGAAAGAAATACAAAATATTTTGTAAAACCTTCGCATTTGTCTAAATATAAATAAAAAAATTGTTTCAAAATAAAATGAAAATTCATACATATATTTAGTCATCTCTTAAAAAAATCAAATAAAACACTAAACATACATTTTTAATTTGACATGGAGCAATCACATACACAATACGCCAATTGGCGTCCGCGGTATATAACCTTCGGCACGCTCAAGGCGTCAATTGGCGTGAACGGTAGGTAAAATGTTAAGTACTTTTTTATTAAATACTTTACTTTTTACTCCACACCGCGTCGCTTTTCTGGTGAACTTGTATAACGACTTGAGAAGGAATGCCGGTGTCGACTTCTGACACTTTTCTAGCGTTGTTACGATGCAATTCTGCATTTTGGTCATGTCGTCGCATTGATCAGCCTTACTCGGAAAATTGGTAAGAACGTCTAAAGATAGAGAATCCTTTGGTCTATATTTGGAAAATGAACTAATAACGCACTCTTGGACAGCTTCCCGTTTGTCCGTAAAACATTCCGGTCCACCTTCAGCAAAGAAATCTGAAAAAATCATCGATTAAAAATCTAATCTTAAGATCAAAAAATATATTTGTACTTACGAACAATCCTGTCTCCTTCTTTCCAGCAGATGAATTCTGTCACGCTTTCCGTAATGTTCAATAATATCTTTATCTCGAATCGTTCTTTCTCATTCATGCACGGCTCTACATCGTTTGTGAAGTTAGTCACGCATTGCATCAAAGTCGACGATTTATTGCAGTATCTATAAATCGCCACAATATAATTAATAAATTAAACACTTCACATAATAAATTGAACGTACTTTTTAAACACCACTGGCAAATCGCCGGTAGCCTTCGCCTCTTCGATTTCATGTTCCAACGTCTTAAAATTAACTAAGTTCTGAAAGCACATTACAACGTGTTCTATGGCAGCCTGAAAAAAATAAAATAGTACATTGATAAGGGTGTGCTCTTTTAAAAGGCTTCATAGACGAAGAAACTTTTTTAAATATAATATAACGCATTTAATGAATTCATTGGGGTGATTTTATTATGCGTTCTAGTTAATAGTCAAGTATATTGTCATCATTTGCAATTTAAATTTGAGTAGTGTTTTATTGAATCAATATTGCATAAAAAAGTCATACATAAATAAATATTGACAAAGTAATATACAAATGCTTACACTTCGTATCACTGGAAGATTAGTATCAAATCATGAATGAAATGTTTATAGTTTTATTTTAGGTTACCTTTTGAATTTTATTTGTTTTTATACTAAAATTAAATCGATAAACGATAGGGTATAATCAAAATATTTGCTCCTTGAAATTGCAATTGCATCAAAAAATGTTCGCGATTCAGGGCTTAGTCAGAAGTCTTAGTTACTTTTTAGTCTTTTTATCATTGTTTTACGAAACTTTTTACAATATATACACAACAGCTCTCGAGAAAACTGCACTACCTGTCAATTCGTTCGTTGAAAGAAACAACATGTTGGAAAGGCCCACTATTAATTATCGTTTAACGCTTTTCTCAAAAACAGGTATGCGTCGAAAATTTTTGTGAAGCTATAAATTATTTGTATTTGTTGTTTCAAGACGCAAATATTTCAGTTCAATAATTTATTTCTAGTTATTTAATTTATATGAAAACCCGCCCATATCAAACGCCGATCCTAGTCCGATAAAATTATGTATTTAAAATGTTTCTTCAATTTTGCTGAATTAATTTAAGCGCAGCTGATCTTAATTCTGGTGATTTAATTTACATGCAATTCCGCACAGAGCAAGTGATGAAACGACTCCGATCTATATGTACATCGAATATGTTCCAAAAATTATATACAACAGATTGTAAATTATTAATAATAAATTCTAACATTCAATTAAAACATATTTAATTTTACTGAACAAATTTTTCGTCTGCGGTTTTTTTTTAATGTGGCAACATTGAGGAAATATAACCTAAGTAGTAAAAAATGGACGATTTTTAACACGAATATGGGCTATAATTTTATGTTCAAATTTACAAACCAACTAAGTTTTGCTCCATCGTCCTTGATCAAAAAGTATGTAAAATAATAAATTACGCATTTTTCTTTTGCCGCCCTAATAGTAATTTTGCACAGCATTAAGTTATGCATATTTTATAAAATTCAAAAAGTTTAAGGATTACGAAGGTGATAAAAGACTAATTAAAATAATAATTATAAATCAATAATTATTTTACAGTAAATTATTTGATTTTTGCACTAAGTGGTTATATAAATTAATATCGATAAGATTTTTTTTACAAATATTTATTCTAAACCATATAATGGGTCACAAGATCAACATAAATATTTGATAATAATTCTAATGCTCAGAATTGTTTTCTGTCGATATGTTGATATTGATAATAATTTCAATGATGTTGTATCAGTTTCTCAAAATTGTTTTCTGTCAATATGCGGGTCCATGTTTTTGATGCTGAAGTATATTTGATATTGAAAGCATAACCATATTAAAAAATAGACCTGGATTAATTTTTTTTATTACATAAATGTATATTTATTTGAATAGTTATTTATTACGAATGAATGCTTCTTTGCATTTTTATATATTAATGAATCATTATTAATTCAAACAGCAGTGATAAGACGAGAGTTTAGAAGTCAACAAAAGGAGCCACTTTTGTTTATACTATTCGATCTGGTCCAGCCAAGCAGTTGCGCTGAATCTTCAAGAGCTAAAAATTTTGGAATTTAAAATAAATGTGTGTACTTTTAAAGTATCGCATTAACAACCATGTACTTTTTTATGTTCAAATTAACGAAAATGTATCTATTGATCGTTGAATGAATTTTCAACATATTACAGCCTTAAGCTTTTTCTGTGAGTTAAAATTCTCAATGACGTTGTGTTTTATAAACAGCGTAATTTTTAAGACTAGTCTTTTCATTTTTTAACATTTATTATTTTAACAACAAATTTATGGTTAAAGTAAAAATTAATAGGTACATATGTATATAAAAAATAGTATCATTAATAAATCATTTATGTGTATTTAATTATTGGGTTAGTAATATTTTTTCACAAAATTTAATTAAGTAATGAATAAATAACTGACTATATGATTTGTTGCAGGTAACACGAAATTGCAATACAAGTAAAATTGATTTTATTTAATGTAATTGTTAAGATGAATTCTAATATTAGATAATATTCCACTCTCAAAGGTAATAAGTTAAACGAACATTTGACTCGTGGGAAAGGGAGAACAAAGGATAACATCAATGATTACTCATTGTAGATGGAAAAACGAGAACTCCTGAGCATAAACTGACTCCTGAGCATACATAAATCTTAATTTGCTAACTTAAATAAGAGCAAATGTCATTGTGTTCAAAAATAAACATATTAACGTGTATAAAATAGTGTTTTGATGTTGTTAAAACATAATAATCACATACCATAGCCTTGTAAAACGCAGCCTCGTTCGCTTCTTTGATGCATTTATTTCTAAGCATTTTCTGTGACTGCTCCAATATATTAAGTGGACTAGGCGTACCTTCAATATTTTTAATCTCGTTGTCTATCTGTCTAGCCGTCGCAAATGCTACAAGTACCATTGAAAACCACTAATTTAAGACAATCGTATTCTTATTCAATTTAATTAACGTATTCATATTTAATAATTCACCCTAATAGAATTTTCAATCTATGAATCACATGCATGATTTTCGACAGTGAAGTGAGAATAATGCTTACCGATCAAGGCACACAACAAGAAGACGGTAATGTATCGATTCATTTTTTTCTATATAACTTCAGTATATGTAAGAAATGACAGAGAACATGTTAAATCATTTAAAACTATATGCGGCGACAGCGCACATGTGATGACACTAAGAGGTATTCGTTAACACTGACTGTAGAACCTACGTTACATATGCATATATAGTACTTTTGACGTAGACTTTTGGCTTCTGAGAAAAGATAATGTTTTTTGCGCTCATTTATTGGTCAAAAATCGGTTTAGATAAGCTAAATTCGATTGATTGAAGTTGTTATGTTGTCAAAACAAGTCTAAATATGAATGCTAGATAATGGAGGGTTTCTACTGCGTCTGAAACAACATGATTTATAGCTTTTGAAATGGATTCTAAAATCTCTTCAATTTGGTAAGAAAAATGCATGTAATTTAATTAAGTCCTAGAGTAAGATGTGCTTTGGCATTTTGTGTATATATTTAAATTTAAGTCCTTTTTTATCGTAGTTGCCAATACTAGATATTACTGGATTAGTATGTTCTCGCGAGATGTTTTTATAATATTTATCCGTGTGATAATAGCAATGTTCTTTTATTGTTGAAATTTTATTTTTTATGTAGGTTTTTAAGATTCGTATAAAATCGGGTGTTATATATTATTTTTATTGCTCTATTTTGACTTACTTGTAATTTATCTAAGTTAATTTTACTCGTGTTGCTTCATACCGGGCAAGCATATGTTAGGACCGGTCTAGTTAACTGTTTATAAAGATGAATTTAATTTTTAATTTTTAGCGCGCTTTTTCTATTAAATAATGGACGAAGAGCAGCGATAGCGGTTAGCCCTTTCGATCGAAGTTATTTTACATGTTGGTTAAATTTAAGCTTGGGGTCCAGGTGAATGCCCAGGTATTTAACGCTCCTTCTCCATACTATGGGGGAGCCGTCCTCACTTTTGAGAAGTGGAAAAGGTTGTCGGCGGGTTGTAAAACATATGGCGTCTGTTTTGTTTTCGTTTATTATAATTTTCCATTTTTTAAAGTAAGTATTTAAGTTTTTCAGGGATTTTTGTAATCTAGTTGAAATTTGTTTAAGACCGTGGGAACTGGTTAGTATGGCTGTATCGTCAGCATACATGGACAGGTGGGTGTTTTTTAGGGTAGAAATGTCGTTTGTATACAGTATGAATAGAAACGGTGCGAGCAAACTTCCCTGTGGTACTCCAGTTGATATTTTATTCTGAGACGATATTGCATTATTTAGTGAAACAACATAGCTTCTGTCTTTCAGATATGAGGGGATAATGTGAAGAAGATAGCCAGGGGCTTCATACTTGGACATCATGTATATAAGTCCATCGTGCCGGTATCTAGACAAATACCCCCTGGACATATACCCCCCGGACATTAACTCCCCTAGACATTAACTAAAATAAAATTCACCCCGTCTAATTATTGTATGTAAACAACATACACTGAAAATACAAGTATTTTCTTTGAAAAATCTAACATTCAATTAAAACATATTTGATTTTACTGAAAAAAATGTTCGTCTGTGGTGCAGTTTTTTAATGTAGCAACATTGAGGACATATAACCTAAGTAGTAAAAAACATGGACGATTTTAACACGAATAGGGGCTGTAATTTTATGTATAAATTTACACGCCGGCTAAGTTTTGCTCCACCGTTCCTGATCAAAAATTATGTAAAATAAAAAATTAAACATTTTTCTTTTGACACCCTAATGGTAATTCGCACAGCATTAAGTTATGAATATTTTATAAAATTCAAAAGTTTAAGTATTACGAAAGTAATTAAAGATTAATTAAAATGATCGTTATTAATCAAAAATAATTTTACAGTCGATTATTCGATTTTTTGCACAAATTAGTTATATAAATTAATATCGAGTACCGAGAAATAAATTACAAATATTTATTTTATAGCATATAATGGTTCACAAGATCAATATAAATATTTAATAACAATTTCAATGTTCCTGTTTCAGATTCTCAAAATTGTTTTCTGTCAATAAGTGGCCATGTTTTTGTTGCTGACGTAAATATATATGATATTAAACGATATAATTTGTAGCTTTTGACGTGGATTTTTGACTTCTGAGAAGGGATAATTGTTTTTTGCACTCTCCTATTGGTGAAAATCCTGTTTATATATGCTTTATTCGATTCTTACTCGTAAGATTGTTATAAAAAGTCTTAATATAAGCTTTTTTACCGTGATGACAAGATTTTATTGCTTTTGCCCTGGACTGGAAATTCACTATATGGCAACACTAAGCTGCAAAGAAAACACGACTAATTATCAGGCAAGTATTTTAAATATTTTTTTTGTAAATTTTTCTCATAAAATATGATTTCAGAAAATATGTTACAATGGTGGCTGATTTTTATATTTATTTGTAGCACGAAAGTGTTAATTCATACCAATTATTATTTATTCAAGAAATTTCTCATTTTTGTTATGAGGCCCGGAATCATTGTTTTCCCAGGGCCCGGGCTCGCTCTTGGCGGCCCTGTCTATTATACTACGTTCCACACCAGCTGAGAAACTGAATGCGTGTTTAAAAGCATCAAATTTGCGGAGACACGTTAATAAATTTACATTGACGACAAACATGCATGTTCAATTGCAAAACAATGCTTCTGCAGAACATTTTGCAAAACAATTATTGAATATTAGAAATGGAAAACTTACAGTTATGAATCAACAGGCTGCATTAATTTACCAACCGATTTTAATAGTATTATACACTCAAAAGAAGAATTGCCTCAATGTGTATTTAAAAATATCTCACAACATTACAAAAGTCATTGATGGTTAATTGAACGTGCAATATTAACTGCAAAAAACTTGTATGTAAGTGTTATTAATATCATCCTTTAACATATATTACCAGGCGAAACAAATACTTACAAATCAGTAGATACTGTTATGAATCAAGATGAAGGAGTAAATTATCCAACCGAATGCTTGAATTCACTTGATTTAGCTGGATTGCTACCACATATAAATTTTAAGATTGGTGTTCCTATCATTCTTCTTAGAAACATTGATCCTCCCCGTCTTTGTAATGGTACCAGATTTGCAGTCAAGAAATTGTTAAAAAATGTCATCTAGGCAACAGTTTTAACTGGCAAACACAAAAGAGAAGATGTGATGCTATCACGCATATCAATAATTCCAAAAGATATGCCATTCCTATTAACGATACACAAATCGTTGCAAGTATGTGGATTGAATTTGGAGAATATATGTTTTTCTCATGGTCAATTATACGTTGCATGCTCCCGTGTAGTAAAACTAAGCGATTCGTTTGAATATGCGCCAAATAGAATCACCAAAGAACATCCTATATCCCAGAGCATTGTAATGATCTTAAAAGTAATTAATTTCAATTTATTTAATTCAAATAAAATTATTTTTATAATGATATTTTACATTTTATTGTTTTCGTAAAATATCCAGATGGCGCTAAAGCTGAAGAAAAAAAAAACAATATCAAAAACAAAACAGCAATGAAACAGAAAAAAAAATATTCCGCACCATTTAATTCATGTGTCTTAATTGAATAAATGAGTTGATATCGAACTTCAATTATATTTATTAATTTAATATACACATATACTTAAATTTAGCAGTAGCAAAGCATTGATACGTGACAAATCATCTCATTTTGTAATTTTTTTATATATTGAATTAAGGAATGGCTTGTTAAAACGTATGCATCTTACCGTGCTGAGTAAAAAATATCTGTTTGCTCATTTTTACAATTTTGCTGCACTTGCTTAAGTCACCTTAATATTTTGTCCATTGAGAACAGGTAGCACATATCATTTACCACCACTTGAAAGGTATATGCTACACAACCCATAGCATTGAAATTATGTTTTCCTCAATAAAACTAAAAACTTGTATTAAAATTAATTTATTAGACAGATAGATCAAACAATAAATACATATTATGTAATTATATTAAGTATATTAATTAATTGTGTTCCATAACATGTTAAAACATTAAATTAGTAATTTGCGTATAAATATTTGTTTTAAAGTACATTGTGCATTCAAAGAAAGAAAAAAACATTCATTCAAAGCACATGAACATTGTTAAAATTAGTCATTCATAAACAACAATCCACGAACTGCTTGCTTATTTTTCTATTGAATATCAACAAAAAATTCCCACAAACGCAACTGTAGCCAAAACGTTGATATTGTAAAGCAATGAGGTAGGATTATATATATTTTTTTAAATTCACAACTTGTACGCTTGCCTCATCATCAGATCGAAATAAGCGTCTGTATCGATGGACGCGCTTATTCCGCTGTAATAGTTCATGAATTCCTCCATTGTAACCTAAAACCAAATTAATTAATTTAAAAGATTATATTTAACTACTAAAGTATTGAAATATAATAATATAACATACGATTCCATCTTTAGTTTCTTCGTTTTCAAAGTTTCCTAAGAATTTCGTTAAAATTACTTCTTTAGTTTCCTCTCCGCTCATGTATCTAAAATGCAAAATTTTATATTAGCAATAAATCTAAGTTAAAAACTCATATTATGATAAAACAATCTAACCTAGGATGAGATTTCACATCATATACACTTTTTAAATCATCCAATGTAATGACTCCATCTCCAGTTTTATCGAGTTTCTTAAACGCCAGTTCGACGATACTTTTTCTCGAATCAGACATCGGAGGCTTTAAAAATAGTTGTATTTATACAAATAATACTCATACTAATAACAATAATTCATATTAGACTCACGCGAATGTGTATAAGAAATTCGTCCATATTGACATTGCCGCTCTTATCCGTATCAAACTTATCGAACAAGAAATCGATTTCCTATTTATAGAAAAATAATTAAAAATACATTCATATCAAGTATTGATGGGTTTACGGCTTGTATATTACCTCATCATTGATTTCAAAACCTGTGTCTTTCAACCCTTTGGAAAACTCTTCCTTGTCCAATTGTCTGCTTCCATCGTCGTCCATGCGACGAAAGACTCTAAGAAAATATTACTTTTATAATACTATTTGTGAAAAAAATGCTCTTGATAAGGAAATACTGACCTTCCAATGCCCATTATTCCGGAAACTCCACGCGAAAGACATAACAGACGTAGTTTTTCAACAGGATCATTTGTTAGCGCAACTCCTCGAGAAGATTTGTTCATGAGCTCCGCCTCCTGACGAGAGCTGGCTGATGCTGGACGGTGCCACATACCTAATATAATATATACAAAGTATTTTTAAGAAAATGAGGGAATATTAATTCAACTTAATTTAATATTCATTTTATGATAATAACGAGTGTATAAATTTCATGTGTATTTACGCAAAATTAAGTTTGTAAAAAAAGTTTATGGACGTTTTTATTTTTGTTATTGCCAAATAAAGCGACGTGAAAAATGTGATTTGTTTCGTGAATGAAAACGTATTGAACATTTACGATTGCGCACTGTTTTGATAGACGTTAACATTTAAGAATAAATTTCAATTTTAATCCGACACGAAACATGAAACACTGTCACGCAAGTGTTGCCATATTGCAGTCGCGTTATATTTTCTTTGTGTTTGTATTAAAAAATATTTTTCGAATTTATCGTGAACTTACGATGGGACACAATTTTCACCTTTGGGCGGAGCATTATAATTTAAAAAAACCACTTGTTTATAATTGAAAAATAAACGCGATCGACAAAATGGCGTCGCTTCACATCGTTCGATTCATAAAACGGCAAAACAAACACATACTCGAGAAAGTCAAATTTAATTTTTATTTATCGTGTTCATCAAACGATACGCGGAAAGCTTTTTCGAGTGGTCGCCGTAGCGACACGCGAAATAGCACTGAATTGTGAAAAATGCTCGGCCTTCTCGAAGGTTGTCGACCGACCCGATTCGCGTAAAGACACCCCTATACATGCGTTTATGAAAACATCTGCTTTTATATTGATAAGACATTTTGTATGACCCGTATCATAAAAAACACCAAGAAAATCAAGAAGAAATTTTGCATAATGAAAAGTTAATACATAACCTATAACTTTGATTTCTTCAGACATTATGATATTATGGCTAGGTAGTAGTAGTTCACTGATATAATAAGTATTTCAACTGAATAAAACACTGACTTGTGCTAGATTATATAAGCATTTGTTTATAATTCAATATTTTATTGTTTGAATATTTGGCCGTAGCATTTTAATTTTTGAGCATTGAGAACTAATTGCCAATTTAAATTAATTGTTCAAATTAAACCAGTTTCAAGTTTAAATAATCGTAAAAACAACGAGAAAAACAATTAATGTGTTTTACTTTCAATTAAAAATATATTACCAATGTCAAGATTTTTATATTACTTAAATTTGGTCAATAGCAAACTAAACATATGAAAATAGCAGCATGATAGATCACCATAGTTATATAGGTCAATGGCGTTCAAATCCTATTTGAAACTAAATGCTTTTCAATTTCTGTAGTCTGGGAGATCGAAATTAGTGATTATTATATATTTCTAATACCAATCGATAGTCACAAATTAAGTTTTCGTAGATTTTTCTATGTTCACGTGTAAATATGGCGACGATTAATTAAAAATCGAGCTTGGTATTACATATTAGTTAGTTATAAAAACATCTCTAATATTGGGCAACTTCAACTCATAGACATTGGCAATGTGAATTCATGTTAAAGTAAGTATTTCTGGTTGAAACACTTCCGTTTGAACTATAAGGAAATTCCGACGGGCAAGAAAATCTGGAAAATATAATGATGTGAAACTTGGCACAGTAGCTCCAGTTATTTTTGTAAAGACAGCGAATCGTATATTCACGAAGAGAAGAAAAATAGAAAACCCGAACTGGATGTATGGATGGTGAAAATATTAAGTGGTAGGAGTATGGAAGATCACACCCAAACGGTATGTATATTTACTCTTTGAGGTTCAAGTAATATTATTATAAAATAACAAATAAACATTATATTATGCTACTAATATCCTTAAAGCCTTCCATTTTCTTTAAAATACATATATAAGATCGATATTGGAATTCAGTCGTTATAGGCAGGGAGACGCAAATTAAAGAGATTAGAAGACGTTAAAACGATCAGGGTTTAAAACTAGCACTGTTATGGACAGAGCGTAGTAAATATATGGCACGATAAAAAAATAAATTTTGTCAAATACCATATATGTACCTCAAAGAAAAACTGGGTTAAATGAACCAGACAGTGAAGAATATAATAACTGTTCTCTACAATGGAAGCCAAATATAGCATTATACGTGGAAAACTACATTATGAAAAATAGCTAGACAACGCAAACTGCAAAAAAAAATATTATTTCCGAAACATGGACAATCAGAAGATAACACAGGATCAAACATATGAGTCTTAATGGACCATAGTTTTTTGTGTATTATTTTGATTTATTGCGACGAAAACAAACGTCAAGGAATGATTCATAGAAATGACACATTCAATTTGTTCTGGCCCTTGTTTATTTTTCACAAAGGGTTCCAAGGGCCCCGCAAAATTGACGATAGGTCTAGGTATACGAATTTTATTAAGATACTTAAAATATGAGACTGCAAAACCGACCCCAGAATTCGCACAATTTTGATTTCATCCTGTTTTTTAGGAGAATGAAATATCGCTATATGAATCATAATTTCAAATTTTGTGGTAAAATAATATTAGCATCAATAACAAAAATCAATAACATCTATTTTTTTTATTAATTATAAACCGTCATTAAAGCTTACAATCAATATATATATATATAACTATGCAGAACCTCGCTCGGTTTGATTTTAATCATTCATTGCGATATTCTTTAATGAAATAAGGAAAATCTAGAAAAACCTAATCTGTGATTAGCGATCGGAATTATAATTATATAATAATCACTCTAATCTTCCAGGTATAATAGATATTGAAAAACATTGGAGTTTATATAGTATTCAAATCCTGGTCTTTCAGGTATTAATTACTGACCTATATCACTGGCAATGTAATTAACTACAGTTTTCTTGACAAAAATCAAAAATGTTCAATAATATACAAGAGTTGCAAATAAGAATACATTATTTTTTTTAATTTTTCAATTGCTTATAAAAATAAAGATCATTTGTAAATGACTAAATAGCGTGAAAATATTTTGTAGTCTTTCGTTATCATACATATTTGTTTATTTTCTATTATTGATTGACACGTCAATAATATTTAATGTACATAATGTAATTTGAACAAATTGAACGCTCAATCAATAATATGTTCGATTCAATATAGTGCTATTTTTCACTATCTAATCTATATGAACACATCTAATCTGTATTTTTATTTATCATACATATATTTCACAAGGGGAAAGAGTGGGGAAAAATCCAAAAAAAGATCGAATTTTTTTTATGACCACACCTTAGTGTATATAATTCTGACTCAAAAAGTGTCGCTTGTGTGATTTTTATTTATACATATTTAGAACCATGGTAATCGCCCCTCCCAAATGAGCACCAGAAGTATCTAACCACTTTAAACATGCACAGTACGACCCTGTACCGCTCCAACCCATTTCTAGCATGACACAACAGAGATAAGCTTCAATTAAAGCAACAATTTTCTATTTTCAAGCGATGCCGAACGTGTCTTGGCGTCTGAAGAGCCTTTTCCGTAGCACAAGGGTGTTTTTCTTCAGTGGTGTGGGCATTTCCCAGGAATTAGTACAATTTAGTCGGTCGTACCGCTTTTCACACATAATTTATACGCCCGAAATTTTCATGGTGTAGAGTAAAAAATCGATTGGAAACTCTGATTCAATCGACATACATTTACAGTATAACAAAAGGGTACTTCGATACACATGAGACACTTAATGGTACGATCGAATATATCAAATTTCACTAAAATGTTTTATACGCGTTTCCAAGTTGAATTACTCATGTTTTTTATTAGGGTAGGAGGGTGGCTTGACGAAAGTGTTTGCGAGCACGATTTCCAAAACATACACTATTTCATAAACATACGAATCTCAAACGTTTCTATTTATTTCTGGAAAATGTTATTATAAAAGCTTTCACATAGATACACTACAATCGAATGAAAAAATAGTAATTATCCTTATATTTGCAGGGCATACGGAAGCGTGAGGGACAATATCGATTTTACAAAAGCTGTATATACTCAGTACGCTAACATGGGTAGATACAAACACATCATTATTATCGAAACATCGAACGACTATATTATACCATACGTGGTTTTGCTTCATTGCTCGCAAGCGTATGTTTGATCTAGAAGAGCAATTAGATGATGTAAGAAGCTCGTAAAATAGCATTGTTTAATTTTTTTTAGGAATTAATGTACCGGAAAATCATTAAAGACGACTTCCTGAACGAATTATTGCTATATGCTATTATACGCCAACGTATTTGTATACACCCGATTAAGTGTGTGTTCGTAACAGAAACCGTTTAATTTGTTAGTGTACGCCAATTTCGATTAAAGCGTCTAAAACACGCAAATTTTTAGGTGTAACCTGTAGCCGAGCAAATACTAGGGTTTTATAGGCGACTATATATTAAATTGTAGATATAATCCATCAATTTAAAGCAAAAAATACAACTTGATATAGCAATTTATTAAATTTTAATCCACAAAACTATGTATAGCTTTCGTAGATTAAACGTCGGTTAAATCGAAATTATTGTTTTCTTTAATTTAATTTTTATAAGTATATTAGCAAAATCCAAGTAATATGAATCGAATCAATTTACACAGCTAAAATAAATACACATAATTTGTGTATTTATTTTAGCTATGTGTAAGTGTTTAGTAATATTTCTGTTTTTAAAATTATATACAAAAAGTTTTTAGTAATATTTTAGTATTTTTTTATCTAGTGATATAAAATAGGTGTATATAGTAATAAATTAACAAAAACCATTACTAGGATACATTTATGATAATTGTTATTATTATTGAGAAAAAATATTATTTTAACAAAATAGTGTGTTTCTAAATCAAGAATACGCATGTTGTATTTATTATAATTTAAATTATTCATTTAAATACTACATATTAAAATATATATTAGCAACTATTGGCGCATTGCGGAAGAATACGCTTAAGTAATAATATATAAATATATTACACAACATATATAAAGTCGTTAAAAAATTGAAGCAAAGCATATTAAAATTGTTAAATTTAGCATTATGAAATGTACTTTTAATCGCATATTTTGATCATAAGCAAATATTATTCGACCATTACTATGTACGTTACGTTAATAAAAAATATATTAAATTTATTATTTTAATTCAATTTAAATACTTTAATACCTTAATTAATAAAAATGATATAAATAAAAAAATGTTTAATTTAATTAATTAAAAGGGGAAAATCTCCCCCTACTTATTGCACGATAAGTTAAAAGCGCAGATGTGATATAGTATGAAAAATATTGAAAATTACCTGTATACTGTTAGGGAAATCGGGAGGTATTTCAGGTCGTGTATTCTGGTTTAGGTCTGGCTAGGAAGTGAGCATTGCGGAAGGAGACAATGCGGGTGTGGGGGCGCGCCCCTTATCTGATAGGCGCGGAAAGAGCCGAGAACTCTATATCATTACTATTTTTTCCAAAAAATATTTAATTTATTTGAAAAATAGTAAAATGTGTTACAATCATATAATGTTAATATACATGTATTTGTCACATACATATTATATTATATTGAGCATAGTAACTTGAAGTTATAATATGTTTTCTTACAAAACTTTAGTTACATGAGTTTTCTATAAAATTATACATTTATATAATTTATACAAATCTCTCTACTGTAAAAAAATATTTTTGGTATAATATTTATAGTTTTATTCGTTTTTAATATAATTAAGAAAATATTCCTTTTACATGTTGCTTTTTTATATCAAAATAGAACATAAGATTTATCATATAATATCCATATGTAATTAATGTGATACATCAATATAACTAGTGTTTTATTTTATCGATATAACCAGGTGTAGATGTGTCATATTCCATAAAAAAGTTTTTTAGGAGGGTGAGTTTAGCCTTGGCTTAAATTTATACTCATTTACCAAATTGAAATATCCCATTCTCCGTAATAGACACGAAACCTACAAAAATATCAAACGTACTTTATATTTTCCATCATTATAAAAACATACTTTTTATGTAGTAAAAATCAATATTTTTTAGGACTTTTGTTGATTTTTGGTCGTCCACTGTACTGTCCTAGAAACATAAAGTATTGAATTAATAATGAATGTTATTACGCCGTACTGCACATGACAGTGATTGATTTGTCGTTTGTATATTTTGCTTTAATGTACTAAATATTAATTTGGTAAAATAAAATAAGCCGTTTCGTAGCAACGCGTTCGCTACGAGATGAAGTTCAAGGACGCTGGATATTGACCGAAAACCTTGGAGAACTCTGGAGCAAAGCCAAGCTCTACAGTTTGGAGAGAAAAGTTATTTTATAGTTTTTCTTTTATTATACGAATTTATAACTTAAACTAGAAAATTTGCATGGTAATTACAACTTTTCTGGTTTTAGATATAAATTAAAATCTCTAATAAGAACATTTTCAAGTTCAATATTATCATTTACATATTTAGTAATAAACTATTATTGATAAGTATGCATAATTTAAAAATGTAAGTACAAATAGAAATCGTACTTGACATTTTTAAGTAAATAAATCTATCGATGTTTCAAACCAAAAATAGATAATATTTTTTTAAATTATCAACAGACGGCAAACCATTTTTATATTTTTTCAATTTATTTAATTTGTGAGAAATATATTTATTTATTTATACATTAAAACTAATTAGATTAATTAGAAAAATGTTGTATAATTAAAAATAATTGTTTTTAACTTAAAATTTTGTAGTTGAACTTTAAAATTTTTGGCTATAATCTTTATAATTTGACCATTATTTTATTTATGTATAAAAATGGTGAATATATATTTATAATATCGCGTCTGGTAGTCACATATTTATTATTGTTATTCGTTATAATTTACTCAGCTCGAAATAGTGGACTGTATGTCAACTATTTCGTGTATTTTGAATAATGGATATTTATGACTTTTGAGGTTTCGTGTATTTTAAATAATATATATTTACTAGTTTTTTTGGATTGTCGTGGAGTACCATTTCTGATGTAGGAAATAACAGTTTTTTAACATAATAAAAATCTCTGTGATTAGTTTATATTGCATTTGATTTGAGAGTACTTAGTAATAGAAAGGAGTAAAGCAATTGGCTCTTAGCTGGGAATCATCCTCGGAATAAAAGAAATCATATTTTTTATAATACAATTTATCTAATTATATTTTGTTTTATATTTTATGTTTATCTTTTATTATTGCTCCAAATATATAGGTCGCGTTATATTCGAGGCCGCGTTATATTCGGGCTAAAACGATATTGAGTTTTATTGCAAACGTTTCATATACCGCGCGTGCTTGACATCATCGGGTCTGAGTAAGAAATGCGTTTATTTGGGTGCATAAACAATGACAGAAAGGCATAGCATGGCCTCGTTCTATGCTCGAATAAAGTATTTCGGTCTCTCGACAGTTAATAAGAAGTCCAGGCGCCACAACAGTCTCCTCAAAACCTCCAAGTGCAACTGCTACACAGTTAAAGCATCATACCCCTTAAAAATAAAAAGTGTTATTTTTTAAGTAAAAACCCTCATTAGCGACTAGGCATAATTTGATGTTTCTAAATATGAGAATCAGCTAAATGATCGTTTAATAATCTTCACAATGTTTATGAATCGTAAAACATTGTTTTGTACGACACGGTGTTCCTATTGAGAATCATGTAAAACAGCCTGGGCTTTCCTCGATCGAATCGTCTCAGTTAGCCGATTTGCCTTACAAGATCATCTGATATGACCAGCTCAGATTTTTATATGTGACTATTTAAGCCATTAGTTTACGTCAACATATCAAAAACCCTGTTGGCTATGCTCTAGAGAAGAACATTCGTTAGAAAATTAGCAACACAATGACAGAAGTCATCATAAAAGTAGTGGATAATAGATAAAAAGGGATTAGCTGTAGGCATTTGGTAATCATGAAATTTTAAAGCCTAATAAAAATATAAAATAATTTAATCAGGTCCAACTCTTGCTCCACCTAATCTACAATTGTCTTTTCTGTGAGAAAAAAATGTTTTAGTGTGCTAAATTAATGTCTAGGCTTTGACTATGCGATTATTTTATATATTGATTGTTTTATATATCAATGTAAAAATATTTCAAATTATAGGTTAAATTAAATATTAATTTTAAATAAAATTGAAATATTTTAATTACAGTTGTAATTAAATTATTGCAATTTTATTGCGTTTTTTATATATTATTTCGGAAACTTGAAAATCTGGCGAAAGTTTTTAAGCGCACTGGCGAGAAGGCGTACGCGAACGCCGCAAACGCAACAAAGTTGAACAGTGCGTGTTCGCTCGCGGTAGCGGTCGTGTGTCTCTTCCGTAGTGCGCTTTTCTGTGTTTACACTTTATTCTCGTGATAGTGTTTCTAAACAAATGGATTAGTGCAGTTTTCTTTTCGGGTAAGTCTTAAACGGTGCAGAATAACTTTTAATTTGATATTCTAGAAACTTTCATTTAAACAATACCCGATAAAAAAACAAAACTGTCAGATGTTTTAAGTTAGTATACTTAGGTAAAACCCCTCAAAAGAAACTTGCATATAAAACAAATTAAGTCTGTAGAGCACGTGTAATCTTGTAAGATTCTTATATGTATGAAATTATTATAAAAAATAATTGAATGTATATTATGGGATTATTTATTACGTATTTAAAATGATGTGTTTGAAGCTACATTTTATTAATGTGAGTTGTAAAATAAAAGTTTTTTCAAAACTCGTTTAAATATTTTGCGCGAAAAGCTCGCAGAACTCGCGCAAATTAGTTCTTGAATGTTTTTACTGTTTTTTTTATTGCATAAGTTTAATAAGACATAAAGCAAATTTCACACTCATTGTACTCGTACTTTTAATGTACTCGCTAACACCCTCCCTTTTTTTATTCGTGATACAAATGTAAATTTTTGTATATAAATTCGCTCGTATTACGGCTGATTTATGCGACGTTTTTCAACAATGGCGCGACTTATTTTTAAAAATTTCGCCAATTGGAAATTTCACGGTTGCGCACCGCTGGACCATTTCCCACGAAGGCCTATCTCTTTGCGATGGAATCCGACCGGTTTCCGCAACCGCCATCTTTGAAAAATTCACGTATGCGTGTGTATGTACAATTGTAATTATCGGCGATTAACAGATTAACAGTTGGCTAAATTGCATCGAAATTATGAACGTGGCGTCGGCGTGGGCGCCTAATAATATTTTCGGCCAATTCAATGTCTGCGATAGTAAAGTCAATGCCATTTTGTAGGACCGCCCGTTTTAAATTCGTAGCGCGTTTGGCCATAACGATAATAGTTTCGAGCAATCGTTTTCGTCTGCGATCGATCGACTCGAATTTAAATAAATGAGCGCTTTTACTTTGAATATTTTTCACTGGAAAACAAAAGTGTTTGAATAACAAATGGATTATAAATGAGCTTTTGTTTTGACTCTCAAATTCGAGCTTTTTCAACTGTCTATATTTGCATATGAATATCAAATGTTTTATAACATATTTTGACTTAATTTAATGGCTTAAATTTATTTTTCATCCCATAAATATAAAAATGGTTGTTTATGAGAATATGTTTATATTATAAACTGCCTTTTCATTATTAGTAAAATAGTACACAATTAGTATAAATTCTTCATATTCCATTTGTTAAACTCATAGCGTACACTTTTACTTTCATTTGAGTGACATCTATTATGAGAATGATTATTCATTACATCGTTTATGCAACTTGTTCCTTGCACTCAAATTGTAGATATCACAATAAAACAATATTTGTCTGAATTAGTTTTTATATTCATTGGTTTAAGAATTTTTTTTTTAATTATTATTGAAATAGTATAATTTTAACGTAATCGCTGATACATATTACCATAAAAACGTTGTTTATACGGTTTAACATATAAATCTTAATTACATAATACGCTCATACCTTAAAAATTTTACCTATGTTGTTTCGTTAAATTATGAACTTTCAATACCTCGCAATATACCATGAATCCATTTAGTATTTTATAAAATGTATATTAAAAATTAATATAATATAATAACATTTAACATACCTCTTTTATAAAAATCAGAAGACTTCTTATTATAATACTCAGAAGCTAATTTTTTAACTTCTTCATAACCATTACTTTTTTACAAACTAAAAAAATTATCTTAAAATATGGTTTTCCGGTGGTATAAGATCAGGAGGAAGACTGGATGTTGAATTGTTTCCACCCTAAGCTCTTAATTTTATCCTTCATATGTAATTAAGTTGAAACAATAAATATATGTTCGTATTTCAGCGATTCAAAATTGATTATACTCCATGAAGTTCCCCCATAGATTTTTAAGACTTTTTTTATGTAAGGACTGCTTTAGGGGTCGATTCTCATAGCTGACCTTTCGAAACCATTGTGTTTTATGTCTCTGGTTCGAATACAATATGTACTTTTATCTCAACTGAATAAATTATTTGAAAACAGTATTTTCGATTCAAATTACAAAAAAATGTTTGAATGTTATTTTACCTTTTTTTTATATCTTTTGATTTATGATATATGTCATACTTTTGTGTAGGTAAACTTAAGAAAAAGTATAATTTGTAACAGATTTGAAATCACGTACATTTCGTGCAATAGTATAGGTACGCATTGTTCTCGAAGATCAGGTTGAACTCTTGGATCTTCAACTTTTGTTTTTTTAGGCTGTCCTGGTCTATACTCTGAGTAGCTTTGGCTGTTTTTGTAAAATATTTTTTCCACCTAAAAATGTTGCAGGGATCTAAATAGATCATAGTAGTTTGGAGCAATGTCTGAAGAATACAGTAAGTGGGAAAGAAGTTCCAAAGAAAATCAATTGATTTTTTCTATCTTATTTTTTGATATATGAGGGCGAACGCTGTCTTGGTGTAAGATTACCCTTCTTTGATTTATAAGTGAAAGTCTTTTTTATGGTTAGAGTCGCTTTTAAACGAATTAGCTGAGCACGCTATGTGTCTGTTGTAATTGTCTGCCTATAATCCAATAACTCATAATGAATTATGCTCTTCATATCCCACCCAATGGATTGTAATCCTGTTCTCAGTGTTGGAATTGGGGATTGATACGTCGCGTGTTAAAAGTAAAGGATCCACTTTTTATATTCAGTAACAATTCGACTCAAAAATAAACTTTTCTGTTCTAGAATCATTAATTACTGGCATATTGAAAATCGATGCGCATGGTTTTCTTCCGATCATTTATGAGATTCCCATATTCTGCAAATTAAAATCTTTCCTAACTTTTTTAATGTCCGTAAACTGATGCTTCTGTATCGTTAATCTCGGACCTGCTTTGATGACAGCCCTAACATCTTCACTAACAACCCCTAAGGACTACCCGCACTTACCCGAAATTATCGTTGCAAATGTAAGAAGAAAACCTGATATATAAGGCAAAAGCATATTGACTCACTAATCTCTAAAATCGAGAAGTACGATAAGACCATAAATATATTTAATATGGACATTAAATGCTTAAGTCACAGCTGCAAATTTTTGTAGCTGTACTTATAACTTAAGCTTTTTTATACTTTTCTTTGTATTTTTAATTTTATAATAAACGTTTTTTTTATGCGAGAGGTATACATATATTATGAATTTTATCATGACTTGCGACTTTTTTTGCAATTTAATTAAATTTATTATTTTTTAATTGTATTACGTTTTTTTTTAATTTCCATTTGAAAAAAAATCTCAGGCTATCACTTCTTGAAAATAGCCAATTTTATTTTGGCATACCTAATAAATAACACATTATGTTTGAAACTTACAAAACACGTGTCAAAAATGACGTATTGCAATGTTTCCACATATAATTAACTCTCGCGATAAGTAATAAAATCACCACTTAGCGATTACGATAAAACTGAGTTGTTTCAAGCTTTTCATAATATGCATAATACTACATACAATAGGTCGATATGGTCGACGAGCTTAAATAATAATAGGGCTTCACGAACGACTTTCACACAATATAATCGTAAAGGGCTTTTTTCTCACGCCATTTGCTTATTTTTTTAATTTCATACGCACGCGTAAAAACTATGATTATACGTACAAGTAATTTATAATAATTTAACAATCCGTTATATTATATATTATATTTTTTATCAAAATTTCCGGTTTTTTATTTTTATATATTCGCAATCATACTCATCGATTTACTGTGCTTCGTTATTATTTTTTTAGTCTACATAGGAACGTTCGCTTAAAACCTCATATCCATTACGAACTCATAATACTTATTCCAATCACGAATTCGTACATTCGTTCGTGCAGTTTTATGATTCATGAATTCCAGTTAAGTTTCGATTCTGATAGAATGGTATACGTTTGCGAAATCTCATGGATCAGCAAGGTGTACTATATAGTTTATAGTGTATATAATGAGAGTGTATGGATGCTTTTTATACACATAAGTATCTGTATTGTATTCTTTTGTATCGGTGAAAGCTGATCTGTCCATATGGCGTTGCATTGCGAATGTGGAACGAATCTTTGCCTTGGGCAAAAATTAAACACTCGCTTCAAAACACTACGTGTGTATGTTCAAAACAACAGATTAATATGTCTAACAGAAAAAAAATGATACTTGTACATTGCTGGCATGTTTGCGATAGATGGGAATATTCGATAGATGAATGGTGTTATATAACATAATATGTACATGATCAATGTGTCGGTCATTGATTTTAAAGAAATAAAAAAAGTTTCGACATAATTGGCAGTTTGTGTTTGATGGATAGATGCCTATTTTGTTACGGAGAAACAAATTTTACGATCGTAAAGTATGATTGTTATCTGGATAATTTCATTAGAACGATCAAAGCAATTATTGTATGAAAAACAAATAGTTTCCAGCAAAGCAACCTTCTGCGCTCGATCTACTTAATTTCATTTTAAATTTAAAGGTATTGGGATATATTTTATGCTTATTATTTTGTCAAAAGGGTAGTTGAAACGAGTCAAATATATGTGCGTACAAATTAAATAAACGATTTGTCATTATTCAATTACACTGTGGAACACGTTTATTTAGGGTAATTAGTTACACCATTTTGACTAGCAAAACGTTACATCTTCAAATAACAGCTGTAGAAATAGAAGGCTTGTGTATAATGCATGTTAATTATTCAATGCATAAATCACAGCTAGCAAAGGAATTGTAGGAACAAATTCCTCTGTATCGAATACATAGCATAACTTTAAAAAGATTGTCATTGAGTCAAATACGTTAAATGTTTAACTTTACTGAAGTTATTCGAGTAATATTACACTTTCATGAATCGTAATATTCAACAATGGAATTTGTCAAATCTAGCGTATGTGTATAGATTGTGTGTTGTACAAAAGCAACCCCTAGAAAGGACCATTTTCTGGCGTTGTCACATGTTATCACAAAGTATATATTCAAAAGGTTTATGATAATGATGCGAGACTCAAAAAGGCTTTTGCTGGGATATGGGACATAACTTTGTGTTTGCAAATTTTAATAAAAATATTTATAGCTATATTAAGTTTACATTTAAAAGTCTATAAATGTTAAAAAATGCCATAAAGGTAAACAAGCCGAAAAGGATATTGAAAGACTATAAATAAAGTTTTTATGCATTTTTATCGAATGACGAAAGTTGAGCGGCTCTCCATATGTCGATTTCCCTGAGCTACACTTAGAACGCTCAAGTTATTTAACGTGTTTTTGAATTGTGATTCTTAACGGAAAAACACTGTAGGTTTCCGAAAATAGTCTGCCGTAATTGATGTTTAATTTCGGTCGTAAATTTTCAAAGTGGGAACATCCTCGAGCGAAAAAGGCCCGATCTTCCCAGGCTCTGTTCGATAAATCATTTGCGTTCTCCGAACGGATCAGATAAGCGTTTTCCAAAATGTCATGAGAAGCCCAGAGAGCGAAAGAGAAGAAAAACTGCTGCCATTGTACGCCGGCTGAATTTAAAGCGGAGCTCCGAAGTTCTCGGATTATCCTTCTTATGTGTTCACTTTCGTTTTTCTGACTGCCGACGCCGTGTTGTTAGCGATTCGATCAAATTCATCGTATTCTTTGATGGTACAGATATAGAAATATTTATTCAATAGCGGAAATTCAAATATTCCCTCTCTCTAAAAATAACAATAAAAACTAAACTAATTGTATTTTATGTAATTAATAAGTAGGAAAAGTGGGAAAATAATAGTCAATAACGTAATGAGTTTAATTGAAAAATCAACAAAAAACAATTAAATGTTTTCACGCATGTACCACTTTGTGCTTCAAACATAATACATATGAAATTGATACAAAAATGATACACATCTGTTTTATGACTAGCTTTAACAATGGTGAAAGACTGATGATTTTGACTGTTTTGCTTGTTTATTTTATGCGGAAGCGTTCTTTCACAAAATTGTAAAATTCAGGAAAAATGTTCCGTTTCATTTTCAACGCTCGCAGCATTTCATTAACACGTAAAAACGCTTCTTATATTCAGTAAAAATTCTGCTATTTTTCAAAATAAAAGGCAATATTTTAAAACGGGAATGACATTTTATTTGAAAATATTGATTTTACTGGAACGGCGTTTCGGAGAGTTCCGCCTTACTTTCATTCATATATACAAATATTGAGGCAGCATGAAAATTTGCGATATGCTGCTAATAAACTACTTTTTTCATATAAAAAATAAAACATTTGATTGAGACTGAGAAGTAATATCCGGCAATATCGTAGTGTATAAATGCTCTAGTTATTGAATACGAGAACTTCATTCCGTAACGTTTTTAATTAAAAGTGTACGTATGGCGCATTTTTTTTTTAAATTTATAAATACAAATAAGAGTACTGTCGGGGCCCGAACCCGTGGATTTGAGTTATCGGTTTAGAACTTACAGACTACGCTATTGCGACCATTGTAATGAAATTGCAGACTTATCACGATAACCCCCAAGTAGTGGGAGTTGATGTTGATGCAGAATAATAGTTAGGATGAGATAGATGCTGTTGTCATATAATGAGGGCATTTTTCAAATACACAATAGCATATACCTTTCTGTTTAAATATTATCAGTATTTGATTATTAGGTAAACAGTTGATGTGATAAGATTAGGGGTTAAATTCTTTCACTACTTTTTCTGTACCATCGTTTATTGTATTAGGAAACTATATACATCAACGGCTTCATATGTATTTCACGGAACTGTTACTGGCGTTACTCCACATCAAGCAAGCAAATTTTATTTGTTGTAGATAACGTTCTGTTTCTATTAAATATCGGTCTAAGGATCGCATCGAAGTATTACATTTAAGTTGAGTTCAAATATACAACTAGGTATTTAACGCTCGTTCTTAGTTTTATACTACTACATTGTTAAGGCTGTGCTGCCACCTCTAGAAACATTTCTTTAAATTTTAATTGATTTAAGATCAAAAGCACTATTGCAATATTGTATAGCAATGTATAATCCCGTATATATTTTTAGATATCATTAGTTTATATATATCTGAATAATCCCTAAGTATGATTTTTATTTAATTTAGCATTAACATTAGTATGATTTTTAATTAATTTGGCTACGAACAGAGCAATTTATAAAATAAGAGTTAGAGATAATAATTTTTGTTTCCTAACAATTTTATACTACTACCCTATTTCTTTTTCAGAGGTGGTGACAAAGTTTGTCTACGTTTTGTTAATGTAATTTTCTATGTATGATATATATTGAAATGCACTGAATTAAAAAATCTTTAATTTGAAACTGAATTTAGCTCACAAAAAGCAAAATGAAAAAAATTGCCTGATATTTTATGAAAATACAATTTCAATCAAAATATTCAGTCGAAACCGAACATTTTTAAGTGAAACTTTTCGAAATCGAAACTGAACGTTCGATCGAAAGCTCAAAATTAAATTAACCGCGAAGCGCTTAACTCTTTGCTTGCCGAACTTTTTTGGATTACCATCTATCTAAATATCGATGTTTTTGTCCTTTGAAGTAAAGGTTTTTTTCTTCTTCGTTAAAGCAAGTACCATGCGTTTCATTAAAAATTAACGATTCTTTTTTTGTTGCTGACCTCGAATCCAATATTTATTGCCGATAGTAGCGAAAACCGATGTATCGAATTTCGGCAGTTAAAGGGTTAAGCTCGTAAAATTTTCTTTAAAAATACTAAGGGGTCATGGAGATTTAAAGTAGTTATTTGCATAAGCTGCTTTTCTGAAAAAAAACGGTAAATTAAATATTACCCACGCAGCATTAAATTTGGGATGTTTTCCTAACAAATTGTTATTTTTAAGCTCACGAAGATTTAAAGTATTTTTTTCATCATCAATTGTGATTTATTTAAAAATTTAATTTTTAGAATTTAAATTAATAGTGTTATTTTCTATTAAGAAATTTCAAGTTTTCGTTCGTTGAGTGTGAGAATATATCTCCTATAGATTTTTTCGACATTTAGACACTTAATTATAAAATATATAAATAATTAGTGAATATGCGTATTAATAAATAGTGAATATGCATTATGAATACTAATGATATTTTTTGCATTTACACATGAGTAAAAAAATGTTTACCCACAAAAGTCCTTAAACGTATTTATGTATCCAAAAGTTCCAACCACATCCGTCTACTTTCCCCTGTTTCTTCGAGAAAAGATGTACTCAATCGACCGGTGTCGGTTTTATAGTGGACAGTTGGTGGTGTATCTTAGCGACCGCAATGATGGCTCGTAAAGCACCACACACACGTTACGAGGCGGTCTATTTTGCGCGCGAAAAACGACCGACCTTTTGACACGTTCACGTTCGACAACAACCGGTTTGGCTCGAAACTGTTGCATTCTAATCCGAACAGTCTTGCTATTGGCCATTGTGTTTTGTGATATAAAAAGTACTCTATAGTAAACAGGTACTTAAAACGGATAGAGTTAGTAACGAGTTTTTTTTTGTATTTGTACAACGCAGTGTCGTTAATTCGAACTGTTATGGCTTATAGGCAAAAAAATATATAAATGGTCAGGTATTATTTTTATTGCTTAAAATATGTACCATATACAATCAGAATTACTTAACAAGGGTTTGCGATGTTTCATATAGCTTGATTTAAATTTGACCTGACCTTATACGTGTAATTAGTGAGGTTTGCAAATTATAGTAAAACATTTGCATACGTAAATTTTATTTTAGCTTTTAATTTTATTAATTTTAGTATATAATGTAAATTGAAAATTCTAAGAATATATAAAATGTATAATTTATTTACGTTGAATTTGAGGACAAATTTGCCTTAATAACAACATATAGTGATATTATTTATATACTTTTGATTGCATAACATAGCATAAAATCAAAATAGCGAAGAACAAATTATATACTTCAAAAATCATGCAATAGTTGATTTTTCTTATGATTAACATATTTTTATACAATATTAATTTTAATTTCAAATTGAGATAGATGATCATACACAAACTTATATATTATTGAAATTTCATATACCATAACATTGCGAACCATAACACGCAAAGCAAAGAAGTACAGGCAGACGTCGCATTTCGCATATTACTCCATAGTTTGTCTGTACTTTAATATTACACTATGTTTTTAAAACGTGATAGCTATCCTTATCGATATTACTACTGATTTCTGATATGCGAGTATCGGGTAAAGTATATTATAACCAAATTTTAACCAATAAGAGAGCGCAAAAAACAATTATCCCTTCGCAGTGGGAACGCTCGTTACCGAGCGTTCGAACTGCGACGCCGCCAACATGATTCTATTGCTTTTGACGCGAATTTTTGACTTCTGAGAAGTGATAATTGTTTTTGCACCCTCCCATTGACCAAAATTCGGTTTAAATATACTTTGACCGATGCTCTTATATCAGAAATTTGTAGTAATACCGATAAGAATAGCTATCATATTTTTAAGACATAGTGTAATTCGATTTCTCTAAATGATATGTATTTTTATGGTCATATTTAATGGGAGAGAGGGCATTATTTCGATGCATTTTTTTTCATGTGAAAGATTTAGCTTTAAGGGTCCGTCTACTCTTTTTGGAATTTAGCTATTTTTAATATTATATGCTCACACTATTCTTATAAGCAGCATATTTTTCGGGTATTTTATTATTACTATTGTTTTTAAAAATTGATTTTGCATAAAAATATTTATTCAAAACACTATTAAAGTATTTATTATTGAGGTCGTTTTTCTTAATATTTTGATTTCATTAAGATTCATCGTATTTCATTAACCCTTTAATCGGTATCGCCGTACATGTACGGTGGTCGATCTTTCTTTGTTTTGAGGTACCCCAAATAGTTATATAATACGTTTATAACTGTAGAAATAATAAATAAAAACATTACATTTATATATTATTTTTTTAAATTTGATTTAATGTAAAAATAATTTCTATTTAAAATAATATCAATAAATTGAAATAAATGAACTAAACAAAAAATATTTTATTATAATTTTGAATTGATATAAATTTGCTTGTGAATTGATATAAAAAAATCAACAAAAGCCAATTTAATATTTAAAAAAAATTTATTAAAATATACTAATACAAAAAAGAAGTAGAATAAACCAAAATAATAAAAAAGTGAGAATCAATTCTATAATTTATGCAATACAAAATAATTATAAATAAATGCTAACAGAAATAATTTTGTAAAAATACGTAAAATTAACTTACTCCCAGGTGTATACTTACAAATTAACAAATGCGTACAAATTAATTTACTACTCAAAAGGTTAAATGGCATGCATTTTTATGGCCAAATTCAAAGGGGGGCAAATGCCTCCGCCTGCCTTAAACCCTAAATGACGTCCTGCTGAATTATCAGCAATCTCGAATGTTAACTATCTCATTTCAAGTATAATTAAATAAGATATTTGATTTTTCTTGCCAATGAGGGTTCGATGATTTTTTACTGCTATTCTCCTTAACCTTGCACGCACAGATATCTGCCCTTTCAGTTCTCAAAATGAACTCGAACTGACAGCAGAAACTGGTCATTACGGCGGATAAGCCAGCGGTTCATAACTCGAGTTCCGCTTTGAACCTGTTGCATAATTCAGTGCTTTTAAACCCGATTTGATTCGTCGCATACATGGTACATACGCCTGTATATAATTAGTCATCCGATAGTTATACCCATTAGCTATGGCACGAACGTTGTGACATAACATAGAGCCTTTGGGGATGACATGCCGCCGAGCTGTCGCACGTAAATTACGTATCGCAGATTGATTGTGATTTATTAGTTTCTAGTTTAAAATAAGACTAAAATCTATAAATATTCAAAAGTTTCTATAAACAATTCATTATATAAAAACTATTTTGTGTATGTATAACATGCATCAAGTCAGTGGCGATTAACTGCTCTTTCGTCTTTTTAGTATAAAAATTTAAAAGCGCTATATCGTCGCGGTATAACCATTTATATACAGGGTTAATATGATGATATATGAGTGACCTATAGTTGATTACACCTGGCTCGATTCTCCAACGGAGGTGAACGATCTGCGGCGGCCGATCAACCGTCGCCGTTTGACTCCTGCGCTTGGAAGTCGATCGCGTTTAGAGGCTGTGTGGCGGTTCATAGTAGTCTGTATATCCACCTACCCACACTTATTTATATTATATGTATGTATATACTACGTCTACCTGTGGTACCTGCTTGCTTGCATACCTGGGAAATTAATTTACGGCGCACTCATAAATATTCTTGTCGGGTCGACATCGTTTACACACGCGCGTCGAAGTCGCGTCATAATAGAAACATGGGAAGAAAACGAATGGATTCATTGTCTTATACATGCCGAAGAAGCTCCGCGGGAAACTTGCTAGAAACGATCTAGATTTAGATAAGGTGAAGGTTATGGCTATAAGCAAATTGACGGCGATAAGCAAATTGACGGCGGACGCACATGATTCCGTAATAAACCAATCAATTCAATCATTCTTTTTTACAAAAATAATCACCATATGATAATCAGTCCATACAGGAATCAAACATTATCGTCTTGTATAACCATTTTTTTAAAGCATCATATTGAAAGCTCATGTCAAATTTTTTAGAACAAGTTTTAGTAGCACAAGTATGTATTTGTTTGAAGCCTATCTTCATAGAATCAGATTTGATAAAAACAGCATTTCTAAAAAAGTACTGTTGTATTGTAGTAATTTTCATGTCATATGAATAATTAAAAATATCAGGGGCCAGCTCAACAATGACATATTTTTTACGATATTATTATCAAAGCTTTGAGGAATATTAATATTGAATAAATGGCATATTGTTGGGTCTGCTCTTAATGTTATCAGTTGTGGGAAAGACTCCTATTGATCTATACCAAATAAATTTACTGATATTCTAAATTATACAAGAGCTTTATACATCTATTTTATTTAAGGATATTTTTCTGTAGTATATTTCGATTAAAAATATATTATTCAGTGATATATTTCTAGTGCAAATAAATTAATATACAGATAGTATACTGCATTTTATTATTTATATTAAACTGTCAACGCCTTAACGATTCGATCCTCGTTTCATATCTTAACGATCGCTCGTTTCGAGATCATTGAATGGTTTGGAACCTGATTTGGAATGTGTCAAGACAGTTACATGAATTAAAATTCTTACACACGTGCCTCTAAATCGAACCAATATACAGTATCTATTTCACAATATGTATTTTAGTATAACATTATATTTTTTATGTAAAATTTAACGGCGCATCTAAAAGTATATTGTATATTTGTTTTGAATTACTAGTTATATCAATGATGTACATTTATAAAATATTTTAATAATAATAAAAAATATGCTAAATCGGAAAATATCTTATTTAAGTTTAAGTAGTAGTACAATATAACTTATACATTTTTTGTAGACATTTGAACTTCTTTTGCGTATTAAAATAAGCTCGTAAAAACGTAACGTATCCAAGTTTTTGTCTCATAAACTCAATCTTATCTTTATGCAAATTAAACCTGCAGTTGAAAATGCTTTTATATGATGAATTATTTTAAAATATTGATCTACTAGTGTTTCCAATATACTCTTCTTAGAAACAAATCTTATTGTAAATCGTGATTTTGTTTATTATCTAAATTTTAGATCATTAACAAAATTGCAAAAATCGCCTTTTTTGGCTAAAACTCCTACAAATCAAATCGGCGATTCTTTATCTGACGAAATATTCAAGTTCACAAAATTGTTCTAACATATGCAATACATTTTTTCATCTCGTGATTGAGTAAAATTTTTTTTCGTAACTGACCAATGACATGTTTTTTTGAGGACTCTTATTATGTTGATTATTTATTTTAAACCATGATATAAAGAATTGTAAATATATCTTCGATAACGTCATCATAATCAAATCAGCTAGTAATACAGTGGCGTGCAAAAAAACGCACCTATTCTTGAAATAATAAGAATTTGAAATATATTCGTAATTCTTTTTAGAATTTCTTAGACTATTTAATAACTTATTTAAGGGTATGTCTATATTGTTTTTGAGTGCTTATATAGCTAATTTGCCGTCAGTTTTGGTAGTGAAAATATTTATAAAAAATATAATACCAAATCGTCCACAATTTAGCTTAGAGTAAAAAATCAATATGATTGTTTGTTTCTTAATAAGGTAATCGACAAGATACATTTTGCAGTCTATCAGTTAAGGGTAAAAAAACTGCGAGCTCAATGATCTGGGGGTGCTTATTATATTCCGAAATGGAAGGTATTCACTTTATAGACGGATTATAAAATTGTCATAAAATTGTTTTCATTCCTTTGATTAAAAAGCATGTGATCTCAAATATGAACTTCATGTGATCAGGCAAAAATAGTCAGTAATGTTTTTTTAAGGAAATATTTAAAATAAAAAATCTTAGACTTTTACTATCGCTGTGTAATGATGAATAATTTGAAAATTGCTGCTGAATTACTGATAATACCGAAGGGAAATTTAAATTACTAATTAAGGAATCTCTAATGGGAGTTCATATACATATATATGTAGTATCATATAGATTTTGCTTTCAATCAACATCACACGTTCTACAAGTCGACAAGCACATAACGAAACGATTTCGTTCAAAAGATTTGTCTCTCTCTTTGCGGTTGAACTCTACGACAAAGTTTTCCAGTGCTTTTCCCTGCCATTTCAATCTAGGACCCTAGACCAGAGTCACTTAACTTTGAAAACCACCTCTCGGCGTTCATGCAAATACGCTAGTATCGAAAGTTGTAAAATTCGCACCATTCGCGACATCTGCTCTCCGTTGGAGGACTCCTCAGAGGTCGGGGCAGCTAGCTCATCGGGGCCGGACTGGGACTCGTTTCCGCTAAACTTTCTAATCGAGTTAACAATTTGGTCGGCAGCCGCTTGCCGAAATGTCGCCTAATTGAATTGTTCCCGGTGAATTTTTAATTCCGACCCCGAGCGCTTATTAATTCGATCGTGACGTGTTGGGAATTGGTAATTTGCGAATTTTGAATGCGCGCGCGCTCTCCATGATTAGATTTTGCTCCTTTCCGGAAAGGTTTTGATTCATTATTACGTCATTGTTTGGAATGTGTGCGTGAGTTATTATTTAATGTATGCGTGCGCTATTGGGCTCGTGCGCTATGCATAAAGTGCTAAAATTCGCACCTACATAAGTAATATTATATTGCATAAAAAATATATATTATTGACTAAAAATAAACAGTAGTCAAATAACTGGTTTGTATAAATGTCACGGTAAACAAAAGAATATGAATGTGACTTTCATAAGTTTAAAATTCCATTATGAAAATAACATGTCTTGTTTAATCAATATTTTGACGCTTGGATGAATTCTGATCCTTCATCAATATTTTAAAGATCGATGATTAGAAGGAATGTTATTTATAACCTGATATATGTGATGGTTGATATATTCAGAATTTAGTCTATGAGATTGTGTTATTAGGTGCTTTCTTGGTTCAATTCAGCATAAAGCTGTAAGCATAAACTGTGCTTTTGAATTATTTGAATGCTTCAAAAAAATGCTATAACCCCAATCTGAATATTCGAATATTTTAATACTCAATATATTTATTATTCGGTTATATTTGTAGTGGAATATAGATTTTTAATTTCTATATGAATATTGCACATTAAAAATATAATTCAACATTATGATATCCATGATGTAGCGCCACCAATTTTGCGCTTTTTTGCTCCAAAATTAATTTTCTTATCTTATAGTTATTTATTACAGCAATTGTCTAGCTAAATGCTAAAAAAGCAGTTGCATACAAAATAATAGTTAAAAAGTCTTTGTAATTGCCGAAATTCCAGAAATTTAATGTTGGTATTGAATTTTCTCAATGCTGGTATTGAATTTTCTATCTCTTTTAAATCGATACGAATAATATTTAAAATAATTTATTATTAAAGTCGTAGCTGCTGCAACTCATTGTTGGCAATAAGGTCGGAATAAAGTAGCCAGTAACGTCTCAGACTAATAACTCTGAGGTTGCGGGCTCGAGCCCCGGCAACAGCACTCGAATTTTTATTTAGAAAAAAATGTGCTTTTATTATAAAAACCGGCTCCAGCTGCGTGACATCTATTGGTTATAAATTAAATTACACATAATAATTTAATAATTATTAATATAGATGTCACCGATTCCTAGACTTTCAGTCTGGTGGTTAATACTTATTGTAGGTATTTATTTTATCTGATTAACTTATTCAGTTGGTACAGATTTTTCCCGTTGTAACACATTGGGCTTATGCCTGTCAGGTTACAATGGAATATTTAATAAGAATAAAATAAATAAAGCCCACAGCAACAGAATCTAAATGAAATATTTCGCAACAGGAATTATTAAAATAAAATTTAATTGAAGCTTAAAACATATAATGTTTTATATGTTTTAAGATTTAATGATATTATTATGGTTAACATAGAAATATTTATGTACATTTTATATAAGCCCGTATTAACTTTACAAACTGTATTTTTCGATTCTTCATAACTTTACGAATATATTCGAATATTTTATCGCTTACTATTCGATATTCAAATAGTTGAAAATAAGAAATATTTATACTCTAGCTATAACCATTTATAGATATTTAGAAATGCGTAATCGATCGCCAAATTTGTTGAAACTATTAATAATGATATATGACGATTCGATAAATTTTACATTAAAATTTGGAAAGAAGTTGAGATCCAACATATTTTATTTATCCTCAAAGAAAATTTATTTCAGATAACCACAAAATTAAATCCAGTTTATCGAACGACTTTGCTAGCTGTTTAATTTCTTTAAGATTTGGGAAATAAGTTGAGATACAACATATTCTAATTAACCTTAAACAAAATCGAACGACTTTGTCTAATGTTTAATTTCTTTAGAACATTGAAAATAATTTATTAATAAATATGGCGTTGTTGAGAGCAATCTTTTTTCTCTTCTTTGAAGTAAAAAATGAATTTAGTTAACAAGCTAATTAAAAGCAGTTCTAATGTTTTATTTTTATATAACCTTGCAATAATGTATCAAAAAGCATGGAATTGTTAAGATCAATAATTGACATTTTCTTTATTTTTTAAAGTGAAAACTGTTCTTAAAGAAAAGTAGTTTTTCATCGCCTATTACACTGTTTTAATTTTTTACAACCTTTAAATTAATTGAGATTACTTTAATTTTCACTATATATTTTTTTATATTGAATTAAAACTGTTCTCAAAGAAAAATATTATAGATTCAGATAACCATAGAAATGAAAGCTGTTATTCTAATGACTTTGGCTACTGTTTTTTTTTAAATAACCTTGTAATAACTTATCAATTAGCACCACATCTATTACCGATCTTGTTATAATAAATACTTAAATATTTAAGCATCCAGATAAAAAGTTTTATTGTAAATTATTATTTTTGTTAGTTGATTATGTATTTTAAAGTCTTTTTGTGTATTTTTTGGCGCTGCATTTTAATCATAAAAAATAAGAATTTATTAATAATTTTCAACGATAATCTTTGTTCCAAGACACTGGTTAATGTTAAAAATTATTTTATTACACAATAATAAGTATATTATACATCACTATGAAATTAATAACGATGCTATTATGAAAAATATTAAAGGCATTCTTAAAGAAAATAATATTTAAAAATCTATAATCTATATTATATGACATAAAAGTCAAGATCTTAATTAATTAAATATGTATTATAAAAATGTAAAAAATATTATAGAATACATATATAAAAAACAAGCCGAGATATTTTATTTTAATGTATAAAATATATATAAATTTGAGTTTTAATATGTCAGGTACGAATTGAAATATCACACGTTGTATGATATTTACACCCACGACTTTTACATCAATATTATAACGGGAAAATATATTTATTAATTATTCTAAGAAATGTTTTTTCAAACATAATTCAAATTAGTCGAGTAACATCAAAGGCATAGAAAGTCTTTCATATATGTATTTTCCTTTACTGAATTATTATTGCATATTTGTAAACATCATTAGATAACGTCAGAGATATGAAATCATTTGTCAAACTTAACTGAACTCTCGAGTTTAACCAAACAGATTACCAAGAGCCCATTTTGTTAACCGACGCTCTTATCGAAACACAACTAACTTAGAACCAGAGATACAATCAAGCAAGCCATTCGACCGGCACAGGGCATCGCAGCGGTCAGATAAAAATCTGACCATAATCCGCAGGAATTCATGTAATTTCACATCGATTCGCCGCAGGCCATCATTGTTGGCTACACAGCAATCCAAGAAACGGAACATAATGACTTCCGATCTACTACTTTTGTATCATCCAGTTAAAAAGAATTACATTGCAATATTATATAAAATTATATTAAAAAAACGATTCACGTACCATATGTTTCCTTTTTTGTCGTTGTATTTTTTACCTGTTATAATAGGTCGTATTCCGTTTCGCGACCCTCACCCCGTTAATTATATACGTCCAGAGATGAATAATCCACTTTTAAGGTCGCCCAGGATCCGTGAAGGACGATTAAGGGCACTCGCATACATACACACGCGTGTTAGGTTTGTGGTCAAGCCAGGAATTATCCTTTCAGTTTTATCGTTTCAAATTTAAACTCGCTCGGATTATTGCTGGACTTTGCCCGAATCGAGATTCCAAAGTTGTATTATGTGTATTAGCATCGTAAAGGAAAACGGTTAATGTGCGAAAGCCTTAGCGTAAACGTTTCAAATATAATCAGTTGGAAGTCGGAGTTCGTGTAAGTTGACTATTTGAATGGACAAATGTAGATTAGATGTTTCTGAAGTAATAACATTAATGTTGATGTTAAAAAGTTATGATTTAAAACTGAATTTATCCCATTAAAATTGTTGAGCTCACATTTTTATATTTATCCATATTCAGTTAATTGGAAGCTCGAATGACTGAAAAATAATTAAAAACTCAAAATGTACATGATGTTTTTATTATGGCATAATATTGCATAGAGCTACTTTTTGATATAATTTATAACAAAAAAGATTGTAATTTCCATTTCTGTAAATTATCCATTTAAAACCCACGTCAAATCTGATGTATTAAATTAGCTTTAACCTTTTACGTTCTAAGCTATTAAAAAGGTAAAAGAGCGCCGTAGGCACATTTTGTTTCATTTTTTTATATATAACGCGGCAAACTTTTAAACTAGTTTCCTTAACAACACTTTTTTAAAGTTTAAGGAAAGATAGTTAGTGGTATTATAGCTTATTTATTTAATTGGTTTGAAATCGCCACCAGAATAATTTGCTATCTTGATAAGTTTTAGCAAAAGTAACTCTTTTATTTACATATTTTTTTAATCTTATAAAAAATGTCATTGTAATAGAACTTGTTTGAAAAAATTAAAGTTATGATACAGTCGATTTTGACAAAGATATGTAATATAATAAACATGTGTAGAATCCAGAATTTCACGTGAAATATTATTTAATATTGTCTTTGTTATTTTATAATATATTCAATATAATTTCAAAGATATTATAATTAATATGCTTTGACAAAACACTTGATTGTTTCATATCATTATTGTTAAAAGTCTATTGAGAAATCACTTCGATGTATTCCATTCATATTTCTGTAACACAGTAAGTCGCGTACTAAATGAACATGTGACAAAACTTTAAATATGAGTTACTTTAATATTTTTTTTCATCGATGTTTAAATTTTATTTTATATTTTCTGTTTTTATACAACACAACAATATTATTCAAACACTTATGTATATATTATATTTTATATAAGATTCATAGTTTTTCATTAAATTAGAAATTCAAGGGGGTCCCTGTTTAAAATCCACGTCAAAAGCAATAAAATCATGCCGTCGGCATCGCAGTGGTTTTCTAGCGTGCATACTAAGACTGTTTAGAACGATAATATGACTTACAATAGGTGATAATTAAATTAAGCATAACTAAACCAAATTTTGATCAATAGGAGAGCGCAAAAAACAATTATCCTTTCTCAGAAGTCAAAAATCCACGTCAAAAGCAATAAAATCGTGCCGTCGCCGTCACGATTGTATTGCTTTTGACGTGAATTTTTGACTTCTAAGAAGTGATAATTGTTTTTGCGTCCTCCTATTGACCACAATTCGGTTTGAATATACTTTGATCAGCCCTCTTATATTAGAAGTCATAGTAATATCGACAAGGATGGGTATCATATTTTTAAAACATAGTGTAATATTCAAGTGCAGATAAACTATGGAGCAATATGCGAGATGCGACGTCTGTATGTGTTTCTTATTTCGATTATTTTCCCCTAAGAGATGAGTTGGCTTAGTCTATATTTTGCCCTTGACTTAATAAATGTTTTAAAACTATAATTGGTTTTAGGATTTTTATTAGGTTAGGTTTCGGTTTGAACAGCAAATTGCCATTTTGCAACGGTCAAGTTTCGTTTTATAGACATTTTAGAATAGTTTTATAGAGCCTATAAGTTATATTTATTATATTTTCGATAGTAGAAACCTATATTTACTGGTAAAAATGTATTCGAACTTCACTATTGTCAAAATAGCTTTACTGAAAAATACACATTCACTATAACATTTATACATCGCATGTTATGTATGTAAATGTATGTATCTACATATGGAAAAGTTGAAATTATATAATTTGACTAGCATCTGCCAAATATATTATATTTTCATTGGTAAAATTATATTTCTATCGGTGAAAATTCAATCCGATATTATTTCACTCAAATGACATATTTTAAAAATATTTCTGGGATAGATTTGTTACTGAATTTCTGGCTTTGAATTAGGGATGTGATTTCAGCATTTTTTTATTATGTCATTAAAATTTCAAATACTACTTGAAAACAAAGAAGTAATTTAGAATGGGGCATTTGCCCCCCCTCCCCCCCTTGAATTTGGGGAAAAACATGCATGACATTAAATTAAATACTATGTATTTATTTTAATATCATGCATGTTTTTCTCAAAATTTAAGGGGCGGGATGGGCAAATGCTCCCTTCTAAATTACTTCCCTGTCTTCAAGTAGCATTTAAAAGTATATCTATGATATATGTATATATATGTATAAATTATAACAGTAGAACATACTATTCATTGAATGTAGGTAAGATTTGTACAAATATTGTAGTACCTCAAATAAATACAATTTCGCTGAATATCGTATATGTAAAACCGTAATGACAAATTCTGTTATGTAAATCATTCTTTGTAAAACGAAATTAATTTATTCGAATCCTTTAATCATTTCGTCGTGACGTATTTGCTTCCAAACAAATACATTTGCTTCCAAACCAGATTTCAACCCTTAAGAGCATTACGCTTCCGCTTTTACTTAAAATCCTTAGATCCATTTTTGATTCAGAATCAATTTCACGTACAATAGATGCGCAAACAATCGCAATCCCACACCGCCTATCCCATTGTGTCATACTTGTAGTACCACAATTTGTAAACACACACAGAGAAAGTATCGAGCGTGTGTGGGCGCCGGGACTAGTGCAAGGTTCGACGATGGAATACGATTAGGCCTCCCCCATGGTGGAAAGCAACGAGGAGGGGTGGCCGTTGCGAGCGTGACTCATGCACCCCTCCCTGTAGTATACTATACAGAGGTGAAAGCTGAGGGGGTGCAGCGGCGGTGCCAGTGCACCCTTAATGTTTGTGTGTGTGTGTGTTGGTGTGTTTACTTTGTTTTTTTACTTGGCTTGCGATCAAAATTCGAGTCCTTCTGAGAAAAAGGAAGCGGAGAACAGGTGAAAGGTGTATCACGATGCTGCCACTTTTAAATTGTATTAGTATTATATTTTGTAAAACTACCCTTGTAAAGCAATGCGATGAGCTGTGTAAATTAGTCATATATTAGACGTGTCACCTAGCTTCTTATAAAATATAATAATCGTTAAAATAAGTTAGATGTGTATCGAAATAGACACTGTAGAATTTACTCATGCAGAAAGCCAGGTAATAATCTGAATAATTGTTGAAATTCTTAACTTAAATACATATGTATGTATGTGTATGTATTATATACATATATAGTGCATACATAAAGAAGAGATTATGATTCATAGTAAAACATATTTTAATTATTATATATGAGTATATTCATATATAATAATTAAAATGATGAACTATGTTGTAGATTAATAGAACTTGGTATTTTCATATTATGAAAAAAATTACTTTGGGGGTGAAAAAAGATAAATAAATCTGTACTAACATCTGTGTGTCATAAAATAAGAATGTTTTAATTAATTAAAAAAAGAAGTAGTTGTACATAATGTTCTAATGTTCTATACACATTTTGTTAAATTGATTAATATAATAATTATATATACGAGAGAAATTGATAGGGTAATTTTTCAATAGTCACTTTCTGTTGCATGATCTATTATATATATTTAAATAATACCTGAAAAACTTGAGCTCGAATGTGTCTGGAATATAATTTAAAACGATCATCACAAATTATGTTTTCTTAGATTTTCCTAATCTCACGGATGAATATCGTGATGAATATGTTATGCATATTATGTAAATAATTAATAAAATAAATGTCATTGATTCTTATACTTTGATTTGAGTCTGCTGTCTCACAACTTAACTACGCTGTTATAATGCATTAGGTCAACGTCTAGTATGTTGCAACATAATATTAACAATAATTAATAAAAAATAATTTGGGACGAACTTATGAAAGTATCATTTTTATTAATTCATAACTAATATGTGTTCCTATACTCTAGCTTGTCGTTAAACCGACGTTGACCCATGTGCTTAGTTGGCCCTTAATATTCTAAAATATTCGATTATAATATTGATCTTTACTTGAATGACCGACGTCAGTATGTAAGCTATGGTATTCGTCGCTATTATTTGGCTCGTTCTAGTGTACCGCAGGGATCTAATTTGCGTAATCTGCTCTTTCTTATTTTTATCAATGACAATTGCACAACTCCTCTATTAGCACAGCTATCTGAATTTTAATCCTTCTGTCGGATAGTATCGATTAGTTATCATCTAGGTACTTACAGTTGATGAACGCCCTGCATGTGCTTTTAATTAAATAAATTTAAAAACTATGGCATTTGAGAACTGAGATTATTCATTATGTGCTGATTACATAAAAATCTTCCAAAGTTTTTGCACAAATGCATATTCGTTGTCTATCGCGAGTCGCGATTAGGTCCCTTATTCTTCACCATTGCGACTAGGACGTCAGCGCTCGAGAACGCTTCCCTACACGAGCCATCCAGCGTCTCAACGAGATTGCTAGAAACAAGGATGTTTTCGGCGATAGCTACGATGAGCTGAACTATTAAATTCGAATGCATTTATATAAAGAATATGTGTGCTAATGTGCATATTTGAGCTTACGCATTGTATATGTATATGAAATGTTTGAATTATTTTATATAAAGGCCATTATTATGCATTAGAGGAACTTGTCAAGTCAAGTAATAAATATTCTCACGCGTCAGCAATCTATTGAGCGAATTTTAAAGTCTGTTTTGTATCAAATATAGCAATATTCTATCGTATAATGCTTTTTAAATTTATTTATGCATTATGAAAAATTATCTGTTGTTCAAATATACTCTTCTTAAGTACTCTATGATGATTTATTGACGGATTTAATAATATAGTTGTAGATATAGCAATCCAATCACTGGTCTTTCATGTTGTTTGATCATGATATTATATTTTAAAAACACGCTTTAGGTTAATTAAATTCATTAAATTAAAATTTTCTCAAAATTATGTATACATAATATATAAATAATATACATAATACATGGGCATTTAATCGCAAATAATAATATGTATCGAATTTGAAAAGTAAATTTTCATAATAAATGTATTTTTCTCGATATTAATACTTTTAATTAATATTAATATTAATACTCAGAAGTTTTATAAAATTGCAGAAACAGATACACAATGAAAATGTTTTCACATAATCTGATAATATATGAGCAAAAAAATATCTTAATTGGCGAGAATTAAAAATCACTTACTTGTCAGCTTAACAAATCTTATTCTTAATTACTTAATAATCAATGGTTCTCTAACGTATTTATTATATTAAATTTATATTTGATAAGTGGATCTCAAATATATATATATATATATATATATATATATATATATATATATATATATATATATATATATATATATATATATATATATATATATATATATATATATATATATATATATATATAATTACTGAATCAGATTGAACAGAGGACGTATCAGACGTTCGAGTAGTTTTCACAGCAGATTTCTGATACACTCTCTTTCTCTCCCTATCTTCGGTAAAAGCCGAGGGGGCGCATTTGCGCCAGTGCACCCCCAATGTTGTATGCGTTTTTTGCCAGCGATCAAAACTTTTGGCGAAAGTCTTAACCGAGAACAGGTGGAACTGTCTCTCAGAGCTCAAAGGAAGGGGGTTGGGTAATGGTAGTTGGGCGCATGAATAAATTAGCAAGGAGCCGTCCGGCTGTGGTGTGTACCCGACTCGCATGATCCTTTATAACGGTGATCGATATACTCTGTTCTATAATTTTGTGGCCGGCTTTAACCTATACCTTAATTTAAGCCCGAGAGCGCAGGTTTTACGAGCGAGGCAAATGCCACATATCCACATAGGCACTAGTAAAACTTGCGGTTGAGCGGAATGTATTCGTTGCCCTGTACTGTATAAATATTGGTTTTTATTTGGATTTATGATGCATATTTGATTGATCGATGGGTTTTCCTAGGTTGTCTTTATAATGGATGATTATCGTTTGCAGTAATAGGGTGTAGATCTGTAGGTGGTCTTTGCGACCCCAGCAATACAATTTTCAACCCCACTTTGAGTAATTGTCGAACTTGAACGCAATCCTATTATAATATAAAATAATAAAATAAAAATATTATTATTAAGTTTTAAAAACAAATATAGATTTTTAATGCTTTTATTTTTTATTACACATAATAAAATTTGATTTATAAAGAATCTTGAATTTGAAGTTGAAAAGTTATCTTGATAGAATAAATCATTCAGATGCTGCTATCAGGCGGTGGATTTGAAATGGCAGGTTTTGGAAATCTTTGCTGGCGTGTTGAGTTGTATTATTGTCGGCTGTGATGTCTGTGGAACAGCCGGAATTCGTTGTGTGTTTTCGTGATGCTTCCTAGACGTCTCGAGATGGATGGGTTACTTGGGTCCGTGCAGTCATAAGATCGCTCTTTCATTGTTGTGTAAAATATTGTGTGTCCTTACATTTGAGACATATTAATGATTTTTTTCCGTTTGTTCGAAATTTTCATTAGAATGACCTCTAAATATAACAAATTATGCAAGTGGTATTATATTCGATTATTAGGTTATTTAATTTTTATAAATATTTTACTGCAACACAACATACGTTAGCCTAATGCGTTACAATGAGGTAAACACAATCAACAAATATTAAGTAAGTAATGAGAAACAAGACTGAAATTTAAGTCTATGAATCATTGATTTTTTCAATAATTAATTATTAGTAGAACTTACATTGAAAAATGTCACAATGATTGATATACATCAATTTTATTTTAATTATTTCTCGCAATATTTATTTGTGAGATCTGAAATATAATTATAGAATAATCACTAATTTCCATCTCCCAGACACGATAGAAATTTAAAACAATAAAGTTCTTATAGGATTTGAACCCAAGTCTTTCAAATATTAGTCATTGACTAACACTGGTTATGTTATAGATATATATTTATTTTGAAGTTTAAAAAATTATTTAAAATTAAACTAATTAGGCTTTGAATTAATTTCGATTTACAAGTAAGTTGTCTATTACCTGTGTAAGGGTATAAAACCCTAAGATTCGTGTAAAACGCATAAAGTTGGTCGCAAGCGAAATTATACATATTTTATTCATGGTTTTAAGCTTGTCTAAATTATTTTACAACATACATATACTATGGAATTAAACAATATTATTTTCATTTATCCTAATTGATTGGGTGAATTTCAAGCACTTTATTTTCATAAAATACAACAATCATATTAGGAATTAAATTATTATTATTATAACTTTAAATTTCAATACTTCCACGAGTACTAAATATAAAAAAAATGTTAGCAAATTATTATACAACCTTTATGTAACTTTAGTTGGTTTGATACGATAGAATTCAAGTATTTTAATTTACAGTAATATCTAACATTTTTTAATGTACAGTACAATATGATATGATGACATATGTATATTTTATTATTTGTTATAGTTTGATATAATAACATTCTTTGTCAAATATCGTGTTTTTATTTATATCGTTCTTTTTTTGCTATGTTTATGTGTTTATATTTTACCTAGGAACCGTCGCGATGGAAGTTTGATAATTAGTACTAGAATTTATATTGTATACTATAAATTATGTCGTATAAATTGGAAGACACAGCAAAATTTTATGTGTGTTTCTTAATAGGATTATAATATAATTATAAATGAAATGAGAAATTCTTAAAATATTTTAGATATTTGTAAGATTATTAGTTATCCGGATAGAATTTTAGTACATCATAGCAATAAATTTTGTAATATTTATTAAACGCGAGCATCGCTATTCAAGAAGCACTGACATAGTACACCTATTGCATTAAAACTTTAATGCACAAAGAAATTTATTCTTTTGAACGTGCGTCGCTTTCAAAGGATGCAATGGCGTCATCAAATATTGTACATGCGGGTTCTTTTGCACCATTACAATCTTCGAACATTTTCGCAGCGTTGCGAGAATATCGCGGGTTCAGTTTTAATTTTCTCGCGTGCTTTTAAAATTTTAATCGCACCGCGCGGTTTGGGAAGTGTTGTTTAATTTAGTTAGGGGCCGGATTATGTCTGTGGGGCTCGTCGGGGTGTATTCGGCGGGGGTGGGCTACCATAGACCACCCCCGGCCGGTTTCACCCTGGGCGACTGTTGCGACAGACTGTACGTGTCTAGCTTTGCTAAACGCCTAGCTTTTCGTCGAGCTTTCATAAAGCTTCCCGAACGCAGATAGGCAAGACATCCCATCCCGTCTCGGTACAATGCGCTACGTAGCGCAAATTGGACAAACACAAGCTGTACCTATTAGGATTTTTCAGATTTCTCGGAATCGAGAGAATCGTATAAATCCCAATAATATAGATTTTTAATTTTAATATAAAATATATTAGTGTTTATTTTTTATATGTTATTGCTTATAATACATTTATTTATATGAAATTCTTACCTTTACCCAAATTAATTTTTAAGTAGCTAAGCTTTTTTGTAACTCATTTGTAATCGTTAGATTAAGATGTTTCAATAGTAATCGCTTAATAAAAGCTATTCTTTTTCGGAGCATCTTGAAAAATTCATCGTCAAGATTTCAATAATAATTACAATGTTATAGTTATCGAGATTTTAATTTATAGTTAACGAGATTTTTTTAATATAATATTTTTGTTGATAATCGAGAATTTAAATTATTAAGTTATTAATTTATTTAATAGATTTCATCGTAGTGCTTCAATAGAATTTTTTGCTTGATTGAAAATATTTCTTAGAATAATAAAATTGAAATACTGTCTATTAAGAATCTAAAAAATTACAATCAGTACCTAATTAAAGCTTTATCTAGACATTCCATGTATAATAATAAAAAATGCACGATTTATATAGAAATATATAACACATACTGGAACCTTGATCGTAAATATGTTTCATTTATAGTTTTTACGAAAAAAACATTGCTCGTTAAATAAATATATTACAAGTAAATCATTGAAACATTACTTTTTTGTAGGAGTTTAATAAGTGTAGATCTGTACCACTTGTCAAAAATAAAAAATACCCCCCGCCCTTACTGACAAGATTAAATATTTAACGTGTAATCAAGTTTTTTATACACGTTTTTTGCCATTTGTATTAAGTTTTCCATTGTAAAGCAAAACAAATATTGAAATAGCACAAGAATATTTAAAATTCGACGATTTTTTTCAATATGAATGTAATTATCAACACTTGATATTTTTAAGCACATTAAAATTGAACCAAAAATTAACACTGTTTCTGAAATGAACAACATGCAACGAAATTACCAGTCAGGTATAACCTGCTGTATTTTAGTCATTGTTACATTGTCATTACAAAGCTGTGATACATATATTTATATTGATTTATAATTAAGTTATATTTAACAGGGAATTATTTTAAGAGATGTGCATTTAAATAATTAATTTGTTCCATAAAACAAATCATTTCTGCATTACAATAATAAAAAATGAACATTAATTAAATATATAGATTGAGCAACATTTTATTTGTAGTGTGCATTAAAATATTAAAAAATAAGCTTTAAAATATATTTATACTATTGAATATATAATTTTACTGTAACAGCTACGAAACGTTTAATTGCTGT